>NW_012120709.1:3759079-3780570 GCF_000951035.1 Colobus angolensis palliatus
GAAAAAATACAAAACTATGAGTAAAAATTTATAAATTTACACAAAAAGTACACACCACACAGAGAAAAAATTAGAAAATAAAATTGTAAGAAAAATTATACACCATCACCAAGTGAGATTTATTACAGACACACAGGCTTGATTATTGGAATATCATATTCATCATATTAACAGATTAAAGAAAAAAATCATATTACATATAAATTCATTTAGAAAAAATGTTTGATAAAATTCAGTAGTAATGAATGGCAAAACATTTGGCAGTCAGAAGACAAAGGAATTATCTGAGCTTGATAATGGGTATCTTCAAAAAATCCAAGAGATAACATCATCCTATAAATAAAGACCATCGTTTCCCACCCCATCCTTTGCCAAGATCAGGAATAACACAAGGATGTCCATTCACATGAATCTTACTCATATAATTTCTAGCCACTGTAGCAAGATAGGAAAAAGGTATACATATTAGTAATAAAATTCCATGCATATGTGTATACATTATGATAATTGTATGCATAGTATACACATAAATAGTTGTATGCATAATATATGCATATATTATGTTATATAAATAAAATTCAAAGAAATTTAGATTTAAAAAACTGATGAGTTGAACACTGCAAAGACTCATCAACCCACAAAAATCAATGTTGTTTATAATTTTACATATGAACAATGAATATGCAGAAGTCCAAACTAAAAACATGATACAATTTATAATCACTCCAAAGGAAATGGAATGCTTAACGAAGTATATAAGTTATATATTTACTAAAATATTTGCAAGACCTATATACAAAATTTTATAAAATTCTGATGAAGCAATTCAGACCCTAAAATGAATGGATACATTTTTTTCACTGATTGAAAGACTCATATAATAAAGACGTGAATTGTCCCCAAAGAATTCTACAAGCCTAATTCAATTTCTATTAAAATTCCAAAATATTTGTGGACATAGACAATCTTCTAAAATTTGTAAAGAATGGCACAGAGCCTAGAATTTAAGGGGAAAAGAAAGAAAATATTGACACAAAAGATGGTAAGGTCTTTCTCTACCTGTTTTTCAGACTTACTAAATACCTACCTAAGCATAATCAAGAAAGTGTGGTTTTGGTCGGACAGACACGTAGGTCAAAAGAATAGAAAACTCAAATAGACACATGTGAACACATTCAAGTGACTTTTTAAATAAAGGTGCAAAAGCAATTTGAAAGAAATTTATAGTCTTTACAAATGGTACTAGAGCAATTGGACATGCATAGGCCAAAAAAAAAAAAAAAAAAAAAAACACTATAGGACATATTAAAAAGCAGAAAAATATAGTTTGAAGAGACAGAACAAGAATCAGAACCACAGTCAAATATGGCAGGCCAGGCACAGTGGCTCATGCCTGTAATCCCAGCACTTTGG
This sequence comes from Colobus angolensis palliatus, assembly GCF_000951035.1. Lineage (NCBI taxonomy): Eukaryota > Metazoa > Chordata > Mammalia > Primates > Cercopithecidae > Colobus > Colobus angolensis. The sequence goes on from NW_012120709.1 coordinate 3,760,493, forward strand.
AAGGCGGAGACAGGCCTTGATCACCTGAGGTCAGGAGTTCAAGACCAATCTGGCCAACATGTAGAAACTCCCATCTCTATTAAAAAAATTAGTCATGCATGATGGTGGTTGCCTGTAATCCCAGCTGCTTGGGATGCTGAGACATGAGAACCACTTGAACCCAGGAGATGGAGGTTGCAGTGAGCCTAGATCATGCCACTGCACTCCAGCCTGGGTGACAGAGTGAGACTGTCTTACAAAAAAAAAGAAAAAAAAAAAAAAAAAAGAGGCAGAAATCTTGGAATCATCAGATTCAGTTTTTTAAAAACTTTAATATTCTAATGGCTTTAATAGCAAAAGTAGACAACATACAGAATAACTGGATAATATAACCAAAGAGGTGCAAATTCTAAAAATACAAAAGAAATGATAGAGAAAAATAATCTAACATTAAAAAAGCCTCTGGTAAGTTTATTATGACTATGCATGGCTGAAGAAAGAATCACTTAGCTTGAGAATATGACATTAGGAACTTCAAAAAAGGAAAAAGAAAAGACTGCAAAAAAAATACTCAATAACAGTGGGACAACTACAAAAGGTATAAAAATGCATGATTAGAATACCAGAAGAAGGAAAAAGAATAAGAAAAACAAATTGACGAATAATGACTAAAAATTTCACCAAATTAATGTCCCAAACCTAATAAGACCCAGGAAGCTCAGAGAACACTAAGCAAGATAAATGCCAAAAATAAACTATACTCAGGCATGTATGTCATATTCAAACTTGAGAAAAATCAAAGATAAAGAAAAAAATATATTGAAAGAAGCCAGAGGAAAACTATACCTTACCTACAGAGGAGTGAAAACAAGAATTCCATCTGACTTTTCAGAAAGCATGGAAACAAGAAGACAAGTATGGAGTGAAATATTTATAGTGTTGAGAGAGAAGAAAAAAATAAAAAAGAAAAAAAAACAAAGAAAAAAACCTGCCACACCTGTAATGCCAGCACTTTGTGAGACTGAGGCAGGTGACCACTTGAGCCCAGGAGTTTGAGACCAGCCTGGGCAACGTGGCGAAACCCCATCTCCACTAACAATACCAAAATTAGCTGGCATGGCGGCACATGCCTGTAGTCCAAGCTACTCGGAAAGCCAAGGTGGGAAGATCGCTTGAGCCTGGGAGGCAGATGTTGCAGTGATGCAGTAAGCCAAGATCATGCACCTTCACTCCACCTTGGCCACAGGACAAGATGTTGTCTCTAATATTAATAATACACTAAAAAACTCACTTTATTAGTTCATCCTCACACTGCTATAAAAATACTACCTGATTGGCCAGGCACGGTGGCTCATGACTGTAATCCCAGCACTTTGGGAGGCCGAGGCAGGTGGATCATGAGGTCAGGAGTTCAAGACCAGCCTGGCCAAGATGGTGAAACCCCATCGCTACTAAAAAGTACAAAACTTAGCTGGGTGTGGTGGCTGGAGACTGTAATCCCAACTACTTGGGACACTGAGGCAGGAGAATTTCTTGAACCCGGGAGGCGGAGTTTGCAGTGAGCCAAGATTGCACCACTATACTCTAGCCTGGGTGACAGAGCAAGACTCTGCCTCCAAAAAACAAACAAAACAAACAAAAAAAACTACCTGACACTGGGTAACATTAAAAAGAGAGGTTTGACTCACAGTTCCATATGTCTGCAGAGGCCTCAGGAAATATCATGGAGGAAGGAGAGTGGGAAGTAAGGCAGTCTTACAAGGTAGCAGGAGAAAGAACAAGCACTCAGGGGAAAACTGCCACTTGTAAAACCATCAAGATCTCATAAGAGTTCCCTCACTATCATGAGAACAGCACAGGGGAAACTGCCCCCATGATCTCATCACCTCCCACCAGGTCCCTCCCTCAACACACGGGGATTACAATCTGAGATGAGATTTGGGTGGGGACACAGAGCCAAACTGTGATCATTCCACCCTGGCCCCTCCAAAACCGCATGTCCTCTTCACATTTCAAAACCAATCATGTCTTCTCAACAGTACTCCAAAGTCTTCACTCATTCCAGTATTAGCCCAAAAGTCCAAGTCCAAAGTCTTATCTAACACAAGTCCCTTATGCCTATGGACCTGTAAAATCAAAAGCAAGTCAGTCACTATCAAGATACAATGGGGATACAGACATTGGGTAAATGTTCCTATTCCAAACAGGAGAAACTGGCCAAAACAAAGGGGCCACAGGTCCCATGCAAGTCTGAAACCCAGCCAGGCAGTCATTAAATCTTGAAGCTCCAAATCTCCTTTGACTCCATGTCTCACATCCAGGGCTCCCACTACCTTGGGAAGCTCCACCCCTGTGGTTATTCAGGGTACATCACCCTGGCTGCTTTCATGGGCCGCCATTGAGTGCCTGTGGCTTTTTCAGGTATATGGTGCAAGCTGTGTCAATGGATCTGTCTTTCTGCAGTCTGGAGGACAGTGGTCCTCTTCTCACAGCTCCACTAGGCAGCACTTTAATGGGGACTATGTGGGGGGACTCCAACCCCACATATCCCTTCTGTATTGCCCTAGCAGAGTTTCTTCAACCCATTTCTTCTGCCCACCCAGAGGCCCACCACCACATGGAAGCCACCAATATTTGGGGCTTACACCCTCTGAAGCAATGGCCCAAGCTATACCTTGGCCCTTTTTAGCCATGGCTAGAGTGAGAGCAGCTGGGAGGCAGGGTGCCATGTCCCAGGGCTGCACAGAGCAGCAGGGCCCTCAGCCTGGCCCATAAAACCATTTTTTCCTCCTTAGCATCTGCACCTATGATCGGAGGGATTGTCACAGAGATCTCTGACATGCCCTGAAGACATTTTCCCCCATTGTCTCAGTGATTAACATTTTGCTCCTTGTTACTTATGCAAATTTCTGCAGCAGCCTTGAATTCCACCCCCGAAAATGGTTTTTTTCTTTTTACTACATGGTCAGGCTGTAAATGTTCCAAACTTTTTTTGGAACACTCTTTCCCTTTTAAACATACATTCCAATTTCTTATTATCTCTTTATAAGTGCATATAACTGCATGCTTTTAGTAAAAACGAAGTTACATCTTGAATGCTTTGATTAGAGATTTCTTCTACCAGATACCCTAAATCATCTCTCTCAAGTTCGAAGCTCCATAGATCTCTACAGCCGAGGCAAAATGCCACCAATCTCTTTGCCAAAGCATAGCAAGAGTGACCTTTGCTCCAGTTTCCAATAAGTTGCTCATCTCCATCTGAGACTACCTCAGTTTGGACTTCATTTTCCGTATCACTATCAGTATGTTGGTCAAAACCATTCATTCAACAAGCCTCTAGGAAGTTCCAAACTTTTGCACATCTTCCTGTCTTCGTCTGAGCCTTCCAAACTGTTCAAACCTCACCTGTTACCCAGTTCCAAAGCTGATTCCACATTTTCAGGTTATCTTTATAGCAGCACCCAACCCTGCCAGTAGTAATTCTCTGTGTTAGTTCTCACACTGCTATAAAGATACTACTTGACACTGGGTAATTTATAAACAAAAGAGGTTTGATGGACTCACAGTTCTGCATGGCTGGGGAGGCCTCAGGAAACTTACAATCATGGAGGAAGGAAACGGGAAGGAAGGCAATTTTACATGGCAGCAGGAGAGAGAGAGAGTGCACAGGGAAAACCTGCCACTCTTAAAACCATCAGATCTCGTGAGAGCTCCTTCATTATCATGAGAATACTATGGGGGAAACTACCCCCATGATTCAGTTACCACCCACCAGGTCCTTCCCTCAACACATGGGGATTACAATTTGAGATGAGATTTGGGTCGGAACACAGAGCAAAACCATATCAACCACCAACCTCGAGTTCTGTACCCTGCAAAATTATCCTTAGAAGGTGAGAGAAATAAAAGCTTTCTTAAACAAAAATTGAGAATCTCTTGTTAGTTAACCTATTTTTCAGGAAATGTTAGAAGTTCTTCAGAGAGGCCAGGCACAGTAGCTCACGCCTGTAATCCCAGCACTTTGGGAGGCCAAGGCGGGTGGATCATGAAGTCAGGAGTTAGAGACCAGCCTGGCCAGCATAGTGAGACCCCCGTGTCTACTAAAAAATACAAAAATTGGCTGGGCATGGTGCCTCACGCCTGTAGTCCTAGCTACTTGGGAGGCTGAGGCAGGAGAATCACTTGAACCCAAGAGGTGGAAGTTGTGGTGAGCTGAGAACACACCACTGCACTCCAGCCTGGGCAACAGGGTGACACTCCATCTCCAAAAGAAAAAACAGTTATTCATAGAGAAAGAATTTTATAGAGGTCAGAAATTCAGATCAACATAAATAAAAAAAGAGCACTGGAGAATGGAGAAGGTAAGGAAATGTTTTTCTTACTGCTAATTAATCTCTCAGATAACAGTTCGTTCAAGATAATAATTATAGCAATAAAGTTTTCAATTATGGAAAATTTTTTCTTTGGTGGTGACATGTTTCCTTGATTTTTTGTGTGTTTGAAGAAGCAGTTATCCATCTCCTCCAGTCATCACTTGCTGGCTTCAGGAAAGAAAGGCTTTCACCAATCGGCCTGCCTATAGGTTCTAGAAGTATCTCAGATTTTTCTGTTTTCAGGAATGCACCTGCTCCACTCCTCCTGTTTTCTCTTGGGAAAGTGGGTTGGGGTAAAGAGTGTTAGGATCATATGACTTTTCCATCAAAGCCAGGCTGAGTGCTGAGAGCCTCCCACTTATTTTCCCTAGTGCAGTGTCCTGAAGCACTCAATGTTAAGCTGCTTCTCCCAATCCAGCAGAGTCCTCCTGTCTCTGTGTGTGCTAATATAGGACGTGTGGAGGCTTGTGTGAACTACTTGTATGGAGCATACCCAGGGTGGTAGCTACAGGGGAATGGGATGGGAGGAGTTCTATAGGTGTTCATGGGCTAGATGCAAGAGTCCTCAGGGGAGGTGCACTACAAAGTTAATGGGTGGGTCTCCTAGTGGAACCAACAAGAGAGTATTAACTGTGGCTCACTGTTGAGTTCTGTGCCCCAGTTGCTGTGCACTTCTACTGTTTTCCTGCTCCCAGATGCTCCAGGCTGTTCAGACTTGTCAGGCCCCCTCAGTTCTCTGGGTAAGGTTTGAAGTAGTTCTCTTGGGCAGTGTCCAGCAAGGCTGGGGAAGCCTGGTACTTACTACTCACTCACTTTCCTCTGACATAAATCCTGAGCTGAGGGAATTCTTTCTTGGCCCTGAGCTGTGCTGACTTGGAGGAGGGATTATTCAGGTAAAGTGCAACTGTTCTTACCCTCTTCAATGCATCTATTCAGATTGTTCTGCTCAAACAATGCACTGAACAGGTTAAGTCTTCAATGGTACTCTCATTCATGAGCTGTTATCAAAATTTATTTTTCTATGTGGGGAGAAGGGCTGAAAACACTGATTCTGCCATCTTGTTGATACCACTTTCAATAGTTTTACATTTTTCCCCCAATCATCCATGCAATATCCCCCATGGTAGATCATGTTGTGGGTCATAAAATGAAACTCGACCAATTTAAAATAATTCAAACTACACAAAAAATGTACAATCGAATGAAACTAGAATCAGTAACATTAGTACAAAATAAAATAAAATCTCAGGACCCCTCAAACCGGTTATGCTAACAGGAAAATTAAACCTGGGAACTGAGTCATGCAACACTGCCATTCCTCTTTTCCAAATAGCTGTGACTTCACAACCCTGTGTCATAACATTAGAAGCAAACCAGTTTCCCACAAAGTCAAAAGGCCTCATACCTCTCTGGATGGCTGCCCTCACAAATTGCTCACAAGGAAATTCCTTGGTGGCCCCTAACCTTTCAGGATATATATCCTCCTATAAAACAAGCACATACTAATTATAACCTTAGGTCTCCAATCTAAGTTTAACTCTTAAAATGGAATTCTGTTAAAACTTCCACTGACAAGGTCAATTACAAGGTATCTTTCCAGGTACAGGATACAGACAAGATGAGATCAATCACTCCTCCACTCACCCAGAGATACCTACATAATTGACACTTTCCTCCCTCTTCTTCAAACATTCACCTTACCTTCTGTAAAATGTGTATTTACTGAGCTCTAATTAGAGCTTCATAAGAATGGGACCATTCGCCTCAGTGCCTGTTACCACTTCCCCTGCCACCTCCTTATTTTTCCTGCATGCTTTCCCCATTAAATAGCAAGCTTCCCCAAACCCTCTTTGCAAAACACAGGTAACAGATGCTTCTGTGACATGTTTTTCCCCAGGTAGGTCCTCAAATTTTGGCTCAATAAACCTTGACCGATTGACACTCTTGCCTCACTTACTCATTGTGGGTTACATTAGAAATTGAGGAAAGTTCTAAAATTAAAATATAAATTTTTCCCTCAAGGCTAAACTAAGTAGAACAATACAAACCTAAGGTAAACAGAAGAAAGGAAATAATAATAGTGCAAATCAATAAAATCGAAAGTAGGAAAAAAAAATCCAGTCATTTAAAAAACTGATAACCCTCTAGTATGAATGACAAAAGAAAACACAATTACCAATGTCAAGAATGAAATATAAGCTATCACTACAGATCCTACAGGCATTAAAAGGACAATAATTGAGTACTATAAACACGTTTATGCTTCTACAGTCAACAACTTAGATGAAAAACTAGTATCATAAAAACAGCAAAATACAAAAATTGAACGAAGATGAAATATATAATCAAACTTGCCCTATAACAAAGCAATTGAATTTATATTTTAAACACTCCTTTAAAAATGTCCAAGTCTAGGTAATTTTACTTGGGAATACTACCAAACATTTTAAGAATTAACTTCAATTTTGCAAAATCTCTTCCCAAGAATAGAAAAGGAAAACACTTCCTGAAAAATTTTATGAGAACACAAGTACTCATGTCAAAATCAGACAGCGGAAAAAATACAAAACTATGAGTAAAAATTTATAAATTTACACAAAAAGTACACACCACACAGAGAAAAAATTAGAAAATAAAATTGTAAGAAAAATTATACACCATCACCAAGTGAGATTTATTACAGACACACAGGCTTGATTATTGGAATATCATATTCATCATATTAACAGATTAAAGAAAAAAATCATATTACATATAAATTCATTTAGAAAAAATGTTTGATAAAATTCAGTAGTAATGAATGGCAAAACATTTGGCAGTCAGAAGACAAAGGAATTATCTGAGCTTGATAATGGGTATCTTCAAAAAATCCAAGAGATAACATCATCCTATAAATAAAGACCATCGTTTCCCACCCCATCCTTTGCCAAGATCAGGAATAACACAAGGATGTCCATTCACATGAATCTTACTCATATAATTTCTAGCCACTGTAGCAAGATAGGAAAAAGGTATACATATTAGTAATAAAATTCCATGCATATGTGTATACATTATGATAATTGTATGCATAGTATACACATAAATAGTTGTATGCATAATATATGCATATATTATGTTATATAAATAAAATTCAAAGAAATTTAGATTTAAAAAACTGATGAGTTGAACACTGCAAAGACTCATCAACCCACAAAAATCAATGTTGTTTATAATTTTACATATGAACAATGAATATGCAGAAGTCCAAACTAAAAACATGATACAATTTATAATCACTCCAAAGGAAATGGAATGCTTAACGAAGTATATAAGTTATATATTTACTAAAATATTTGCAAGACCTATATACAAAATTTTATAAAATTCTGATGAAGCAATTCAGACCCTAAAATGAATGGATACATTTTTTTCACTGATTGAAAGACTCATATAATAAAGACGTGAATTGTCCCCAAAGAATTCTACAAGCCTAATTCAATTTCTATTAAAATTCCAAAATATTTGTGGACATAGACAATCTTCTAAAATTTGTAAAGAATGGCACAGAGCCTAGAATTTAAGGGGAAAAGAAAGAAAATATTGACACAAAAGATGGTAAGGTCTTTCTCTACCTGTTTTTCAGACTTACTAAATACCTACCTAAGCATAATCAAGAAAGTGTGGTTTTGGTCGGACAGACACGTAGGTCAAAAGAATAGAAAACTCAAATAGACACATGTGAACACATTCAAGTGACTTTTTAAATAAAGGTGCAAAAGCAATTTGAAAGAAATTTATAGTCTTTACAAATGGTACTAGAGCAATTGGACATGCATAGGCCAAAAAAAAAAAAATTGAAAATTTTCTTAATAGAAATTTCGTGCTTTATTAAAAAGTTAACTCTTAGATCAAACATGAAACAAAAATATAGGAGGAGTTGCTCTGGCTCTAGAAATAAATAAAACTCTAAGAATTGATACTAAAAACAGTTTATAAGAGAAATAATTGATGAACTGGACTTCTCAGACACACACACCTTTCTATATAGAAGACCAGGTGAAGAGGATGGAAAGGTAAGCTACATTTAGAAATGAAGGACAGAAAAGTGGTATATAGGGGTTAAAGATGAGCGAAGGGGAGAAAGGGAAAAGAATTGGGAGAGTCAGGTGTGGTTATAAAAGGACAAAAAGAGGGATCAGTGTGATGATGAAACTGTTCTATATCTTGAATATGATAATGTATATATAAATCTATACAAGTGACACAATTGTGTAGAATTAAACACACACTAATACTGTACACATGAGCACAAGTAAAACAGGGGATATTGAAATCTTAATGTTGGTTTGTATTAATATAAACATCCATATTGTGATACTGAATCATAGTTTTTAAAATTATTACCATTGGTGAAAACTGGGTAAGGTTTTTCAAGATCTGTTTGTATTATTTCTTATAACTCATGTGACTCTACAATTATCACAATAAAATTTTAATTGTGTGGATATAAATACAAAAATTATATGTCCAAACAAAATGCAATTATGTGAACAATCTTACATGAAACTCATAGACGTACCTAGTAAAATATAACATACTAACACCATAATTTTGACTCAAGAAAAGGGACAATACTTAGAAAAGCAAGACAATGCTTAAATTGATGAGGAAGGATAAAATTATCATGTTACACTGGAGTGATGGGCAAATTTACAAATTTCTCTCCTATACAGAATTGGTAGCAGCCACAACAGTCAAAGAAGTGAAAGAATCAATAACAAAAGATGGAGAGAAAAGTGGAACATAAAGCTAAGAACCACAAATATATTTGCCATCATTGAAAGGATGTACTAAAATAAATCAGCTCTAAACAAAGGCAAATGAGGAACTCAGATTATGTACCTTTCTTTTAAATGGTAAGATGCAGCTTCTCAGATTTGCTAACCACAGGTCTTCCCTCACATTCATTTGAAGTTATATATATACCACTTAAATGATTCAGAAACCACAAGCTACTGCCACCCCCAGTTAACCTGAAGCTATTCTGGCTTGGTAGAACTCTGGTATAAATAAAAAGCCCATGCTTAAGCATTATAAAGGCAGACTATAAAAAAATATAAAGAGGGTCTGGTGAGGTGGCTCATGCCTATAATCCCAGCAATTTTGGAGACCAAGGCAAGAGGACTGTTTGAAACCAGGAGTTTGAGACCAACCTAGACAACATAGGGAGATCCCCATCTCTATGAAAAATTACAAAAATTAGCTAGGCTTGGTGTCACTCACCTGTAGTTCCAACTTCTCTGGAGGCTGAGGCTGAAGGATCACTTGAGCCCAGGAGTTAAAAGCTGCATTGAGTCATAATCGCTCCATTGCACTCCAGCCTGGGTGACAGAAGGGGATGCCATCTCAAAAAACAAAAATGGAAAATATTAAATGTAAACAAAGAAAAGACTGCTTACAAAGAAACGATTGCAACTGAAAGTAAACTTTGCAACAGTACCAAGGAAAGCCAGAAGACAACAGAACAATATCAAAGTACTGAAAAGCAAGGAAGATTTTAAAAATTGTATAGTCCAGTACACTTTACAGGCATATAATTGGAACAAATTTAACTACATTGATGTTAAAAGGTTTTTTTCAAATAAAAATGGTACTTTATACATTAAGAGGTAGATCTTTCCAAATATACACTGAAAGCATTACTGGCAGGTCTTTGAAAATACTTACATAAACAACTAAGAAAAAAGAGGCCACAAAAAGGATTTGACAATATTTAGTAAAAAAGATGTTAATACCCTGAAACATGTAATTGCCTTCTCAGTTGTAATACCATAAATTTTAGACACTGATGTGTATATCATCTTACCATTTACATAAAGTTTCAAAATATGTGATGAGAGAAACTACCTTCAGGTATACCATTACCTCTAGGCAGGAGAGGGGAAAACGCTTCATAGAGAAAACATTTCTACTTATTAGTAATGTTTTCTCCTCTATGTTTGTCATTAGTACTATATTCCTGATATATATATGTTTTAAATATTTCATACATTTAAAATTTTCAATGTTCCCCACTACAGTTGACTTGCTTCTATTTAAAGAAATCAGTGATAACAAGCTCCTGTTTACCTTCTCTAAATATAAATGAGGAATCAGGTTATTATAAATATATATAAATTAAATATAAAAATATAAACACAACTTAAAATTTGCAATACTTATATTTTATAAACATAGTTGTTCAACTCACAAAATTACAAATTATTTGAAAAATGATGTGATTAAGTTTGTACGTGATTCATTTACCTGGTGAATACCTTCATGTTACAACTTTTACCTTCTAAAATACTTGAAATTTCAGGGAACTGATACTCATAATAAAAATGTCCTTCTCACATTTTAAATAATTTATCTAAATTCTTACATTCCTTAAAATGTATTTATTTACTTTGAGATATCAATGATATCTTGGTGGGTATAGATTTTTTACCCTTTCTCTCATTGGCATGCAGATAGCTTTCTAGTGATTTTAGTATTGAAGATTTCAGGTGAGAAGTCAGATGTTTATAAGATCACTTTTTTAAGCAGATTTACCTTCTATTTGGACCCTTATAATAGTTTGTATTAGCTTTGGAGTCCAAGAATTTCACCAGAATATTCTAGGTCTGAGTCTTTCAAGCCCTTTTAATCCACACACTCCAAGGGAACATTTTTCTATTCTTAATAGTTTTAAAATAACACAAATTATGTGAATATATTGAAAGAGGACATAATGCTTAAAGTATATAATCTATAGGAATGTTCCTGATAAGTAAAATATTAATTAGTATTAATATTTTATCATGTTAACAAGTATCAACATTCTTTTCTAAGTGTTCTTTTTCAAACTATATTACAGATTATTGCTGATATCTAATAATTGATTATTTTAAAAAGGGAATCCTTAAGTAGTTTAAAATGGGGAATATATTTTAAGCCATGGAAAATTGATATTACAAAATAATTTTGAGTGTAGATGACATGTTACAGGCTGGGATTAGTTTTGCCTCTTCCATAGCCCAATTTTGTCACTAAATATATGATGGTTCTACCTTTCCTTTTCCCTCATCATATCTGTATACCCAGTTCATATCCCATCAAAAGGCTATTTCCACAATACACAGTTTTTAATCCTTATTATAGAGAAGAAGTCACATATTTAATAAGCTATAATGTGAATTATTTTTCCTGAAGTTCTCTATGAAGTTGAGACATGGTATTATCCATTTTTAAGTCTTCTTAAAAAAATAAAGTACATATTCTCTGGATGTAATTACAGAAAAAGCTTGAAGCAAATATTAATACTAAATAAAGAACTCAAATTATGTGTTTATGTCATTCATAGTCAATTGCCGAGAAGGACTTGGAAAGGAATACTCATGTCATTCATTTATCTACTACAGGTCTTAGAGGTAAAAGAAAAGATAGGAACACTAAAAAAATGGGCTTTGGGTAATTTGAGGTGTGATCTGGTCTGACTGTCAAGAAAATACGTCTGTCTTTTAAAAAAATTTCTATATTTGAGTCATTCAGGGAAATAGATTCATTTAGTTGTCTATCTTCATGGTAAAAATAAAATTGACACAAGTGAATGCAGCAGAGGAAATATGAGCATTCATATTTCTATAAATGTACATATAAATTTATTTCTGATCTGGGAAAGGTAAGAGGAGATACAATGTTGATGCTTCTGAATTTTAGCTTCAGGCAAAGGATTATTGGCCCCTGCTGATTGTGCTACACTATATTATATATTAAAGCAAGATTTAACATACTTATGTGAATATTATAAGTTGTTATTAATGTCAGAAGAAATGGCAAGTAAACACAGAAAACATAATGAACTAATATTTTAAAGCTCAAGCCAGTTGAGAAAGCTCAGGTAATCAAAGTGCCAGTCATGTTCTAATAAAAGACCTCTCCATGACATACATAATTGCTTAGTGTAACATCAATATTTTCAATTTCCTGAGCAGTTGGAATAATAGCTTAGTATTATTTTGAGAATTTCCATTTAAAAATCCCTGGACACAGGTCAGGCTGGGCCACATATTGGAGAACAAAAACTATAGACTGGTTGGGCCAAAACAACTTTAACTAACTTGACCAAATGCATTTAATAAGTTCTTTTTTTCCTGCCTCATCAGTGGTAAAGCAAGTAGTCCCCAGTGAGTTTAGGGAGGTCAACTGTGGAATGAGATTTAATTTGAGAACAATTTATCCTACTTTAAGGGCAATGATTACATTGATGTAAAATTTACCCAGGAAAAACTGTATCTTGAGGATTTACTATGGACAAATCAGCTGACCAAATACAACGAGTGACACAAATATGGCTTTGTATGTGTCATAATTTCTAAATTCTAGGGTCTCAACCTAGTCAATGTTGTAGACAGTGTTTCAAGGCATACTGTCTTGATCTAACAAATAACAACAAGGATAGAAAAAACAATGATCTAGAAGTGATTCTTAAAGATGTTGCATGGATCGTAGAACACTGATGGACAAATTTCAGGGCAAACTTAGAGAGAAAGTTATGGCTACAAAAGGCACTTGCTCAGGTGGCTATTTTGGGAATTTCAAGATGAAGGAGCAATTGAAAAAACTGCACAGGTACAATAAATAGCTAAACTACAAAATACTCTGTATATCTAACAGACGAATTTGAAGATTTTGAATCATTAAGGCTTTATTTTCATAATATATTTGGACTTTATTTTAACAATATATTTGGAGCAACACCAAGGACAAATGATTGGAAAGAAGTGACATATAGAAGTATGAAGAAAGGAAGAAATTATCATCACTATCCTAATTAAGGGGGAAGAATAAGGAATATAGAGAGGTGACTTTTAAAATTAGACAGCTAACAAGTGGCAATTGGGACGTAAACCTAGGTCACTCTAACTAAAAACTCACGTTTTTTCTACCATATCCAGCTGTTTTGAGGGAACATGGTCACACAGCTTTTGTAAAACCTACCACTACATCTTTTTTTTCAGTTCACAAAACTGAATCCATATCACAAGGTGCTACTTCTAAAAACAGTCAAATACAATGTGGATCCAGATGCCTGTAACACACACACACACACACACACACACACACACACAAACACACACACCATTGGAAGGAATTGGTCCTAAGACAAACTTTTCTTGGGGCTCAGGGCATACTACCCCTAAATATGACTGTAGGAGACCAGAATAGGCCACTACAAAATACTTCTCTTTGACATACTGATTACTTCAAGCTGATTAAGAAACTACAGACACAGAGGTGGCTCTGAGAAGCTTCCATTTTGTAAATAAAACTTCCATCAATAAAGGAAAGGCTTTTCCTAGTAAAAATATCTACAGGAGAGTTGCTTAGAGATAACATTTATCACTTGAGAGATTTTATCTTCATAGCAAAGCAACAAATTACTTCCATACATTTGCTCCCCTAATACGCTCATAATTTGTCTCCACTGTCCCCCCAGAAACCCCCAGCCCCTCTTCCTTTCTGTAGCACAAGATGCTATGTAAGCTTTAATCATCTGTCCCTTCTTGAATCTCCTGTATTTGTGCATATGTACATAACTGAAATGGTTTTTCTACTGTTTATCTGTTTTCTGTCAATTCACAGCCCAAAGAACCTAGAAAAGTTCAATTTTTCCTTCTCTACACTTTCAACTTATCATATTTACACTATATTATTGTTTAAAATTGCAGTACTGTAACCTCATCATTCACATTCTAAAAAGTGTTATTGAGAACCTAAAAATTTCCTACTTTCCCATTCTTCTCAGTATTCTCTACTTGCCAAGGCAAAACTTATTCTATAAAGTTTATCCCTGTTTTATAAAACATAGCATTTCCTATTGTGAAAACTTATTGTATATAATATATAAAACATAGCATTTTTAAAAAAAAATCTATGAAATCACCTAGAAATTCAGCCTCCCAGAAAAATCCCCCATTAATCCGTTGATGTATTTGGCATTTCTATTGTGCAATGTACATATAAGAACAATGAGTAATATATTTGAAAGCATCTGCCTAGTTCTACTATTTCCAAGAAATTTCCGTTAGGCAAAGACCCCACATCTGATAGAATGACTGGGCAATAATCTTACGCTGTTTCAAAAGGTAATTTCAGATCTGACATATAAAGAACTTTATATTCATCACTCCCACCTTTACAACCACAAAGCTAGACATAACGGAAACAAATAACTTTTCTTGAACTCACCAGAGAATTGAATTCTCAGGGCAAACTGTCACTGCAAGAGGCCGGAGCATCCAAGGAATCAGTGGAGGTGTTATTTACCTGGAGCAAAAGCCACCAGAGCCATTGATTGGTAGGAATACTTGAAATACCAGAGGGTGAATATGAGACATAAAACTCCGTGAATCACAGTTTCAAGGGGGCCTCCACACTTCTGTGGGTTTTACCTCCAAGAATCCCACAAAGTTCTCATAGTAAGGGCCAAAAACGATTCTAGCCAGGCTCTAGCAAGGTGAGAGGAAAAGGAGCCATTTTGAAATACGTCTAGAGGCTTCCTCTTAACAAAGATTTACTCTCCAGGTGATAAGACTTTTAGAGAGCCTTATCACACCTGGAGGGAAGGGCATTTATCCAGATAGCTAGTTACTCTACAGCCTCTTGTCTCTTGTAAATGAGGGGTGGGTAGGAGAACATTAGAAACATTTGTGAAGGGCTCATCATAGCCCAGGAGCAAAAACATTAAAATAACTTGATTTAATTATAAGATTATAAAAGCCTTTCCTCCCTCACATCTTAGTATCACATCAGTAGGGATCTAGTATAATGACAGTGGATTGCAGCTAAAGGAGACTTTTCAGGAAGAGTTCTTAGACAAAGACAACGGAAGAGGCAACAAGAAGGAAACTAGACCTATAGTTGCAGCAACGGTCACACAAAACTCACCTCCTGGCAATTAACCTATTAACTCAATTAAGCTCAGATGACTTCAATTATCCTCAGATTACAGGCTCTATCCTTAGTCGCTACTACCTAGTATATCCTCTCCAACTTTTGGCAAACAAACAAAAACAAGGAAAGCTAAAGGCAAGACAAAGCATATTGTGAAGATAAAACAAACAACAAAACCAGACTAAAAAATGATGCAGATGTTATTATAGAACTATAAGAAAGGAAGTTGAAATAACTATGATTTATCAAGATATTTACTCAAAAAAGTAGACAACATGTAAAAGCAGATGTGTAATGTAAACAAAAAGATAAAAACTCTAAGAATTAATCAAAAGAAAATGCCAGGAAAAAAACACAAATAAGCAAAGTGAATGTTTTTGAAATGCTCATTCATAGCTTGGGTATGGCTGAAAATAAATCAGTGAACTAAAGACATGCCAATAGAAATTTTCAATGCTGAAATGCAAGGATAAAAAGTAATGAAAAATGCAAAGCAACATGAAAACAGACAATCCAATACCTGTGGAACAATTTCAAAAGATATAAATACATGCAATTGAAATATCAGAAGAAGAAAGAATGGAACAGAAAAAAAAATTGGAAAAATAGTCAAGAATTTTTCAAAATTAATAACAGATAGTTAACTACATACAGATCCAGGAAGCACACCAAGGAGAATGAATACCAAAAAAATCTACATGAAGGCATACCACACTCAGATTGCATGAAACCAAATGCAAACAGAATCCTAAAGAAGCATGGATGGGGTGGAAGGAGATAGAGAAAACGTCTTATCCAAAGAGTAACAAGCAATAAAAATTGCACGAGTTTTCTCATCAAAAACCATGCAAAGATGAAGAAAGTAAAGTGAAATAAATATTGTTGAAAGAAAGAAAAAAAAATGCAACCTAGAATTTTATATTCATCAAAATTGTCTTTCAAAAGTGAAGGCGAAATAAAGACAGCAAATAATTCAGCAAATCAAAAGACAATGTAACCATTCAGAAATCGTTATTTTCTTTGAAGCCTGGATCTCTAGATATGGTTAGCAGTCACTTTTGAAATAATTGTTTATTTGACTTTTCCTAGGTTCATACAGAAAATACCTCACAAGTTAACATTCTTTTAGTTTCTAAAATCACTTTTCCACCCACAGCATAGAAAAGGTATGCATATTGATGTGCTATATAGATGTGTTTGCCTGATAAAATACAGTTAACATAGTTAACTTTGAATTTATTTTAACAAAAATATTTTAAGTAGATCCCATGAAATATTTGAGCTCTCCTTACATAAAATTTTTTTGTTGTTTATATGTAACTCAAATTTAATTGAATATTTTATATTTTTGTTGGCTAAATATGGTAAGCCTACATACAGGTAAAACAAACCACAGCCTCAATTATACCCAACTCATCACCAAAAACTGCCCAAAACACTACTCCCAAGAAGGTAGCTTTAATTAGAATAATCAGATATCTCTAGCAGTTCATCATGCCTTACATCTTAATAAATATCAATTGTCACTAACAACAAAAGCCTCATGTTATTCTTTATGAAAATGCGTTCTATTTGTTGAGCAAAATACTCTATAACTTCAATGTTTGCTTATTTTTTAAATAATAATAATTTTTTTTTGGACTCTAAATAAAACTTTTCAAAGTCTCCTGATTTTAACTTAAGTAGTCACCATTTAGTGGTAGCTGTTATTTTTCTCTCCCATATCAATCAACAACATAAGGAGTGTAGTTCAGGTAGGTTTGCTTCTTGCTGCTTCTTGGAAATTCCAGACTCTAGTTCCTGTCACATCTCTAAAATCCTGAGCTCCTTTAAAGCAACTGCTGTTAGCTATACCACTTGGACTGTTACTGGCTGGTGGGTTGTTGACTCTCAGTAAATAGAAATAAACTAAGCGTCTGAGATGGGTTTGAGCAAGGCAGTTTATTGGGACTTTCAGCTCCAGCAGAAAGGGAAACAGCAAAAGGAAGATACCTGAAGCTGGCTTCAGAAAGCAAGTTAGTCATTATTCTGAGGTTTTATTTTCTTTGGACATCCTTTGGCAGACATTATTGCATATTTGGGGTGGTCTGTCAATTTCAGCTGTGCAGTTTCTCCTTAGGCTTCTTCATGTGATGCCTGTCTCATTAGCATCTTAAATCTCCACCTAGGAGTGTGATTTTTTACTAATAAAATGAAGTAAAGGTCAGGATAGTACATTAGTGGGCATGCACATTTGGGGAGGGTCTTTTGGAAAGTGCCTGCACTTGTTAACCAGGGTGTCTGTGGTCAGGGTGCTCTGTTCCCTTCCATTCTGTGTTGGTTCACTTTGTGAAAGAAAGTGTTCATCATTGTCAGGCTGCAAGGCTGAACACAGCTAGCACAGTCAAGCACACACAAGGAAAAATGGGGAGGGATCCCATCCAGTTTTCCCTCTCTGTCTCAGTACTTTCCAGACTATCAAACCCAAGATTACTTGCCTCTTTAGTTGAGGATTTTAACACCTTCACCATCTTCATTGCCATCACTATTTAAAGCATCAGTCCTCATATTTCAACATCCATTTAGAGGATCCTTCCAGAGCTCTAACCTCTGAATTGCTTTACCTCATGCCAACGGGATTTACACCTCCTTCACCTTAGGCACCATAGTTATCTATGGTCTTAGGTTAGTCCAGAGCCTCTCATCATCTTGCTGTGGTACGCATTTGTGCCGTTACTAAAATACAGGTGTATTCCAGATGATCACTTCAGTCACAAGGGCAGCTATGTGGGGACTATGAGGGTCTGAGCCTGGTGCCTTGCTGGCTCTCAATGAGTGGAATTCTATTTACCTCAGCTTGCCCATGTACATGTTTTCATTTTGTATCTGTGCCCTGAATAGAAAACATTTGTGAAGCTTAGTTTAATATTAACTAATGCAGAGCCTCTTAATATTAATTTCAGGCATCCACCTTCGACAAAATTTCTCACACTTCCTGCTCACATATTCTAAATAACCTCTCTAACAATTTTGAATCCCAACTGAGGCCACCTACCAATTGACTCCACCATATTTACATTTTAAATTGTTCTTCTATCCTGACCAGATAAGTCTGTGACTATTATCACATCCTTGAATATACAAAGTGACTTAGACCAATTCTCCTTGTTCTCCCCTGACAGATATTTATCCCTGATTCAAAGTAGCTAAGCATGCCTAAAAAGTAAAATATGAAACGAAGCACATATGTTCCACCTTAAATAGTTTACTACAAGTTACATCTGGTCTCTCACAACTGTTAGTGATCTTATTTTATTTCCCACTTAATTTCCCATTTAATTACATACTTTCTAAGCTGACTTATATGTCACCTTGTCTTCTCTATTCAAAGTTTCAAACTACTTTTCTTTTACTTATTTGCTGTTTTAGGTTGCTTCTTAATTTACTGAGGGATCAAAAGTATTAGAAGAGCTATTTTGATACCACCAGTTCTGCTAACCAATCAGGACCCATATAATTTAACTCTCCTTTTTCTAATGAGGAGTGGTTTTGACTTCTGTATTATTTACCTAGTGGTGTCCTAATAAAGTTTAAGCAACCAAAAACTGGGAGGCTTAAAACTACACAAATTTATTATCTTACAGTTCTGGAAACAAAAAGGTTGAAATCATCATGTCAGTGGTGCCATGCTTCTTCTGAAACCTGTAAGGAACAATCCTTCCTTCCCTTTCTAGTTTGTGGTGAAGGCTGTCAGTCCTTGGTATCCTTTGGCTTGCAGCTAATATAGTTTGGAGGTTTGTCCCCTCCAAAGTTCATGATGAAATATGATTTCCAATATTGGAGCTGGGACCTGGTGGGAGGTAATTAGATCATGGAAGTGCATCCCTCATGAATGGTTTAGCACCATCCCCTGCATGGTAAGTAACAACTCACTCATTTAGTTCACACAAGATCTGGTTGTTGAAAAGCCTGGGACCCCCTTCCTCCAGTCTCTCATTTCCGCTATCACCATGTGATGTGCCTGTTCCTGCTTTACCTTCTGCCATGAGTAAGAGCTCCCTGAAGCCTCACCAGAAGCTAAGCAGATGCCAGCAGGATACTTCCTGTACAGCTTGCATAACTGTGAATCAATTAAACCTCTTTTCTTTATAAATTATCCAGCCTCAAGTATTTCTTTATAGTGATACAAAACAGCCTAATAGCCAGGTGCATCTCTTCAATTTCTGACTCTGTTATGTAATATTTTTCCTGCATGTTTATCTCTCTGTCCAAAAATCCTTCTTAGGATGCCAGTTTTATTGAATTAGGACTCACCCTAATGATCCTATTTTAACTTGAATACATCTTCAGAGACTTTATTTCCAAGTAAAGTCACATTCAAAAGCACCAGAGATACCTATGACTTAAGACTTCAACATATTTTTTTAAGGCGACACAGTTTTACCCATAACAACTTCTAATAAAAAAAAACAACTGAATTCCAACCCCTCTCCCTTGTCTCTTAGATCATATCAAGGTGAAATTATATACAGTGATATCCACATGGAATTATTGATATAAATACTGTCTCTTAATGAATTAAGCATGGTGGCTCACACCTATAATCCCAGCATATTGGGAGGCCAAACATAGGAGGATTGCCTGAGCCCAGGAGTTCCAGATCATCTTTGGTGACATAGTAAAACCCTGCCTCTTCAAAAATTTAAAAATGAGCCAGGTGTGGTGGTGTGACTCTTCCCCCCAACCTTTCTCTTCACACACACACACACACACACACACACACACACA
>NW_012120709.1:3780620-3792522 GCF_000951035.1 Colobus angolensis palliatus
GTCAAATCTTTAGAAACAATTGTCTATGTTAACTTTCTTCACACACACACACACACACACACACACACACACACAGACACGTACATACATACATATATACATATATACACACTCCCTTGACATCATACATATACATCAACAAATATATCCCATCCAGAACTCCCTACCTTCGTCAAATCTTTAGAAACAATTGTCTATGTTAACTGCCTCCACTTCAGTATCTCCTACTATTTCATCATCTAGACTTTTTTTTCATACATTATATCAAAACCACTCGTATCTAGGCCACTAATGTCCTCTACCATGTCAGAGGTCAATTCTCACATTTAAATACAACTGACATAGGTTTTCACTATTTCTTCAACCATTTTCTTTACTTGATGCATAGGATATAACACTGCTGGTTTTCTATAGGGTTAGGTGGTAGGCCTTTCATTCTTTTGTTCTCTTGCTCACATCCTTTTCCTGAACTTTAAGGTCACCATTGTACAGGTCTTTGTGCTCCTCTTTTCTAGATCTACTCTATCATTAGGTAGTTGTATGTATCACCATTTCCACCCTAGTGCATTTTAGATTTATATGACCAGCACTTACACGATTTTTGAGCTCAAATATATAGGAAATTCAGTGTCATCATGTCTCAAATTAACCTTTGATTTCCTCCATAAGTATCCAAATCTTTCCTATTTTAGCAAATGACACAACTGTTCTCAGTTATTTAAACCCTAGTAAAGATACCACATCAGAAAGTCATCATGTTAAAATGAGGGAAAACCAAAAACACAGAAAATATTTTTTTAAAGTCAAAGCAACAAAAAGTATTAACCCTAAAAATGAACAAGAGTGTCTTAGAGTTGACTGTTTACCTAAAATAGAAGTCAGAAATCAAAGGACTGATGAAACAAAATTTGAAATAAATGGAAAAAATGGTAGATTAAATACAATATATTTTTACATTGAATTTGAATAATAAAATTTTTAATTACAAGTTAAAGACTGTAAAACCAGATTTTAAAAAGAAAACAAATATATGCTGTATGCAAGAGATATTTTAAATAAAAGGACACAGAATTTGATAGTGAAATTGTGGAGAAAGATATACTAGACAAAGACCATACAAAAGGAAGTTGATATATCTATACTAAAATGGAAAAGCATAAACTCTGGGGCAATAAATAATACAGAAGATAAGGAAAAAACATAATTATAAAAGAAAGAGTCAATTTAAAACTAAGACAAAGCAATCATAAATTTACATGCAACCTATAGCATAGTTTTAACATATAAGGTAAAAACTGGAAAAAGGGAATAAATAACATTAATGAAAAATACAGTTGAAATTTTTAAAAAAACTTCCCTCAGTAACAAGATTAGAAAAATATTATTTAGAATGTAGAAAATTTGAATGACACATTTAAAAAAGATATTCAGAAAATAGTACATAATAACTGTAGATTGTACATTCTTTTCATGTGGCTATGAAAAAAATAGCAATATTTGGCTCAATTAATACCAAAGTTTTAAAACCACACTAAATATGCAATCTGACTACAGGAGAATTAAACAAGAAATGAATAACAGAAATACAACTAGAAAATTCTAAGAAGTTTGGAAATTAAGTAATATGCCTTTATTTAATTGATGGATAAAAAATAAGTTATAGAGACATATTAAATGTTTTGAAAACACATAATGAAAATGCATTTCAATGATTCATGACATATATTTACAGAAGTAAAGTGAAGGAATTTTATGCATTTCACAATGATGCAGAAAGAATAATGATTTATGAAACTAAAAAATTAGAACCAATAAATCATAAAATAAAATAGAGAAAATTAAAAGCCCAAAATAGAGAAAAATAAAGCACAATTATTTATGTATTTTATATCAAATATTAACACAATTGTTAAACTCCTAGAAAGACTAATCAAATTTGAGATACACAATATCAGTATAAAAAAACATAAAATCAGAATTAGGAGAAATATGGCACTTAGAAGATAGGGCTAACATGCAGCTCCCACTTTGATGGATAGAACAGTGTGTGGAGGCTCACATGAATACTTGCTCCAAGAACTACCACAAGAACATAACCAGGAAAACCGAAAGAATTCATGGATTCTTTAAAAGAAGTGGCATGCCACTGCAAAGTCTGTGAGACAGGTGAAAAACTATGAGTTCCCAAAGCATAAGAGGAGGAAAACCTACTTCCAAAACACACCCCCACTAGAGAATCTGAAAATCCAGATCACAAGAGAAGGATTTAACCTTACCTAGAGGTAAAATGGATTTAGAGAGCTGCACAAAATATAAAAGTAGAAACAGCTGTGGGAAGAGCCATGTAAGCACTCACAGTCTCCAGCTAAAGCCCAGGGAAACCATCCCTGACTATATCTCACAGTGGCCCTTGGGGAAGGCAGCCAGCAAGATTAGGGAGGGCTGGCAGGGTGAAGGAAGTTTCCAACTTAAATTTGTAACAATTTCAATGGGGCATGTTTTCTTGAACAGAATTGGAGGGGCAAATGAGAACTGCTGCAGTTAACAAGCATGGAAACCACTACCGACAGTATGGACAGAGGGTGGGGGCAAGGCCTGAAAGCTGTGCTTGTTTTCTCAGTGGGAAGCTCACGGCCTGGCACAAGGTCTGAGTAGGGCACGGTGGGAGCAGGACTGACCTTGCCAAATGCATGGGAGGAAGGTGAGGCCTCTTGCTACTGTCTATCCCCCACTTCTATGGCAAACTATAAGACACAGCAGAGGCAGCCATAATTCCATCTGGAACATAAACCCATTGGCTTGAGAACCATATACCCTCATCTCCCACCATGGTTGCAGTAAGCCCTGCCCAAAAGAGTTTGAGCCCACACTCGCTTAACCCTGTCCCCACCTGATGGTGTTTCTCTACCCACCCTGGCAGCAAAACACAAAAGACAGAAACTCTTGTGAGCTTTATGACCCCACTATTGCCTGAAAAATCAGAAAAGTTACCCCGACCAACTTAGGGCAAGTTCAGATGCCCCTGCTACTACCACAGCTGGTACTCTCTAGAGTACACCACCTTCTTGCTGGAGGCCAACCAACTGAGGCCACTGCAGCAACTCATGACAGAATAACTTTGCTCCCAGGAAGCAGAAAACAACAGCTAATTCCACAGCCTAAAACATCTTGATTAAACAGAAGCCCTGAATCTATCCATAAGACAACTTCACTGCTAGCAGAACAAGCATTTGAGAAAGCCAGCACACTAACATATCTACAACTGAGGACTCTCAAAGAGTGCACTTAACTCCCCTGCTACCTCCACCAAAGCAGGTAAGTGCTGGTATCCATTGCTGGGAGACCTGAAGAAGAACCACATCACAGGAATTTTTGCAGACATTCCCCAGTACTGGCCCAGAGCCCAGTAGCTCTGCTGGGTGGCTAGACCCAGAAGAGCAATAACAATCACTGCAGTATGACTTTCATGAAGCCCTCACTCTAGGGGAAGGGGGAGGGCACCACATTAATGGATCACCCTAAGGGATGAAAGAATCTGAAGAGCAGGACTTGAGTTCCGGATCTTTCCACTCAGTCTACCCAAATGAGAAGGAAGTAATGTTATCAAAATGACAAAACAGGGTTCTATAACATCCCCAAAAGATTACAATAGCTCCCCAGCAATGGACCCAAACCAAGATGAAACTCAGAATTGCCAGATAAATAATTCAGAAAGTTGATTATTAAGCTACTCAAGGGGATACCAGAAAAAAGTGAAAACAACTTAAATAATTTTTTAAAAAAATACAGGATATGAATTTAAAAATTCTTCAGAGAAATAGATATCATAAAGAAAAAACTGCCACATCTTCTGGAAATGAAAGACACAATTAGATAAATACAAAATGCACTGGAAAGTTTCAACACTAGACTAGAACAATGAAAAGAAAACTTCAGAGCTCAAAGACAAGGCTTTTGAATTAACCCAATCAGACAAAGACAAAAAATAAAAATAAAAAATAAACAAAGCCTCCAGGAAAACTGAATTTTATTAAATGGTCAAGCCTAAGAATAATTGGTGTTCCTGAGTAAGAAGAGAGATTTAAAAGTTTGGAAAACTTATTTGAGGGAATAATTGAAGAAAACTTCCTTGGCCTTGCTAGACATCTATACATTCAAATACAAAAAGCAAAAAGAACACCAGGGAAATTCATTGCAAAAAGATTATCACGTAGGCATATTGTTATCAGATTACCAAAAGTCAAGATAAAGAAAATAATCTTACCAGCTGTGAGACCAAAGCATCGGGGTAACCTATAAAGACAAACCTATCAGATTAACAGCAGGTTTCTCAGCAGAAACTGTACAGGCCAGAAGGGATTGAGATCCCATCTTTAGCCAAAAGAAAATAATTTTCAGCCAATAATTGTATATCCAGCAAAACTAAGCTTCATAAATGAAAAGGAGATAAAGTCTTTTTCAGGCAAACACATGCTGAGAGAATTTGCCACTGCCAAGCCAGCACTACAAGAATTATTAAAAGGAGCTCTAAATTTTGAAACAAAACCTCAAAATACATCAAATTAAAGCATAAATCTCACAGGGCCCATAAAACACTAAAATAACAAAAAAAGGTATTATGACAACAACTAGCATAATTAATAGAACAGTACTTTATATCTCAATACTATTGCTGAATGTAAATGGCCTAAATGCTCCACTTAAAAGATGCATAATGGTAGAATGGATAAAAAATCACCAACCAAGTATTTGCTTCTCCAAGAGACTCGCATAAATTTAAGGTAAAGGGATAGAAAAAGATACTCCATACAAACAGAAACCAAAAGCAAACAGGAATAGTTATTCTTATATCAGCAAACAGACTTTGAAGCAGCAACAGTAAATTAAGACAAAGAGGGACATTATATAATGATAAAAAAAGTAGTCCAAGAGGAAAATATCACTATCCTAAATATATATAAAACTAATGCTGCACTTCCAAATTCATAAAACAATTACTACGGGACCTAATAAATGAGATAGATGGCAACAAAATAATAGTGGGGGACTTCAATACTCCACTGACAGCATTAGATAGGTCATCAAAAAAGAAAGTCAACAAAGAAACAATGGACTTTATTCCCTAGAACAAACGTACTTAACAGATAATTACAGAACATTCTACTCAACAACTGCAGAATACACATTCTTTCCATCAGCACATGGAACATTCTTCAAGATAGACCATATGATAGGTCATAAAATAAGTCTCAATAAATTTAAAGAAATCTAAATTATTGTGCATTCTCTCAAGCCTCTGTGAAACAAAACTAAAAATTAACTTCAAAAGGAGCCCTCAAAACCATACAAATATATGTAAATTCAATAATATTCTTTTGAATGATCTTAGGGTCAATAATGAAATCAAGATAGAAATTTAAAAATTCTTTGAATGGAACAATAGTGAAACATCTTATCAAAACCCCTGGGGTACAGAAAAAGCACTACTAAGAGGAAAGTTCATAGCATTAAATTCCTATATCAAAAAGTCTGAAAGAGCACAAATAGACAATCTAAGGTCATATGTCAAGGAACTAGAGAAACAAGAACAAACCAAACCCAAAGACTGCAGAAGAAAATAAATAACAAATTTCATAGCAGAATTAAATGAAATTGAAACAAAAAATATGAAATATAAATGAAACAAAACCTGCTTCTTTGAAAAGATAAACAAATTTGATAGACTATTAGCAAGACTAAGAAAAGAAGAAATAAGATACAAAGAAGCTCAATTAGAAACAAAACAATACCACAGAAATACAAAAGATCATTCAAGTCTACGATGAGCACCTTTACATGACAAACTAAAAAATCCAGGGAAGATGGATAAATTCTCGGAGGTATAAAACCCTCCTAGATTAAATCAGGAAGAAATAGAAATTCCAGAGAGACCAATAACAAGTAGCAAGATTGAAATAGTAATAAAAATATTGCCCCAAAACTCCAGAACCACATGGATTTACTGATGAATTCTATGAGACATTCAAAAAACAATTGGTATCAATTCTGCTGAAACTATTCAAAAAGATAGAGAAAAAGGGAGTCCTCCCTAAATCATTCTATGAAACCAATATCATCCTAATACCAAAATGAGGAAACAACATAACAAAAAAGAAAACTACAGACCAGTATCCCTGATGAACATAGATGCAAAAATCCTCAACAGAATAGTAGCTAACTGAATCCAACAGCACATCAGAAAGAAAATCCACCATGATCAAGTGGGTTTCATGCCAAGGATGCAGGGATGGTTTAACATACACAAGTCAATAAATGTGATCCATTACATAAAGAGAATTAAAAAGAAAATTCTTATGATTATCTAAATAGACACAGAAAAAGGATTTGGCAAAATTCAGCATCCCTTTATGATTAAAACTCTCAGCAAAAATCAGCGTAAAAGGTACATACCTCCAGACAATAAAAGCCATCTATGACAAACCCACAGCCAACATTATACTGAATGGAGAAACATTTAAAGCATCTCCCCTGAGAGCTGGAAGAAGACAGGATGCCCACTTTCACTATTTCTATTAAACATACTACTAGAAGTCCTAGCCAGAGAAACCAGCCAAGAGAAAGAAATAAAAGGTATCCAAATCAGTAAGAAGTCAAGTCAAACTGTTACTGTTCACTGATGATATGATTGTATACATAGAAAACCCTAAAGACTCATCCAAAAATCTCCTAAATCTGATAAATGAATTCAGTAAAGTTTCAGGATACAAAATTCATATACAAAAATCAGTAACACTGCTATACACCAACAATTACCAAGCTGAGAAACAAATCAAGAACACAGCCCTTTTTATAACATCTGCAAAAATAAAGTAAAATTGCATTACCTGAGTTCAAACTATACCTCAAGCCTATAGCTACCCAAACAGCATGGTACTGGTATAAAAACTGGCAAGTAGACCAGTGAACAGATAGGGAACCCAGAAATGGAGCCAAATACTTATAGCCAACTAATCTTCACAAAGTGAACAAAAACGTAAATTGGAGAAATAATACCCTATTTAACAAATGGTGCCGGGACAATTTGCAAGCCATATGTAGAAGAATGAAATTGGATCCTCATCTCTCATCTTATACAAAAATCAACTTAAGATCAAAGACTTAAATCTAAGATCTGAACCTATAAAAATTCTAGAAAATAACATTGGAAAAACTCTTCTAGGCATTGGCTTAGACAAAGAGTTCATGACCAAGAACATATAAGCAAATGCAACCAAAACAAAAATAAAAAGATGGGAACTTATTACACTAAAATCTTCTGCACAGCAAAAGAAATAACTGGACAAGTAAACAGACAACCCATAGAGTGGGAGAAAATATTCACAAACTGTGCATAACACAAAGGACAAATATCCAGAACCTGCAAGGAACTCAAACAAATAAGCAAGAAAAACATAATACCATCAAAAAGTTGGCAATGGATGCAAACAGACAGTTCTCAAAAGAAGATATACAAATGGCCAACAGACATGTGAACGATGCTGAACATCACTAATTATCAGGGAAATGCAAACTAAAACCACAATGAGATACTACCCTACCCTGCAAGAATGGCCATAATTTAAAAAAAAAAAAAAAAAGATGTTGGCATGGATGTGCTGTAAAGGGAACCCTTCACTGACAGTGGGAATGTAAACTAGAACAACCACTATGGAAAATCAACAATATGGAGATTCCTTAAAGAATTAAAAGTTGATCTTGTTGACATGGATGTGGTGAAAAGGGAACACTTCACTGCCGGTGGGAATGTAAACTAGTATAACCACTATGGAAAACAGTATGGGGATTCTTTAAAGAATTAAAAGTTGGTCTACCATTTGATCCAGCAATACTATTACTAGTTATCTAACCAAAGTAAAAGATGTCGTTATATGAAAAACACACTTGCACGGGTATGCTTATAGCAGCACAATTCACTATTGCAAAAATATAGAACCCACCTAAATGTCCATCAACCAACAAGTACATAAAGAAAATGTGATATATATATATACACATACACACACACACACACACACACACACACATATATATATAATAGAATACTACTCAGCCATAAAAAGGAATGAAATAATGGCATTTGCAGCAACTTGAATGTAGTTGGAGACCGTTACTCTAAGTGAAGAAACTCAGAAATCAAAAAACCAAACATTATATGTTCTTACATACAAGCAAGAGCTAAGCTATGAGGACACAAAGGCATAAGAATGACATAGTTACATAATAGACATTGGGGACTCAAGGGGAAGGGTGGGAGAAGGGTGAAGGATAAAAGACTACACATTGGGTACAGTGAACACTGCTCAGTTGATGGGTGTTCCAGAATCTCAGAAATCACCACCGAAGACCTTATCCATGTAACCAAAACCACCTGTTTCCCCAAAACCATTGAAATAATAAAAAAGAATATAAAATCACTCCCCAAATCTATAAAAGTAAAATAATAAAACAAAAAGAAAGTAAAGGTGTGGATTACTACAGACAGTAAAAAGCAAACCAAAGGGACTGAATGAGTAACTGCATGTCAATGAATTACTTACACAAAGTGAAAAATTTGTTAGAAAAATCTAGCATAAAAACTGGGCCAGGCTTAATGGCTCATGCCTGTAATCCAGCAGTTTGGGAGCCTGAGGTGGAAGCATTGCTTTAGGACAGTCTGAGACCAGCCTAGGAAACACAGCAAGTCCTTGTCTCTATAAAAATATTAAAAAAAAAAAAAAAAAAGAACCAGAGAGAAGCACTACTATAAAATCTAAAATAATCTCGTATCTATTTTTTAAAAATAGGCTCTTATTAAGAACTTTCCCCCAAATGAAACTCTAGCACAAGATGGCTTCACCAATGAAAATGATTAAGGAAGGAAAAACACCAGCCCTACATAACTAGGTCAATTGGATATCTACGTGGAAAAATAAAGCATAATGCACAACAAACCAAAGTAAATTCCACAAGGATTGTAGATATACATGAAAAAGGTAAAATAGTTTATTAATGGTACAATACAAAAGCATTTATGTGACTCCTTTTCCTCCTCCCACCCCAACCAAGTGGTGGGAACAGGGGAGGCAGATGTGCAATATGTAATGTCTTCGACAGGTCACAGAAAGTACTAAAAAAAAAAACTGATAAATTGAACTCATTAAGTTAGGGCATATTCCTTAAAACACACAAACAAGAGAGTGAAAAAGCAAGTTAAACAATGGAAGAACACATTGTAATACATATGTGAGACAAAGGAGTCATGTGAGACAAAGGAGTCTTGTGGAACAAAGAACTTACAAAAATTAATAAGGAAAAACAGACAACTACTCAAAAAATGGCCAAAAATTGAACAAATATTTCTTAAAAGAGGATATTCAAAACCCCCATAGGCATATTGAAGACATGCCAATTAAAACCACAATGAGAGATGACTATACACTCCACAGTGTGAAAAAAACTATTAGACTTTTCATAAACTGCTGGTGGAAGTATAAATTAGTATATCTACTATGGAATACTGTTTGTCAATATCGTCTAAAACTGAGTGTATACCATCCATGTCACTTGGTATTGCTCCACTACACATATAAAAAAGAGAAACATGCCAAAAGATATGCACAATTATGGACATAGTAGCATTATTCATAGTAGTTCCAAATTGGAAGTACCCTAAATGTCTATCAACATTAAACTGGGTTAAAGAAAATTATAGTCTATCAACCAATTACTGTTAAACACAACAGCAGATGAGTATCAACGAGTATCACCATCATCATAGTTAGTAAAAGAACCCTGCTGCAAAAAGCAAATATTATACGCTTCCATTTAATTGGAATTTAAAGAAAACTAGTCTATCATGATTGAAGGTCAGAATATTGACTATTTCTTAGAATAACAATTATTGCAAGGAGGCACAAGGGAGGCTTCTGCATGTTGATAATATCCTACACATTGATGTGGTGGCCTCATTTTTCAAATAAATAACTAAAAATCACAGCTATTAGTTTAATTATCTAGGTCATAGAGCCATTGAATGAAGAATACAGGAGGATGCAGAGCCTGGTTTTCTCATGTTGACCGTGGGACATCTGGAAATACAAGCTAGGGGCATCTGTGGAAAGGGCAGTAATTGAGAGATTGAGAGATTGGATATTTCACTCTTGGGATCATGCTAGGTAGCAGATTTTTCTTCACCAATTGACAGCGATGAAAACATGTAATTTGGTATTCAGTAGTTTCTAGCCCATAGAGTCTCAGAAGCAGCTATATATTACCTTTCAATAATATGGGAAAACAGACTAGCAGACAAACAGCGAGGATGGCTTATATCATTACTCAGGGGTCTATGACAGAAAACTGTATAAGTCACTGTCCTACAAACATATTTCCCTGCCTCTGAGAAAATAGAGTTTTCCTAACAAGGGTTGACACTGAGTCAAGTATGCTTGGTTTATAATGGCAATGTTAGCTTTGATTTTAGATCCCTGCAGATGTTTTAAATTGTGAGTATACAAGTCCTAGAAAAACTTATGTTGCAAAAGCAAATACTTTAACAAAAAGTATTCTTTTTTTGTAGCTCATATTGTAGAAAATAATGTTATGAGAATTTTACTAATTTTAAAAATTGCTATTCTAAAACTAAGCATTTTTCATACCATTTGGATAGGCTTACTAAAGTAATAATATTAAAGAAATGATTAAAAGAAGTGACAGTCTGAACTTGTATTTTTTAGAAATCAATTGCTTTACCAAAATAATTATCAAATGACTGCCAAGTATTCAAGTGTCTAGGACACGGGCTTAATAGATAGTTTCTATCAAAATTAATTATATTTATATAGCAATAAAAAGAAAAAAAACACTATATAACACTATTTAAATGATATTAACATTCTCAAAGACAAAAATAATTGACCCCAAATCATATCTACTTTTACAAAAATAATACATCAGAGATTAAATACTCAGTAAGAAATCTTAAAAATAAGGCAAAATAGTAAATTAACTGAATGTTCAGAATATTGCTGTTATCTGTTAGTTATTTTTCAACTTTTACACAGTGGATGGGATTAAGCATTTGTGTCTGAGCCCTGTCATATATTCACTATTTTGAGCACATCCTCTGTTCAACTATAAAATGTGTTCCTGCCACAGGTATCACTGATTCAAAATTTCTATGCATTAAAATATTTTGTAAGTGTATAAAATTTTTATGTTAAAAAGTTCATCTATACCAGTAGTCCTGCTATTAATAATAGCCAATTTTATTAAATGCTTACTATTCACTAGACTCAGCTTAAGGTGATTTATATGATTTTTATCAAATTAGCAAAACAAGGCTAGAAGATAAATACTAACATTGTTCCTGCTTTAGAGACGAGGAAAATAAAGCCTGAAAAGGTGAAGTAGTTTATTCAAAGCCATGCAGTTTCTAAATAGTAGCTAGAATTCAAATTCTGGAAGTCTGAATCCAAACCCAATTTCACCAAATATTTGTTTTTATATAAATATGAACATATGAGAATAAAAGTAACCCCAAAATATAGAATTACATAATTTATCAGATATTCCAGAGATAACATAAAATGATGAAGTAGCCATTAATAAGTTCCATTAATACATTTGGAAGTCATTAATGAAGTTCAAAGTGTCTCAGAAATCAAAGAAGATGACAAATAATATGAAGTTAGTTATGATGAACAAAATATCTACTTTAGAAAAAAGAGGGAGCTCTTAAATTTGTGCTTTCTAAAAGACTGGGCTACTCTTTGGCGGAGCAAGATGGCCGAATAGGAACAGCTGCAGTCTCCAACTCCCAGCGCGAAGGACACAGAAGACCGGTGATTTCTGCATTTTGAACTGA
>NW_012120709.1:3798527-3844688 GCF_000951035.1 Colobus angolensis palliatus
TACCAGGCCGGGCGCGGTGGCTCACGCCTGTAATCCCAGCACTGGGAAGACTGAGGCGGGCGGATCACGAGGTCAGCAGATTGAGACCATCCTGGCTAACACGGTGAAACCCTCTCTCTACTAAAAATACAAAAAAAATTAGCCAGGCATGGTGGCGGGCGCCTGTAGTCCCAGCTACTACTCGGGAGGCTGAGGCAGGAGAATGGCGTGAGCCTGGGAGGCGGAGCTTCCAGTGAGCCGGAGCTTCCAGTGAGCAGAGATTGTGCCACTGCACTCCAACCTGGACAACAGAGCAAGACCCTGTCTCAAAAAAAACAAAAAAAAAAAGAAAAACATACCAAAAGGAAATCTTTTAATACACATTAGTTAGGAAAGACGCATATGTTTCAAATGATGCCCTTCATGTTAAAATATGGAAAGAAAAAATGTGGAAAGGAGTCATGTTAAAATATTGATGCTTTAAAAATTGTGTTACATTTTTCTTCAAATTGGGCACATGAAATACATATTACATACATAGTCTCAAAAAATAATAGTTACAGGAATCAATAATACATACCTCCTGCAGTGATTTTACATTTCTAACGTTCTCATCTGATTATTTATAATAAAAATAAAATCTTTTTTGTTGTGAGTTTTCTCTGCACTGTAATCGCATTGACACCTTACTGTAGATGGCACATTTTACAAGTTGAAAGTAGACAGAATACATTTTCTCTTTCCATTTCTAAACCTTCTAGTGTTCTATTCATGTGGTGAAATATATTTTCAAAGCAAAATTTGCCTATCAGTCTCAGTTAAGAGGAGTCTATGGAAGTGAGAGAGACAGAGGACCATTTGGGAGGAAATAATAATAATAATAATAATAATATGCTATTATTTTCCTTTATCTTAGAAAATAACTTGGAAAGAATTTTAATGTTAATGTTAAAATATTAACCTTAGGAGTATCGTTAAAGGATAAAGAAAATATTTTAATAAAAATCAAAGGTGATATATATTTTATTTTGGATGACAGACATTTTCATATGGAAATCCGTGGTTACTAGGTGAGGTGTGGATTCTATGGCCCATACCTTCTATTCCCCAGGGCTAGATTATTTTACTCTTTATTGACTAGCTTTCCTATTGGGTCACCAAATCAGACAACGCCCTTTAGACATCTTTCTTTTATACTGTGAAGATGAATGTGTTTCATTGCAACTACTCCAGGCTAGTCAGTAAGTTTGCTTGCTCCTTTTTTTTGAAAAAATAATGAATTGTATTAAAAATAATATTAAGGGCCAGGCACAGTGGCTCATGCCTGTAATACCAGCACTTTGGGAAGCCTAGACGAGTGGGTCACTTGAGGTCAGGAGTTCAAGACCAGTCTGGACAGCATGGAGAAGCCCTGAAACCCCATCTCCACAAAATATGTAAAATTTAGCCAGGCAAGGTGGCTCTCACCTGTAGTTCCAGCAACTCCAGAGGCTGATGTTGCAGGATTGCCTGAGCCCAGGAGGCAGAGGTTGCACGCAGAGAGCCAAGATTGCACTACTGCACTCTAGTCTGGGCAACGGAGAGATAACCTGTTTCAAAATAATAATAATAATAATAACATTAAGTATATGAACCATGATGCAGCCTATCTCTTCATTTAGGGTTCAAGGAGACTATTATTTGTAGTTGGCACTAGATGAATTTAGATGTCATCTGAAAACAGGATTACATTTGTTGTCAGGACAACTTTTTCTTCAATACTTGGGTATATCAAACTTAGGAAATAATTGTTTATACCAACATATTTCTAAAAACAAGAGATGTCTCAAATGTATTTTTCATACTAGACTTTTATCATTTAAAATATTGCTGTACAATAATATGCTAATTATACATATGAGAACACTGAGGCACAAAAAATTGCATGGCTACTCATTAGTTGATTTTTCACTAGTGATATTTCTTATTTATTATTCATCAAATGCAGTGCTTTGTGCTGGGAATATGATAGATAAGAATGCAGGCAAGAATGCCCTAAAGTAGGTTGTAGCTCACAGGAGAAAATGGACTAAATAGGAAATTATAATACTTATTAAAGGTATCTCTGATATGGAGAAATAATGGGCTTTAAACTTTAAAGGCCCTGATTTTTCTACTACATAATCATATGTCAATGAAACATCAAACTAAATTGAAAAACCCAGTAAAGGAGACCTACTTGGGAAATATAAAACATAAATTTTCTTTAAAAACTTTGAAAGATCTATTCATTCTGAAAACAATGTTGCATGATGAATTTTATTCTAATCAATAATTTGTATCATTTGAATTATGTGTGGAAATGTTTCTTTCATTGGACAAATAGACTCAGTACTGAGTAGTTTATACTTTCTGCAACTAATGATATATTAGATCATAATATAATAAAATAATACATGCCATTATATCCAGAATTTAAATATATATCTTCAGATATATAATGTATCATTTTCATATTTTTTTCTTTGAAAAATCTGAAGAAAGGCAGAGTCTTTGAACACATTTTTGGAAAAAATCAAATTACTATATGTAAAACTCATTATCTACAATAAGAAGAAAACAAAATTTTGCTAAGCACATTAATCAGAGTTGTAGGAAAATTCATTGTAGAGTTTGATCAAAATCAAACAAAGGAATGGGAAGAGTAAATATTCATTTAATCCTTTCCTTATATCATGGTTTGTGTTGAAAATTTACAGATATTATTTTATTCATTCAATATAAAATGTTTAGAGCTTGAAGGTCGCTAAATAACATCTAACACAAAACCCAACTCAGATGAGGAAATTGAATCCAAAGGAATAAATGGTAATCATCTAGAAGTCTTGCCTCTGTCTAATGATTTTTTTAAAAATATGCATTTGATCTTAATTTGAGGCTCAGGAAGACTGACTTACAATAATGTTTCTTGCATTATAATATTAGATTACATTACATACTTAATTTTATTGTAGATGAGATTTAAATGCATTTTTCACAACTATGCAGAAATAAATATGCTGTTTTAAAAAAATGTATAATTGCATTTAAACCTACACACACACACACACACACACGTGTCTCTCAGTATGAATCCACATGATTTGAGAGATGAAAAACCCAGTTTACAACAGTGTCCTGTATGTAGCTTGCACAGATGGCATATTCATTTTGAGATGTAATTGGGCCGAACTCAGTGACCTAACTACCCTCTCATTCTGCTACAAAACACCCATAATACTCAGTGAAAAAGCTGACACTTCAGAAAAACAAAATGCCATAAGAAAGACCATATGTTTAAAAATATATATTTCCCAAAATGAAGACCCTGAACTTCTTACCTAGGTTCCTTTTTTTTCTGGCCAAAAATATTCTCTGAAATTCTATTCCACATGAACATGCCATTCATCTGCACCCACCTGGAAGGTGGCACAGTTTTCCAGAATTCATGTGGTTCCAAGTTTAATCTCCATGACACAATTGACACAGTTGCTGGCAATTTCTAAGAAGTGGCCCTGGAAGTATTACAGGACACTGTGTACTTTTTGATTTTAGTCATTTTTATCCAGGTATATTTAGAGAAGAATTAAAATATATCATTGAAATGGGGACATACATCACAAAAGTACAATTACATTGCAGCAGAGATTTTGTGGGACTGTAATCTCACCCAATTCATTTTCCTGAGATGAATCTAATCTGTTTGGTCTGTTGATAGCGAGGAGACCTTTAGTACTTAATGCATAACTCCTGAGGGTTCATTGATTGTCCAGTCCCTCCTTGGGCTCTCAGAGGTGCTGGGCACACATAATAAGGCACCAGGGCAATCTTTAACATTCAAACCAAGCCAAGCCAAGAGTACTTTTGTTTTAAGTATTACTTGCACTGCTCTTTAATATGCCAAAAGCAGAAGAAAACTTTCAGGGAAAAGATGCAAACATTGTCCACACAGAAGAACTTGTAATTTTTCAGTGCATTTTCTTTTAATATCAGCATATGCCTATGAGTAAAATTTAGCCAGGCTTCACACACTTTCACAGCCAAGGATATTGGAAAGACCATACTCCTTTTCCATTTATTAATCAAGTATTGAATTGATTCTAGGCAGAGAGCTTTCTGAAGAGTTTATTTTCTAATTGTATATGGTAATTTTCTATGTAAAAAGTGGGATGCCTTTGAAGCCCTGACTAGGCAGGTTCTACATTGTGTCAATATAAAAAATAAAGTAAAAGGCACGGTATTATATATATTATGGACAATTTTCAGATCATTTGCCAGGATATCTCATGTTTACTCTCTGAACTTACACTTCAAGAAAACAATCAACCTTCTCAGAAATGTATAACTTTTCATTTAATTAGGAACTACCTTCCCATTAAGAAATGAGAATACAACACAGATGACAGAAAAGAGGAAAAGCATGGATTATTTAACATAAACAACTCGGCCTCCTCTATTCAGCAACCATTTTTCTGAAGCTATCTTATTGTAATCACAAAGATAAAGATATAATTTCTTCCCATTCCTTGTCTCTTACACGTTTGGCTAACATTTGCAAGCCATGAAGGTAGAAAGGCTACTAAAATATTTATATGCAAGAATTATTCATTCATTTAAACAGTAGCCATTGTGGGCATGTCATAACACACAAAGTTAGAATACACACACACACACACACACACACACACACACACACATATATATATCTTAAGCAATCAGGATTTGAGACATCCACTGCAGCAGACAGCATACTCTCTGAGAGCTTGCAGTTAAGCAGAATGATAAATATGACTTCAAGCTATATTTGTACAAGGGATATGGGACTTCTGATAAATATGAGTAATAAAGCCAAAGTAGGGTACCTTATTGACTATTTTGGATGCAAGACCCTCATAAAGCATACCTTCCCAGTTGACCTATCTCATTATCCTTGACATCAAGCTGCTCTAAGTTGCTGGCATGTCCTTTTGGATGTAAGAGCTAAAAAGTGACTACTCGAGGCTGATGCATTTTTAATAATGGCAACCCTGAGATACCTTTTGGCAGAAATTGCAATTGATTCCAAGATGATTAGCATATATTCCAGCTGCAGCTAGCCCTTCTGCTGATTTCCCCAATGAACTGTGAACCTCAGAAGTGTTTTGCTGACCTTGTGTTGAATGTGCTTTTCTGGAATTCCCACTTGGAAAGATATAAAATATATTTAACTCACAGTGGCAGCCGTCTTTTGCTTACTGGTTAACTTGGGTGGTGATGGCACCTGGGTCC
This sequence comes from Colobus angolensis palliatus, assembly GCF_000951035.1. Classification (NCBI taxonomy): domain Eukaryota; kingdom Metazoa; phylum Chordata; class Mammalia; order Primates; family Cercopithecidae; genus Colobus; species Colobus angolensis. The sequence goes on from NW_012120709.1 coordinate 3,803,793, forward strand.
AAATCATAACAATATCATCTTGGATGGAAAAGGATGATAACATTCAAAGACAGAGACAGATAGCCCAACTCTAACGATAAATTAATAGGGTGAAACTTTAGAACTGTACAATAATTTATAATTCAAATACTATGGATTTGTTGAAAATCTTCACCTGAAGTGGCAGTACAATTGTCCCGGTGCTGCTACCATTGATCAAAACAGTTTAGGAACATTGAATTTTATTGTAAAAATCTCTTACACTTTTAGTTACTTTTAGATGAATTATTCTCATTTACATATTTTTTTCTGTCACAACCAGCACGAAGCCTACAAATAATGCATTAGCACTAGTTTGAAATTGCAGGGAGCTGTACCTGTAATATCATAATCATGGAATTTTAAATTATTTTCATGAAAGGTTAGTTTTAAAGTGTCTCTGTAAGGAAATTGTTACTGTAGTTTATATATGCCATATCCTTCTGATAAAATCAAATCACCCCAAGGGACACACTAGGTAAATCTATCGTACCTATTAATACACCATTCCTAGATTCTTGGATAAGATGATAGCAAACATAATGAAAATTTCCATTTGATATTTATATCATTCAATAAAAGACAAGGATATCCCCAAAGTCCCATTTCAAACAAAATACATGTAGAAATAAGCATCCCATAGTCTGAAGCAAGGATATTTTTAAATGTAAATTTTTATTTTGAATAACCTAACATTGTACAAGGAGAATAGCAGTTACATGAATCTTGAGATGTCTTTCATTTACGGACATAGCCATTTTGCAAAATGCTAATTAAGTTCCTAATGTGCAGTAGGTTATGCAGAGATTGGAGATTCGCAGATGAAGCACAAAAGAGCTGGTAATTTTATAGGGAATAAATTAATTCCAGTGTTCCTGAAAAACAGCTCATGGTTTGATCAGCAAATATCAACTCAATGACAGCTTAGAATTCAGGGCAACTTCAGAGCTAGAGGAATGAGACAGTACAGTATGTATTTCATAAGGTAAGAGAGACAGACAAATTTAAATGCACATCTGCAGTGATGGAGCAGGGAAGAATCACTATCATTTGTTGTCTGGAGATGTAGTGCAGATTGAATTCAAAGATACAATTTGCAATAGTTAGCAACAAAGATCTCTGTTTTCTCATTAACTGGGAATGTGAAGAGAAACTTCATTCAGGGACTGATAATAAAGGTTAAATGATGTAATTTCCAAAAAGAGAGAATAACAGGATCAGTAACAGCATGAATAAAAACTTGGTCCATGAAGGAAGTGACAGCTGACATTGAAGATCACTTGAGAAAATGCTTAATATTTAATATATGTGGAAAAGTGAAAATAATGCGTATCATTACCTCACTCCACACACAAAATGAATTTCAGGTAATTAAATACATATATCTTAAAAGTAAAACTATGTAACTTTTCAGAAAATATGAATGAATATTCATGATTTGTAAGCATTTAATAAACAAGAGAAAATAAAACTACAAGCTATAAAAGTGGAGACTGCACAATAAAAGTTAATTCCATCAGAAAATTTTATTTATCCTAATATCTGTTACTCAGTTTTCAGTGCTTGAGAATACATCAGTAACCAAAACAAAGATCTTTGCTCTCTTGGGGTTTGTATACTAGTAACAAGACAGACTGCAAACAATTTTTTTAATGCACATTATAAAAATGTCACTACACAATATGTTAGAAAGTTATCCAGGGTTAAGTTAAAAGTAGACTAAAGTAAACACATTAGAATTTCTGAAGTGAGAATTAAGGGAAATTGTCATTTTTTAAAGGGAAACCTAGGTAAGTCCCGTGAAAACGTGATGTTTGGGAAAAAAAAAAAAAAAATGGAAAGAAACAAAGCATCAACAACCATGGAGATAACTTAGGGGAAAGCATTCCTGGGAGAAGGAAGAGTGTGTACAATAGTCTCAAAGTATAAAAAGTTTTCATATATTTGAGAACACTATGAGGTCAATATAGCTAAAGAAGAGTGAGCAGGCCCGGCGCGCCTCTAATCCCAGCACTTTGGGAGGCCGAGATGGGCGGATCACGAGGTCAGGAGATCGAGACCATCCTGGCTAACACAGTGAAACCCCGTCTCTACTAAAAAAATACAAAAAACTAGCCGGGCGAGGTGGCGGGCGCCTGTAGTCCCAGCTACTTGGGAGGCTGAGGCAGGAGAATGGCGTAAACCCGGGAGGCGGAGCTTGCAGTGAACTGAGATCCGGCCACTGCACTCCAGCCTGGGCGACAGAGCGAGACTCCGTCTCAAAAAAAAAAAGAGTGAGCAAAGGGCAGAATATTAGTAGCCGGTGTTAGAGGTAGAAAGATCAAATAGACTATTGATTTCCGTGTTGCGTTTCAAAAATCATTTCTTATTCTAGATAATAAAGATATTCACACGCATTTTCTTCTTAAAGTTTAATATTTTGACTCTTACAACTTGTGATATATTTAATCACATTCAGCTGTCTCTCATCTTCAGCAAATTGTTATAATGGTGAAGGCAGCTCTCGTGTCACAAATCTGTAAATTTTTCCAGAAATGCTGGGTTTATGAATTTTAATGTTAAATATTACATAAGTAAAATTTTTTTCACATTGATTATTTTCTATGATAAGAGGAAATTGTCTAATTACATATATTTTTCTTATTCAAAATCAAATACTCTACCACTGGTCAATGAATAGTCACTCTTATCTGTACTGCTTTCTTTTGCCATCAGTGCCATATCATTTTATTTACACATATGTTGTATTCTGGGTTATTTTGGTCTTATTTGGTCTATTCCTATAGCAAAACTATATGGTATTACTCACTATAGCTTTGTAATAATTTCTGTTACCTTGTGCCTCTGATGGCAAAATTGTCTTGCTCTTCTTGGCCCTTTGGTCTTTGTTTAAAAAAATAGAATTAATTTGCCAAGTTCCACCAGAAATAATAGTTTTAAGAATGTGAATAAGATTACACTAAATGCATAGGTTAATATAAGCAAAACTGACACTTTTAGAAAACTGAGTCTGACAATTACCCCTTATATATTCCCATTTAGTCAGAATCATTTTATACATATTTAAAAATATAAACTTATTTCAATTACTTTATAGCTTTTAAATTGTGTAAAATTTTAAAATTGTATCTCTAATGGCTACTAGCATATACAATTCTTATTGATTTTTGAAATATGTGTCTTATATATAGCAGACTTATTAATCTCTTTATCATTTATTACTTTAGCTGTACATTCATTTGTGTCTCTGAGGAGGAAATCACTGTATATTTGAATAATGATTTTTTCTGTATAATTCCTAAATTTTACCTTTATTGTTTTATTTTCTCTATACTTTTGTCTCACTTGATCTTTTTAGGTCTTTTGATCCAGTGTTAAGTAAAAATTAGGTTGTTGGACACCTGTTTCCTTCCTGACTTTAAAAAACTTTTTTTATTAAGTATCACTTTTGATGTAAGATATTTGTAGACACATTTTAACCTGGTAAGGAAATTCAATTCCATTTTAAGGTAAGGTTCTTTTTAAACCACAGCTGATGATAGTTTCACAGATAATTTTGCTTCTCTTTCAATAATTGTATTTATATGGTTTTTTTTACTTTAATCCATTAATGTGGTAAATAATGCATTCCTGAGATAAAACTAACTTGGTCATGATATATTTTTATGTACATTTATAGATTTTATTTGCAAATACCATGTTTCATATTTTTAAAATAATCTGCTTTCTAGTAGGTAGCATATCTTTACTTAATATGTTTAGCATAAAAAATTTAAGCTAGAAACAATGCAACTATTATTTATGAACATGTCTAAGAAAAAATACGATGAATTTATTATTCATAATCTTCAAACAAATATCACAAGGTCAAATTTAAGCATGTTCCATTGACATGTTTTGTTTGGCATTATGCTTCAAAATTTTAAAATTGTTCAAAAAGAAACTTTTGCCAATCTGCAGATTTAACATTAAAATCCAGTCTCACCTTTTCCTGAAAAAAAACTACAGATTTGCTAACATGAGGGTTATCTCCTCCGTTACAATAATTCTCTGAATATGAATGACAGCTGCAACATTTAGTCAAGAAAAACAAAGCTTGCCAGAGTTCTAACTGCTGTCTATGCTTTAGACTCATCCCACTTACATCATTTTCATAACAATTCTGGCACACACAGCCCCTTTCTTGAATTTTTCATCTCTTATTCTTTTTGCTGCCTTGGGAAACAAAGAATTGAATCACATTTCTAAGAACATGATACTTTAGTAGCAAGAAATATTTCTGTGCACATGAATGTATATATCCTTTTATCTAGCAATAATAAATATGTAATCAACTTTTATTTTATGTTTTATTGTTAGAAATACCAGAATTAAATGTAGTAGGGTTTTTTTTTTTGAAGCACACTTCCTATTGAAATAATTGAGCAACATCTCTCTAAAATAGGAGTTAGTTTTGAGTTTCATCTGAGTCACAAATGGTGTAATCTTAGCCTAGTAACTTTATGTGTGCTTTCTTATTTGCAAAATGGAGATAATTTTAATTTTCATCATTTCATAACACTGCTTTAAGTATCAAATACATTCAAAGTGGAGCTATCTCACAATCATGAGATAGTGGGCCTCAAGTTAGGTATAAATTTGATGACCATAAATTCTCAGGATGTCTATCACCCTTCTTGTCATATCTTCTTTTTTCTCCAATACATTTTCTAAAAATTGGGACATAACTCACATATCATAAAATAAACACTTTTAAAGTGCATAATTTAGTAGTTTTTGGTATGTTGAAAAGGTAGCAAAACTAACAGTAGTAACTAATTCTAGACTATCTTCATCTGCAGCAAAACAAACTTATATCTATTAGGAGACACATCTTATATCCCTTACTCCAGGCCATGGAAATAGCTAATCGATTTCCTGTCTTGATATACTTTCCAGTCTTTGAAATATTATATAAATAAAGTGATATAATATTTGATCTTCTGTGACTGGCTTGTTTTCCATGTAGCATTTTACAAGGTTTATTCATGGTTTAGCATGTATTAGTATTTAATTTCTTGTATTTTACTTGAATAATATTTCATTGCATGGGTATCTTACAGTTTTTCATGCATTTATCAAGGTATAGAAAAAAATTGCCTTACTCTTTTTGGCTATTACGAATAATGCCATGAATATTCATGTACAAGCATCTGTTTGGTTATACCTTTTCATCACACTTATATGCCAGGAATGAGAGTATTGGTCAAACTATGTTTGATTTTTTTGAGGAACTACCAAATTGTTTTGCAAAGTGGTTGCTTCATTTTATGTTCTCATAAACAATGTATGAGAGTTGCAATTTCTCCAGTTTTTTGCCAACACTTGTTATTGCCTGTCATTTTGATCAAAACTATCCTAGTGAAACAGCAGAGTTCCCTTATCCCCCTCACAGGGCATGTGACAGAGGTGTGGCTCACATGTCTTTGCCCTGCTACTCATATCCCTAGTGGAATCATGCAGACAGGCAGGGGCAGAGGTCGTGTGGAGCGCTTTTAGGTTCTGATCCCATGGCAGCGTCTAAGGGGGAGGGTTTATGACTCCCAAAACCCAAGTGGGTGTGTTTTACAGTGTGCTCTTTCAGCTTTGTCATCCGCAGACATCTTGTATTATCAGCTCAATTAAATTCTCTGCCTTATTGTAAGCACAGAGGGCTTTCTGTATCCCAAGTTCTTGCCCAGTGAACCGGAAAAATAGGATCACATGTGGGCTTGTAGGGTGAGTGCAAAGTTTTATTGAGTGGCGGAGGTGGCTCTCAGGGAGATGGGTGGGGAGCTGGAAGGGAGATGGAGTGGGAAGGTGGTCTTTCCCTGGAGTCAGGCCACCCAGTGGCCAGACTCTCCTGCAACCACTCCCAGCCAAACTCCCTTTGGTGTCTGTGTCATTCCTCCATCGCTGGTCTGCCAGTGTATGCTGGTGTGCCTCTCTGCTCCTCTCAACGTCCAACCACTTGTGTCTATGTCCACTTAAGGTCTCAGGCTTATATGGGCACAGGACAGGGGGTGTGGTAGGCCAAAAAGCAACTTTTTGGGCACAGAAACAGAAATGCCTGTCTTCATTTAGGTTCGTGTGCACAGGCCTGAGGGTGGAGCCCTCACCAAGGACCTGCCCTTCTCTACCTAGCACTTTTTTGCCCCCTTCCCATCATCTTCCCCCTCTGAAGAGACACATCTAACTGCCTTTAGAATATGGATGATGACTGGTCTTAACTACTTCCTGCTAACAGGGTGTGTTGTCTTGGGGAAAACAGCAGTCAGATTCCTTCCTGAGGTCTATCTAAGGGTTCTGAGCAAAGGGGAGCCATCATCTGAAGCTCCAGTGGCCTGTTTGAAGTTTGATGGCCACTGAGGGAGAAAAATAAGTTTGATAAGGTTAAATATGCATGGATTAAACGTGTGTATTATTCAAGGAAATAATTTAGTGCCAAAGATTACAGAGATAAGAAGGGAAATGTACTAACAATCCAATGTGGTATGCGCCCATGAAGCAGGGAAGGCCTAGATAATAGGAATTAACTACCCTCACCTATGCCTCCTTCTTCCCCTGCTGTTGACAACCTTTGAGTTCCCTGGGCCTCATTTATGCCAAGAAGTATGGCCTCCTTCCCTGGGGTAGGGGTTCAGTCGGCAGGAATTTTTCCTGCCTATTTACATTGTGCCTGTCACCTGGCTTTAGATCCCTCAGAACTGGTTTTCCTTTCTAGGATCTCAGCCTGAAGCTTGGAATCAAGTTTGGGACTCAAGGTGCTGCATGTTATCTGTTTAGAGTGTCTTAAATGAGTCCTGCTAAATTTGCAGTTATCAGTCAGCAGGGGTCATTCCTCTGCTAACTTCCTTAGCAGAGGGAGAGTACTGGAGAGGGAAACACTCTCACTTAGAAAACCAACAACAACAACAACAACAAAATGTAAAAAACCAGTTTAAGGGGCCAAAGGGGGAGGTCCTGGGGGAAGAACCCCTTGCTCAGTGCAAGTGGGTCCCTTTAATCCTTGTATCCTTTTCCGGCTTCAGGCTAGGTTGAATTTTTTGGCTAGGGGAGAAAAGTTCTGTTAGTATGGTGGGCGGGGAGTACCAGCCAATTGGCCCTGCAGGGTCCCTGTGGTAGCTGCAGTTTTCTTCCACCCCCTGTGGCCACCAGGCATGGCCTTTGCATGCTGTGAACGTGTCCAGGTGCCTGAGCTGGTAGGGGAGAGGGTAAGAGGAAGAGGTGCTGTGAGCTGTGCATGCCTGCAGATGTCGCGGTGGAGGCAGGAATGGTACCTCTAAGAGCAATTGCTCTGATTTGCGCCTTTGACGGCTGAACCAAATGCTCATTTTACTTAGCTACATGGCTGCAACTTATAGCAAAACTCTTAACATTACAAAGGAAGAGATAAGAGCCATTTCAAACTATGAGAGAAGAAAAGGTACCAAACAAAGTCTGGGGGTTTTGACCGGTGCCCATTAGGATGGTTAAATGTCTGTGAAGGGAACAGAGCCATTTACATGCAAGAAATAGAAAGAAGTGGCAGGGTCTTGGAAGAGGCAGATCCAACAGTTTCACATTTGCACTTGCCTTCTCATGAGTATCCCGGATGAGCCCTGGCTGAAACAAGAAAGTTACCTTTTCCCCCTCACAGGGAATGTGACAGGGGTGTGGCTCACTTCTTTGCTGCCTCGCTCCTCAAACCCCTAGGGGGAGCATGGAGATGGGCACGTGCACAGGTTGTGGCAAGCACTTTTGAGCTCTGATCCCACAGTAGTGTCTACGGAGTGAGTGTTTACGACTCCTGAAGCCCAAATGGGTGTATGTTACAGTGTGCTCTTTCAGCGTTGCCATCTGCATACAGCTTGTGTTAGCTCAGTTAGACCCTCTACCTTATTATAAGGGCAGAGGGCTTTCTGTATCCGGAGTTCTTGCCAAGTGCACCAAAAAAAATTGGATTATATGTGGGCTTGGAGGGTGAGTGCAAGGTTTTATTGAGTGATAGAAGTGGCTCTCAGGGAGATAGATGTGGAGCCAGAAAGGGGATGGAGTGGGAAGGTGATCTTCCCCTGAAGCTGGGCCACCCAGTGGCCGGACTCTCCTCTGACTGCCCCTGACTGACCAACCCTCAGTGTCTGCATTGTTCTACCATCATTGGTCAGTCAGTACCTGCTGGTGTCTGTTGGTGTGTCCTCTGCTGCTCTCGATGTCCAGCCACTCGTGACTGTGCCCGCTTAAGGTCTCAGGTTTATATGGTCACCAGAAGGGGGTGGGGGCAGACCAAAAGACAACTTTTTGGGCATGAAACAGAAACGCCTATCCTCATTTATGTTCATGGGCACAGGCCCAAGGGTGGAGCCTTTGCCAGGGACCCATGCCCTTCTCTACTCAGCACTTCCCTGCCCCCTCCTGTATTATTAACAAGTGTGAAGTGGTATTTCATTATGGTATTGACTTGGATTCTATTAATGACTAAAGATTATGAGCATTTCTTTATATGCTTATCAGTATTTTGTACATGCACTTTTAATAAATATCTATGGAAATCTCTGGCCCACTTTTAATTAGAATATGTGTCTTTTTGCTGTCAAGTTGGAACAATTATTTCTATATTCTGGATATAAGTTTCTTATTAGATATATTATTTGAAAACATTTTCTGCAACTCTTTTGGCTGCCTTTTAATTTTTTTTCTTTTATTACATTTAAAATTTTTCTTGTGTCTCTCCCTGTAAAGATAATCTTTTAACTTTCTTGATCTCAATCTTTGAAACATAAAAACATAAAACATAATTTAGATAAAGTTTAATCTTTTTGTTGTTTTATTGTGTGTGCTTTTGGTATCATATCTAAGAAACAATTGTATAATCCAAGATTATGAAGATTTACATTAATGCTTTAAGAGTGTTATAATTTTAGCTAATAAGTATAGTGTTACCTGCATTTTTTCCTAGATGTCTTTTATCAAGTTTGGAAAATTCTTTTATACTTCTATTGTGTATGCACTTTCTACATTTTTTAAATGTTACATTTTCTTCTGGATCTTTTGAAATTATTATTATTATTATTTTTTATGTTGAAAAGATATATATATTTAGAATTAGGCAGCTGGACTCAGTTTAGATGATCCCAATTTTGTTGGCAACATCCAAAGCGTCATAATCAGGAGCTAGTCGAACATATGCCTTTTTCTCTCCATCAGGCCGAATCAGGGTGTTGACCTTGGCCACATCAATGTCATAGAGCTTCTTCACAGCCTGTTTAATCTGGTGCTTGTTGGCTTTAACATCCACAATGAACACAAGTGTGTTGTTGTCTTCTATCTTCTTCATGGCAGACTCAGTGGTCAGCGGAAACTTGATGATAGCATAGTGGTCAAGCTTGTTTCTCCTGGGGGCGCTCTTCCGAGGATATTTGGGCTGCCTCCGGAGTGGCAGTGTCTTGGGCCGCCGGAAGGTGGGTGACGTGCGGATCTTTTCTTTGTGTCTGTGGACACCTTTCAACACTGCTTTCTTGGCCTTTAAAGCCTTCGCTTTGGCTTCGGCTTTAGGAGGGGCAGGAGCTTCCTTCTTCGCTTTCGGCGCCATCTTGTGAAAAGTCTTTTGAAATTATTATGTATTACTGTCTTTTATTGTAATGATATGCTATAGGTTGCCATTCATATGTTAAACCAACCATACCTTTTTGGGACAAAACCCATTTGATTGTGATTTATAATTATTTTTATATATTCTTGAATTCAATTTACAAGCATATTGTTGAATATTTTTATTTCCACATTCATAATAATATTTGGCTGTAGTTTTAATTACTATTCTGCTTTGGTTGTATGTGTGAGTAATATATTTGACTAGTACTGGGATCAGGGTAATATTGATCTCACAGAATGAGTTATGAAGTGTTCCATTCTTTTTTTTTAAGGCTTGTAAAAAATTAGTATTACTTCTTCTTTAAACATTTGTTAGTATTTACCAGAGAAGCCATCTAGTACTGCATCCTTTTTTCTGGGAAGTTTATGATTACTAATCCAATCAGTTTAATTGTCATGGGTCTATTCATATTTTTTTATTTAATTATTTGAGTCACTTTGGATAATTTGTAGATTTCTAGGAATTTGTCCATTACATATTATATTATCTATTTTTTGACATGCAGTTGTTCTTATTATACTCTATGATCTTTTTTATTTCTGTAAGGTTGTGGTAAAGTACCGTTGTTCATTCTTGATTTTAGTAGTTTCAGGTTTCTCTTTTTTTATTGATTTGGTAAAGTTTTGTCAAATGTGTTAATCTATCCAAATGATTGACAGTTTATTTAATTTTTTATTTCTTTATAATCTCTATTCATTACTTACCATTCATATTTACTATTTCCTGTCTTCTACATGATTTCAGTGTAGAACGTTATTTTTTTGGTTAAGGTAAGACGTTAGGTTATTCATTTGAGATCTTTCTTGTTTTATAATGTAGGTATATACAGCTGTAAATTTCTCTCTGAATACTTCTTTCATTTTATCCCATAGGTTTTAGTAGGTTGTGCTTTCTTATTTATTATTCTCAAGGTATTTTGGAATTTCCTTTTGATTTCTTCATTGTTTCGTTGCTTATTTAGAATTGTGTTGTTTTATTTCCACATATATATAAATTTCCAAAATTTCCTTCCATTATTAATATCCAATTTAATTCTTTTGTGTGTACAAAGAACATACCTTGTATAACTTCCCTGTTTTAAATTTATGAGACTTGTTTTGTTGCTTAACATATGGTTTATCTGGAAAAATTTTCTTGTGCTCTTGAAATGCATATGTAAACTTCAGTAGTTCAATGAAATGTTCCAGATAGTTGTTGGATATAGTTGCTGTATAATATGTTTAAGTTTTTTATTTACGTGTTAGTCATCTATATATTTATTCTATCCGTTATGGAAACTGAAATATTTACATTTTCAGCCATAATTTTTATTTTATTTCTTTCTTCAATTCTATTAATTTTCATCTCATGTATTTTGGGGGGTCTGTTTTCAGTTGCACTTGTGTTTATAATTGTTACGTCTTCTTGATATATTGACACTTTTTTTCAGACAAATTGTCCTGATGTGTCTTGTAAAAAAAAAAATACTATCTTAAATTGTAGTTTGTAGGCATTAGTATAGCCACAACGGTTTTCAATTATTGTTTTGATGATATATGGTGAGCATCTTTATATTTTCAGCCTACCTACACATATTTAAATAGAAAAAATGTCTTTTATGGGTAGCATATAGTGGTATCATTAAAAAAAAGTCCAGTCTACCTATCTGTCTTTTAATTGAACTGCTTAATCTATTTATGTTTGATATAACTACTGATAGTAGGATTTATGTCTGCTATTTTGCTATTTCTTTTTCATATATCTGAGTTTTTGTTCTTCTCTTCTTCCATTATTGGATTATTATATGTTAATTAGATAATTTCTATTATTCTACATTAATTTTGTCTTTTTAATTTTTTTAGTATAGCTGTTGAATGTGTGTATGTGTGTCTGTGTATATGTATGTGTGTGTGTGTGATTTTATCTTAGGCATTACAATTAACCACATCGATTTGTAACAATATAGTTTGGATTATTACCAACTTAGATTTAATAGTATACTAAAGTTTGCACCTATGTAGCTCCATTGCTGTTCCCCTTCTTTGTCCTGTTACTGTCCTATGAATTATGTCTTTATATATTGTGTGGCCATGAACATAGATTTATACTTATTTGTCTGTTTAATCAGATAGATAAAAATGCAAACAAATATACTTGTATATAGTCTTTTATGTAGTTATCTTTATGACTATTCTTTATTTCTCGATTTGGATTCAGGTAGCTGACTAGTATTCTGTCATTTCTGCCTGAATGATACCTTTAGTATTTCTTGTAAGGCATATATGAATGATGACTTCTCTGTTTTTATTTATGTAGACATGTCTCAATTTTTCCTTCATTCTGAAGTATAGTTTTTCTGGTTATAGAATTCTTCATGTGTAGTCATTTTTTTGCAGTGTTTTTAAGATGCCATTTTATTGCCCTTTGCTCTCCGTAGTTTTTAGAAGACATGTTGGCTGCAAACTCTCACATGAGAGTCCCTTGTATGTGATGAGTTGTTTCTTCCAGCTGCTTGCAGGATTTCTGTTTATCAGTGTCTTTTAACAGTTTCCTATAATGTTTCTGGGTGAGATCTATTTGATGGCATCCAATCACATTTCATTGAGCTTCTTTGATGAACAAATTAATGTTTTCAGCAATTGTTTTTTTCAAATATATTTTGTCTCTTTAGCTCTTCCTTTTTTCTGGGTCTTCCATTATGCAAATGTCAGTACACTTGATGGTGGCTCATGGGTTTTTGAGGCTCAGTTTATTTTATGTTTATATTCTTTTTACTTTTCACTCTTCAGGTTGGATGACATAATTGTTATATTTTCAAGTTTGCTGATTCTTTCTTCTTCTTGCCTAAATCTGCTGCTGAGCCACACTAGTAAATTTGTAATTTTATTTATTGAAGTTTTCACTCCAGAAATTAATTTTTCTCTTTTTAAAAACACCTTAATCTCTCTTTGTAGTCTCTCTGGGTAACAAACACATTGTTCTTATCCTTTCCTTTAGTTCTTGAGAAATGATTTTCATTCGTTCTTTGAATATTTTTAAAATAGTTGATTTAAAGCCTTTCTTTAATAAGTCCACTCAGTTTTCTCAGTGACAGTGTATAATTACTGCTTTTTCGCTCTGTGTTGAACATACTTTGTTTATTTGAATGTTTTGCTTGTAGTTGAAAATTGGACATTCTAAGTAATATAGTGTGGTAACTCTAGAAATCATATTCTCTTCCCTCCCCAGGTTATGTTGTTGTTTCTCTTTTATTGTTGTATTCGCTTGTTTAGTGAGTTTCTGAATTCACTAATGTTTGTATTCTGTCCTGGCACTGAAGTCTACTTTGTTGGCCTAGTGGTCAGCTAATAAATGGATAGTAATTTCCTTAAATGCCTGGAAAAAAATACATTTCTTAGTCTTTACTGAGCGGTTCATGTAGAAGCATACTTTGATCAATCAGCCATGAAGCTTGGTCTTTCCTTTCTAGTTTTTGCAGAGTCTCTAGGAGCCAGATGTGAGAATCAGGGCATTCTCAGTTATTTTCTGAACATTTGCAACAGTTATGGGCATGTATACATCCCTATATATGCATGTGGCCTTATAGATAACCAGCAATAAGTAGCTACTCTTTAAAGCCCATATAAACATATCATGACCAAGCTTTCACTTTTAAGCTTTTAGATTAGCCTATTGTTTGCCCAAACTTTCATTTATAACCTCAGGTCATGCCGTATTATATTTTAAAAATTGCCACTAATTATTTTCAACCAATGCCCCTACAGAAAAGGCTGTTAGTACTGGGCAAGCTCCAAGTCAGGTCAAATAAAGACCTGAGTCAGGAAGTCCTGAAACTGCACACTTTCAGGGAGCCACCAGACAAGTCAAACAAGGACAATTCTCTGGAGATGGTGCTTTGAAGAATCTCCAACATCATTATGCCCCTTCATTGGTTTCCAAGCTTTTGTTTTTCAACATGATTGCAGGATGTTGATTTTCAAGGCTATCATTGAAACTGTCCCTATAAACTATAAAATTAATTAGGGGGTCAGGTGTGGTGGCTTGTGTCTGTTATCCCAGCACTTTGGGAGGCCAAGGAGGATGGATTGTCTGAGCTCAGGAGTTCAATACCAGCCTGTACAACGTGGCAAAAGCCTGTCTCTACTAATAAAGTTAGCCAGGTGTGGTGATGTACACCTCTTGTCCCTGGTACTCAGGAGGCTGAAGTGAGATAATCACCTGAGCCCAGGAATTTGAGGCTATGGTGAGCCATGATTGCACCACTGCACTCCAGCCTGAGTGACAGACTGAGACCAACCCTGTTTCAATAATAATAATAATAATAATAATAGTAATAATAATAATAATGGAAGAAGAGAGGGAGAGAGACAAAAATAAAGCAAGGTTGCAGCACAGTCAGCATTAATTATTAGGTTGGCTTTCCCTCTGACCTGCTTCCTCATAGTTGTTTGGTGCCTATTGTCCTAGAATCACATAGAACCTAGATTATAGTTTTCCTTAACTGTTCTATAAATAACAACTTGAATATTATAAAACATTAAGTTTCTTCTTTGTGATATTATTTCAGGTCTTGCATACTGAAGAAACTGCCGACTCAGAGGATCTGAAGGTCCCCACTGACAGTCCCTGATCTGAAGGACTCCATGAGGAGGGGACTCACCAAAGAATGCAGTTTCTACATTCTGAAGATTTCATCCTCCTTACCACAACCAAACAACAACCTCAATTTTCTAGTCCTCCACCCTCCATGATCTTAAAAATCTCAGCCCAGAACTACTCAAGAGATGGATTTGAGAGTCTTGTCCCATTTTCTCACTTGGTACCCTGTAATCATTACTCTTTCTCTGCTGCATCCCTGCTGTCTCAGTGTAATTGATCTCAGCAGGCTCAGCAGGCTTACAAACCTGTTAGTCCTATAACATCTTGGAACTGGAGATAGAACAAATTAAATTGTTATAAAACTCACTGTTCTTGCAGAGATCGAGATATTTTCTTTGAGCAAATCATCTCTGAATTATTTCAAGTCTTTGGTAATCTCAATGGTTCATAGAAAAATGATTCCAACAATTATCCAGGGTTCTCATAGCTTTTTAAGGAGGGAGAATTTTTGAATATTTCACCATATCCGCTGATATCACCACACCATGTATTTTTTTAGTTTGTTTGTTGTTTGTTTACAGACAGGGTCTTATTCTGTTGCCCAGGCTGAAATCAAACTCCTGGGTTCAAGCAATCCTCCCACCTCAGTCCTCTGAGTAGCTGAGACTACAGGTGTGTGCCACATTTTCTAACTTTTCAACTATCTTTTCTATATTACGAGCTGAGTGAAATATTTTTCATTTAATAATATATAATGATATTTCATTTCAATATCAAAAGTATATTATAAAATATATATATACATTTTTAGTTTATATATTTATACAATTTAAATATTTATAAAGTTGATATCTAGATTAAAAACATCATTTACTGCTGTAAACATTTTTATACCTATAAGTTATTTGGTCTTATACATATTAATTATATGATCCTTGTTCGAACCTATAAACAAATGTGTTTAATATTTATTTTCTTGATTTATCAAGTACTGGAAAATGTGCATCAAAACACTGTACAATAAGGTTGGATTCACTTACTTATATTCCTAGTTTTATCATATTTTTAATATGTCTTTAGGAAGCACTGTTATTAGGTGCATATAAGTTTAAAATTATAATTGTTTCTTAATTAATTCAATATTATTATCATGTGGAGAATTGGTTTTATCCCTTAAAAGTAAAGAAGATAATCTGGGGAACTGGTAAAACTGAGATGCAGAGATATAAATTAAGAACGATTATAGTTATCATTGTAAAATATGATAGTTAGTGGCAGCAAATGGGAAAAGAAATCCAAGAGATACTGGAAAAGAAAAAAAGGACAATCACTGATGTTGGATTTGAACTGAGAGAATCAGTTTTTTTTTTCATCAGAGAATATTTGTCAAGCATTAATATTGATAATAATAGCCAATATACATATATTATATATACATATGTGTATATAATATACACACATATATTTCATATGTATAAACTTACCTCTGAAGTGGTACTATTTTTATCTCCTGTACCATATAATATTATAGTATTGTAATTTAATTTCTGAAAGTATTATTATAGAATTGTGCTTTTTGTCTTTATTAATCAGCATTTGACTTACAAGGTTTTTTATCATTTCACTTTTTAGCTTTTCTGCAATTGGAAAATATCTTTTGTAAACAATGTAGCTGAATTTCTAAAATCTTTCAGACAATATGCTTTTTAAATAGATATTTTGTAAGAAAAGAGTTTTTAAGTTGTATATATTTTTCTTTGTATTTATTTGAAATTCAATAATAATAAAAACAATGCAAGTATTTAAAAAGTGTCAAGTGAACTACAACAGAAACTATAATCATGTAAAAATTATGTTAAATCAAAATTAATCAGCCAGTTTCTCATTCCAAGGAACATAGGTGTAGAATTTTTGCTTTCTCTTTCTACTTCCTTATTTGTCAGTTCAACTCCAACATCAATGATTGTTCTTTTTTCTTTTCCAGTATCTCTTAAATCTTTGTTTTTTCATTCACTGCCACTAGCCACCAGATTTTACAATAATAACAATAATGGCTCCTTAATTTGCATCTCTGCATCTCATTTTTACAATTTCCCAAATTATTCTATTTATTGCAACCAGCCTGGTCAGAGTTGTTTGGGTCATGGGGTGGATCCCTCATGGTTTGGTGCTGTCCTTGCAATAGTGAGCAATAGTATGTCCTCACGAGACCTGGTTAAGTGTGCGGAACCCCCCATCTGGCTCCCACTCTACCATGTGATATGCCTGCTCCTGTTTGCACTTCCACCATGAATAAAAGCTCTTCGAGGCCTCCACAGAAGCTGAGCAGATGCCAGGACAATGCTTCCTGTCCAGCCTGCAGAACTGTGAGCCGATTAAATCTCTTTTCCTTATCAATTACCCAGTCTCCAGTATTTCTTATAGCAATGCAAGTATGGACTAACACAATTCTTCTCACCAAAGTATTTTGTGACCTCTCTACTTTAATTTTTGTTCTCCATTAAAATTGATCATTGTTCAGTGGCTCAAACCCTTCAGTAGTAGACCTGTTACTTGCATTTGGATGTATTATTTCCACTAATTTGAGCTCTCTTCTGGAAGCTCTTCACAAAACTGGCTCATTACCTTCCTGCAGATCTCTACTTATATATAATCTCCTTAGTGCGCTCTTTCCTGAGTAAATACACCTCACTATTCACATCAGTGTTATCTTCTCCATTAGAGCACTAATGTGCTTGTTTCCTTAAGAACCTTTGTTATTTTATAATCATGTACTTTTTCACAGCATAATGTACACTTCACACAGACATATAGTCCCTTGTATGTCACTCAAATGCATTACTCAGGTGAATTATTCTTTCAGAGTTGAATGTAATATGCTTTCCGATAATCCTTTTAGTAAAATAAAAGAGCATTTTATTGTTTGTGGAAAATAAGATAGACGTTTGAAACTAACTTATTTACAAGCTGTTTGCCCTTGGCTAGTTTAGTAAAGACCTCAGGGACTCAATTTTTCTTTACAAAGCGTAGATAATCATTTACATATTTTTATTATTAGAATAAATTATACAAAATGTTATTCATGCTCAAGTATTTACATAAAATTTTATTATTGATATTGAATTATTCACTGAGATTATTATGGACAAGGACTGCTCCTAGGGGTGGAAGTGAAAAAGAAGATGAACGAAGAGTGTTAGTTTAAAAAATTTAATAAATAAATATGGTACAAATTGAGCTCTGAACTTATGTAGATCAGATCTGCAAAATGCCAAAATTACAAAATAAAGCACATATTGAGTGTGTATCTTTCATCCTCTTCCTGCCAGTATTTGTCAGGAAATTCTCACTAAACACTTCATTTCTGACTTCCCACTTACAATGAATATTTCCTTTTCTTAGTAAACTCATTATTGAACTGAATCAGCCAAATTACTCTCCATCTTGAGAGCTCTTGTTAACTCTCCCTTTTTTTAACTTCACAATGCTAAGCACCAAACTGATAGATGCATTCTCAAGATGTTATTTTAGAGATAAATTGCTCTTTTAAACTGTGTCTTTGTTTCATATTCTCTTCAAAGTGACAAACAGATTTTCTGAAAGTTCTGATTTATATTCCTATTTTTGTACTGAGGTAGAATTATAAATAGAAATGAAAATATTACTATAATACAATTACTTATTAATACAGTTAAACCTTAACAAACTAATATATTATTATAATAGCATCCCAAGGCTGGTGTAGGAGTCAATGCAACACAACTATTAAATTAAAAAGGGATACAGAGACAGTTATTTCTAGGTATAAAACTTGGCTCTTTGCTGGCTCTGTCTGGATAGCCTTAAACACATTGCTTAATAAGAATTATGAATGTTCTTTGATTTTACCTTACTTTTGAATGAACAAGTTAGCTTGTTACTGTTCCATGAATGCTGGCAGAAGACACAAGATTTCTGATCAGAGAAAAAGGACTTTGTGTTGGTAAGCAGCATGAGTCTCATGACTGAACCAGTGCTCCATGCCTCTCAGCCCCATGGTGGAGACACAGGTGGGCCTAGTGCATTTATCACACCTAGTGGATTTATATCTGAGCCAAGAAAGGCAAACCTTTGAAAGCCCCAATCTTTTTCAATGATGTTCAGCCAAACTTGCCTAACCTTTCCCCAGAGGGAGACATTATATTTATTATACTAGACAGGGAACAAACCTGACCTCTGCTCTGGTGGGAGATGCTGTCTCTAGTTCCCAAGGCTATTTGCTATATCCTTAGAAAATACAGTCTGTCAGTACCTCTGCTGAAAGCTATGAAAAAGAGTGAGAGTCCTATGGAGAATTTTCTCCCAACATTGTTTACCCTCTCTTAAGACCTGTCTCATTTATTTAGTGGGAATAGTAAAAATACTCAATTCCTATAATTTTTAAGATAATTAAATTTTATATCGAATAAAGTATGGTACCTGACACGTAGAACTCAACCAATATTAAGTAGCAGTAGTCATAGAGTGTGAATAGCATAGTAGCTACAAAATCTTTTTTTTAATGAGATTATGTCTTAGCTGTGTGTGTGTGTAAAACAATAAAATATAAAATCTGGTAAACTAAACCTATAAATTATAACTTATCAAAACTGTTTTACTATCTCTACCTGAAAATCTACATTAAATACATCTGATGACATGCCATATTTTCTAGGACTACAGGTAAGAATTTTCTCTTTGATCATTATATAAACAAAAAGCTACACTTGTTAATGAATATAAGTACACAGTTTTGCAGATTTTCTGGTTCCCAAGAAAAGGTAAAGAATTACCTCAGCCCAAATGCTCATAGGCATTATTCCCAGGCTTTGGTTTCAACTCTCTTTCATTTGGTTTCAGTTCTCCTTCTCTTTTCATTGTCTTTCATTATTTCATTTCCCTTTCTCTATCCCTTTATGCTTGCCTCTGATGTCCCAGATCTCGAATTTCCATTTATGTCTCAGGTCTCTCACAGTGAGTAGCCCTCATTATTAGGTTTCCTATTGAAATGAGAAATATCTTCTTCAATCACTTCCTAATTTGGAATTAGACAGATTTATTTATTAATTAAAAGTCTGGCAACCATGGGAAGGGGTCTTTTAGAATTTGGTACACTTTATAGTAAGAAACCTATGTTTAATATTTGTTTATACTCAAACTATAGTAGTCAAGATGCTCTCAGTTGCAGATGCCAGGAACTCAGCTCTCGCTAAGAAAATGTGTCTATTATCAATCCTCATCTCCAAAAGTCCTGAGAATGAACATGTCACTGAGAACAGACCAACCACTGGAATCCATTTTTCTGACCACAGATATTACTTCAGCAATTGTTTCTTATTATTCAGTAAGCAGAAATGCACTTCAACTTTTCCCCAAAATAGGCTACCCAAAATCACAGCCAGGAACTGCATTGTAAAATACTTTCATTGAATCACTTGTTTATGGGCCAGAATCTCTGGTCATACTCACACCTACTCTTTTTATTAACAATATTTTTCAATACAAACATGCAACAATATATTTAACCATAAGAAAGCAAAAGTACATTTGGCAAGTAAAATTTTTGGCTCATCTCTCTTCAGTTTTCTAAGAAAAAATATGCTCTCAGGTAGAGCTGTTTTCAAGGGCTTGACCACTATAATCAGAGGCCTCTGTCCATCTGTCAGCTCTGTGTGGTTTGGCATGACTTCGGTCTGCAAGTATAATCTCTCCATAAGATAGGTAAGAGAGCTCTAACAATCAGAATATCACATCCCTTTGTCATTTATATCACATCTCTTTGTCATTTGTCATTCATATATACCCTACAGGCCATATATTAAACATTAAGTATATGGCACTCACTGTAATATACCTATGCTATGTAGAATAAAAAAAAACAATAACTTGTCAAATCCACAACAGAATTAAACTAAGATATTCCCCAGATATGTTATTCTAAAGTGATAACATGATAACAAGATGAATTTAAGATATATCTTTAATTTTGTGGTGATCTCCTTTCAATATTCAGCAATCTCTTGTCTAAATGAAAAATTTAATGATCTACATTCAATATGTAATGGTAGAAGATCAGGAGGGAAGATGAATAACATAAGGCATTTCCAATTTTTAACATAAATCATATTCCTTGGGCCAGGTTTAATACACATTTCCTTCCCAGATAGTGAAGGGCCTCCTATTATAGATAACTGAAGTCAATATAGATAACTGAGGTCCTGTCTTCTTGGTTATGGTCCTCAGTATACCGATTTGAGATAAGTGAAGGAGTGGAGCTCTCTTCAGAGAGCTATTCAGACTCTTCCATCTACTGCCTAAATGTCCTATCATGGGTATTTAGAGGATGCTTTCAGGACAGCATTCATAATGGCTCATTAACAAGTCTTACTCTGGTCATGTATTTCCTAACAACCACAGAAAGACTCTGGTCAGTTTTGGTTTTGCCTATGTCAGAGGTTGTATTGAAATTCAGAGACTGAATAAAGTCACAAAGCTTGAATTTGGACACTGGTGATAAGATTTATCATCCTTTAGAAACAACTCTTCATGTGCTGTGCATATCCAAAGCTCTCAGTCTAATAGATTCTGTCTGACTGTGGAATAAAGCAGAAACATGGACATAGTATTTTCTCTACTTTAATAAAGTAATTCAGTTTGGGAATTAAATTTATAGCAATTCTTTTGTTAATCTCAGGTACCAGTCTTTTATACTTCTGTTTACCATCATCACTCTGAATTCTGCTTAAAATACAGATTTTCAGGTCTGTGAGGATCTAATTATCTTTAAAAATAAATTTCAGCAATTAGTTTTTAATTATAAGCCATAATGTGTCATTTTGCAAAAACTCCATTACATTTCCTCCTCTTCTTTAGAATGGGCAAGTATAAAAGAAGCCTGAAACTGCTTTGGAACATGGAATTGAAGGTGAAAAAGAGGTAGCCAAGAGTTCAGGACAAATTTATTGACAAGACATCTAAATCTTCATGTTCTGTGAATGTGTAGTCCAAATTATGATATAATGTTTCCGAAATAGAAATTGCAAACTCTAACTCATTCTGCAATTTAGGATTCATCATTTGTAACTCCCTACTTCTAAGTAACACTGTTTATGTTGAACAGAATTGAGTGCCAGTTAGAAGATATAAATCAAACTAACTTAAACAAAAGACAATGCATTTTGACTCAATTAAAGTCAAAACTAAGTGTAGAATACCTTTAGGCAAAGTGTTTCAAATTGTTATATTGTTTCTCTCTCTCTCTCTCTCTCTCTCTCTCTCTCTCTCTCACACTCACACACACACACACCCCACAACCTATATAACAAGGAAGGGGGGATCAAGTAATCAATAGTTCTAGTAAAACTCCACAGATTAGAAGAGGAATAGATAATCACAGATGTATGTTATCAGACAAAAGCAGTATGTGTTAACTAGAGCTACTCTGCAAGATACTGCCTTAGATACTTGGCATGACTTACAGGGGTTAAAGGAGTGATTAGCCAATAGAAAAATAGGTATGACACATTCTTTCTTTAAGGCATATAACAGCTGATAATTTAGTTAGTAAAATAAGAGATATTCACAAACAACTATAATGCAAAGTAAAATATTGTAAGGCTATTATAGAATACTTGTGGCAGCCTTTGAAGAGTAGTGGGTGGCTAATGTTGTTCCTGGTTCCTTCTGCTTCAAGGCTATTTCTGCAGCATCTTCTGTATTGATTTACTCTTTTATACATTTTATTTTATTTTGTGTATATCTCACTGCTAGCTAGCCCTGTAATTCTTTTATTCTCTTGAATGACCACAAATACAGGGAGGCAACATTTTACTGAAAAAATAATCAATTTGGGTATTTACAGTACAGGACAACACTTTGCACATTTAAAATGAAATATTATCTTTTTAAAATCATTTGTCCAGCTCCTACCACTGGTCTTTGAAATTCCATCATTTCTTCTATTATGAGATTGTGAAAATAGTTAAATACATCCCTTTTAATACTACCCTGTCAATCATGGTTTGATCAGAGAGGAAGAGTTCTTACAATTGTTATGGGAATAAGAGATTTCTTATAATTAATTAGACTTTACACAAATATGGAAGAATCTGGGGGAACTGAAGGAATGAAAGGAATGTTACAGAATCAGAAAAAGAGTGAATTACTAGCTCTCAGGAAATAAACTGAGACCTTGCAGGGAAATTTTGACAAGCAAATATGCCAGATCACTGAAGTGAGAAATTGTGAAATGGGAGCTTGAGGAAAGGTCTATTGGGAATTGTTACCTCTATAAAGTTAAAACATGTGTGCTCTGCACAGAGACAACAGTTGAGAAGATAAGCTCAATGAAGACAGAGAAAAGCAGATGAGCTGAGACCATTTGGATAAATCTGTGTCTCTCTAACTACCTAACCTATCATTACAACCATTTGGTAATAGTGGCTGCTTCTCACTTTTACCTTCACATTACACTCAAGTTCCTTTGTGGCCAACTCTACCCTGGAGGCTTAAATGGAAGGGGGTTATGGGAATGTAGTTACCAGCTTCAAATATATGTTGATTAACACAATCAACTACTGTCTACCATTTCTGAATTTGTCATTCATACATGCCTCATTTGATAGTCATATTTAACATCCAAATGAAGAAATAGAAAAACCATATATTAACCTAATAAAACATTAGGTCAAATTAATAAATATGTATCAACCTTCTCCCAAAGAGAATATATGATAACATATGTTACTTTAGCCATAATAGGGTAATGTTTATTTT
Source organism: Colobus angolensis palliatus (assembly GCF_000951035.1). Taxonomy (NCBI): domain Eukaryota; kingdom Metazoa; phylum Chordata; class Mammalia; order Primates; family Cercopithecidae; genus Colobus; species Colobus angolensis. Next base: position 3,826,834 of record NW_012120709.1, read on the forward strand.
TCCTCAAGCTGATTCGACTTGTCTTTGATATGTGGTAAATTAATACAGATAACGTTAACATATGTCATGTAACAGAAGTGAGAAGGGAAAATAATTTACACATGTATACAAATATATTAATATTAATAAATACAGGAAAGACAAATACTACTGTTTTTATTTCTATAACTAGTCATATTTCATAACTGGTCATTCTGTTATGTGTAACAAATTACCACAAATTTCATGGCTTAAAAAAGACATCCATTTATTATCTCACAGTCTTATCACTGAGATACTAGGATAGCATAACTGGGTTCTCTGTTCAAGGTCTCACACACGGAAATAATGATTGGAGGCAGGCTTCTCTCCCTTCTGATGCCCAGTGTCCTGTCCTAAGCTCATGTGGCTATTGGAAGTACTTGGTTTCATGTGGTTATATGACTGAGGTCTGTACTTTCTTGTCTTGTGGATAAGAATCACTCTTAACTCTTAGATTCCATCCACAGGTCTTATCACCTTGACCTTTTCACATCATTGCACCTTACTTTTTCAAAGTCAGAAGAAGAATCGCTCTCAATGAAGATCTCAATCCCCCTTATACAGGCTTTCTCTGATTGTCAGGACTCTCTAGAATAACTTCCTTTAGATGAGCTCAAACACCTATAAAATTCAATCATCTTTGTATGTAATATAATCTATGAGACTGAAATCCATTATATTCACAGTCTATCCCACACTCAGAGGGGACACCTGGGATTTGAACTATGAAACTATTTTAGAATTCTGCCAATCATATATGGTCATAGTTTGGATTCCTAACTTCTGTCTTCAGTTCCCAACTATTTTATACACACACACGCATGCATACACACGTGCGCACACACACACACACACACACACACACACACACAGAGATATTGATATAGATGATATAGGTAGATATAGATAGATGGATGGATGGATGGATAGATAGATAGATAGATATAGATAGATAGATAGATATAGATGTAATCTCGCTTGCTAATTGTGACCTCTTTTCTGCTGGGGTGAACCAAACCTTCCTTATTGAAACACCTAGTACACTTGTAGTTTTGCTTGCATTGGGTGGTATAGTTTCAATTTGGTTTACACTGCAAGACACGGAAGTGCTAAAAGGAACTGCAAGGGATTACTAGGATCCCAGACACATTAAGTTTCTCCATTATGCAATAATGGTTCCCCCTTCATTTTCAAGATTAATTACCCCAAGCAGTAAACTAGTCCCTTTCTTTATATCTGAGTTGAATGGCATATAAAAGATGCTTTTTGTTTTTTAGTAAAACAAAGTGAAAAGAACACTCTCGTACAGCCCATGGTTGCCGTGCAAGCTGCTCCCCTACTTGAGCCACATGACTCAGCAGGTCTAATGTTGTCAAACACAGCAATGCTCTGTGGAACTTTTGCCAGATAGCAGTAAATGAGCAGCAATGTAGACCTTTGAAATTCCTGAACAAGGTGATTCCTCCCTTTGCAGCAAAGTATTCTCTATAACAACAAATTTTGTCTTGCTATTGGGCCTTGGTAACGACTAAATGCTTGGCCATAGGTTGTGAAGTTTTGATGTAACATGAGCTGCTCATCATGAATTGGACATAGTCTAGCTTCCAGGGCAATAAAGTTGGGTATACAAAGCATCATCCTGTCATCAAATGGAAATGATATATATAATATCTGGCTCCAGCAGTTCCTCAAGGCACACATAAGTTGCATGAGCAAGTGACTCCAATTCATAGGTACACTTTTTCTGCAATATCCCTGCCTCTGTCTCAGTCCACATCTGTGGCCTCCTGAATTGTTCACTATGAACAGTTAATTGAGAAGCAAACCTTGGGTCTGGTTTACAGAGAATACTGAACAATATTCTGCCATTACCTGGAAGTGGACAGCAGTACCATTACAACTTTGCTCAGCATTTGCATTACGGACAGTCTTGTAAATAAATCATCCCAGTGGACAGAATTAAAGCAGGGTCCACAGTCGAGGACTTGGAAGGAACAGAACTGAAAACTGGCTCTGAGTGGTTCTTGGGAAGAAACGTATGGATAGCCTTCTTAGAACGACGACAAAGTATGAATACATATGTATACACACACACATATATATGTCTCCATATATATTTATGTATAAATTTATATTATATTTATGTTTATATATATAAATATCTCCATTTTTATCTATCTCTATCTATATCTAATCATCTACCTATATCTATGTTTCCACCCATTTAGCCTGAGAAGAATATTATTTGGTTATACATACAGAAGCAATGCAAGATAATGAAGAAAAAGTTTAAAGAGAACTAGCACCCCTTGTAAAGCAGCTGCCTCATGAATGCACATTTTCTTTTCTGCAGGCAAGTGGAAATTTACCTGCTCAAATAGGAAAGGGGAGCTGTTTCTAGAGCCAAAAGAATTTCAGGAAAAATTAAACATTTTAAGTTTTCATCTTTAGAGGAATCTGCCTATATGCTCTTAACCCAGTTCTAAAATTCTATTCCTTCTCAATCATTGCCCTAACTATAACACAAGAGAAAGTGAAATGCTGTGAATCTAATTTGCTTCATAATTAAGCTAATAAAATGCATTCTTATATAACCCCAGAACTGTCAGTCTCCGGGACTGTTGACTGTCCACTATCACTCCCAGCCGTGTCCAAACCTCTGAGCTGTGGTAAAGGCAAGAGAGCGAAAGTTAGACCCCTCCTTGCTATAACTGTATCAACACCAGGCAAACTGAAAACTCACCAGAATATGAATTTTCAACATGCCAAACCCACATGGTATGGTTCTAGGCTTGAATGTATGACCAATATGCTGTACTATTCCTTTTATAAATAGAGTAAAAAAGTAAAAAAAATTGATATTCTAAGTTTTAAAATATAAAGCATTGAATGTTCATTATATGTGCTTCTCAATCTTGTTTGGGGAAAAACTATAGAAAAAAATTATCAAAATGTCTTGAGGCTTTTTCAAACTCTATACATGTTCTGGAGGCTTTCATCCCTCATGCTCAGTCTTCCCCCAACCGCTAACACTCATATACACAAAATAAATGCTATATATTTTCTAAAATTGAGTGTTTAATAAATTGATATTATGGAAAATACAATATTTTAGTTCAGTGTATATAGAATGGCCTAAGCAGAGTAGACACATTGAAGTCAAAGATAATATGCAAAATTTCCTAAAATGTTTTTAAGTTCACATATAGTGTTCAAATTAAAACACACAAGTATTTTTCTGTATATTATTCATTTTATGTACATATGTATGGTAATTCACAAATACCAATTTTGCTTATATAAATAATCAAATTTCCATCTACTTTTGTGATGTTTTTAACATCTCAAACAAGCATATCTTGATATATTTTGAAAGAAGCTAAAAGTGCTTTTTAAATTTAGTACATCTTTGTGTATTTTGTGTATTATTTAAATAATTACCTTGAAATTAATGTCTAAGACCTTTATGAAAAATAATAAAATTGTACATATGATTAGAAAAATATCTCCAAAATTACTGAAACATGAATGATTCCAGTACATGGTAAGAATATATATTAGTTTTTACATTGTTTCTAATTTTCATTATCTGAGCAGATGACTAAAAAGGCACAAAGCAGTACTAACTGATGGAATGTTCCTGCACCACGAGGATGGCTACCTGCTGAAACCTGAATGGGAACCTCATATTCTAATAAATAAATGCTAATAGAAACAACGCTTTAGAGTGACTCAATATGACAACATTACTGCATTGTACTTTTTTTAAACTTTACATTTGATTAGAAGTGGAACACAAAGTGAGGTATTAAATCATAAATACCAGTGAGACTAGAGGCAAACTACCAATTTTTCCCACTACATGTACTTGAAAGCTGGATATTTTCACCTTGTGTTCCCAAACATTTGTGAGCGCTTTTCTTAGTAAAATTATAACTATGAGAACTGCTTTTTTTGTGATTGAGATGACAGAATAAATGATATTGTTTCCTTAATTTTCTTCAGGCAAATTTAAAAGATATATAATGTCAAAATAAATATTCACAGAAAAAATGCAAGGTTTTACAAAAATGAATCCTAATTGTGTATTTTTTCTTCTGCAGTGAAGTTTTCCACACTACTCAAGAAAATGACTAACAGCTTTGCTTAGTGCTTTTTTCTCTATTTTATACAGGCCTTCTGACATGTATCTATGCCATTGAATGAAAACAAAAAAAGCTAAAGAATCACACAACTAGATACATTATGGTTCCAACCTGATTTCAAGTTGGATGCTCTACATAGAAAAATGTCAAAGGGGTCTAAAGAAACCATATGGACACCATTAATCAGGGATCTTTTCTTATTCACTGATTTTCATAGCCTTTCTTATTATCAAGCTCAAATTGTGTTGCATGCTGCATCCCTAGGGAATTTTTCTATTCTTTCTCATCTTCTGTTTTTGTAGGAAGATATTTTTAAACTTAATCTTTTCTTCTGAATTCCACCCCCATTAGTTGCTGTAGACAGCTTGTCCAAATGCAAACATTTTCTTTTGTAAAATGATATTTCTCTTCCAGTCCTAAGGTAATGATTCATCCTAGTCAGGTCCTTTTAATGTGTGAATGGTACTCAGTCTTGTGAATAATTAGAGAACACTTTAATGAGGAAACATAACAAGATGATAATTAAATTAATTATTTATGTTCAAGTTTACAATTTCTTAAAATCTGTGTTGACACAACAATGGTATGTTTGAATGTTTTAAAAAATAGAATTCAATACCGATCTGTTTCAAGATATCGTGATGGGCAGAGCTAAGATATTTGGATTAAATGCTGAATGTTAACAACTCAGTATCTTTTAGATATGGGAACATATTTTATGCTTACAACAAAACTTTGTAGAAAGAATTATCATTGTAAGCTTATAGATAAGAAAATTGGCTCAGAAAGTTTAAGAAATGTATTCATGATCTTAATAGACATCAATTATTGCATAGAAAATAAGGAGCGATAAATCTATGTTATTGTTAATGTTTTCTAGTTGAAAACAACTAGCTTTAACACGAAGAAAAAAATTAGGTAATACAGAAAATGTTTTAGGCAAACCTCTAATTGAGAAAAATCATATTCCACATATGTTCTAACTCACTACAATAATAAATGTAAAGAGTTTTATTAGTTATGTTTCTCACTTAATCAAAATTATGAACAAATAAATGCTTACAGAATGACAGCTATACGATCCTTCTAGCTATGTCAGATATTATCTATGCCAAATAGCCAGCTAACTTTACCTTACTATGTTCTTCAAGAAGTTACTACTTTCTGTTCCCTAAAAAGATATTATAATACTTCTTCAAAAAGGAATAAAATATTTGCTGTGACTTTTAGTCTAAAATCATATGTAGCTCCAAGTTCTGTTCGGCTTTGTGACCATCGAGAACTTAATCTACTTAGACTTGAAACACACTAAACTTGTCTGTTTCTTGCACCTTGTAGCCAGGTGTCCAAGTGAGTTATATCTTGGCTTTCCAAAGGAAAAGGAATAATACCTATGTTTCTATTTACTTCAGAAGCTATATAGGGTACTTGAATTTCAAATGGGAATATTCACAAACATTTCAGGTCACAAAATCATATGTCCTAGCAGTTATTTTAAGCTCTTTGCCTGTATATGTAATACTTCTCTCTAGGTCCATGGCCTAATTGTTGTCCTTTCTCAACAAGACTCACCTCTCTTCAGGAGTAAAAACATCTTGGGGTGAGAAATCAATCTTATTATTTGTGGTTATTTTTTACATTTTCTTTGCTTGTCTAATGCCTGTCACAAAGCAGTGATCCAATCAATATGAATAATTTCATTAAATATCTAAGCAATTATTATGTGAAAAATCCTTTGCTGAATATTATTGAAATAAAAAGATGAATGGTATAATTTTTATTAAGTAATCTATAGTTTAGTAGAGTGTATAATTTTAAGATTTGTTTGTACGCAACAAGTTTAATCAGAGTCACAGAACAAAAGCTGCTCAAGTTAAAAAAAATGCCTGCAGTTGAGGTAATCGAGGAATGTGCTACTGAAGAAGTACTGTTTGAGATGCGATTTGTAGGAAGGGTAGTATTTCTGCATGTGGAGACAATAAAGCAGATTTTAGGGTAAAGGTAAAATGGGAAAGAATATTGAGAAAACTGTTTAGTTTGACTGGTATTACACAATAAAGAATTAGCTAGCCTTTGCCCTTGTTTCCTAGGGGAGGGTCTCTAAATATTTGGAATTCGCCAAGTAATTGAGGTGTCTGTGCCATTCATGGTGATCCCCTCACACCACACCTGAGTTTACTCTAACAAGATTGCCCAGGATGGGGGCTGGTCATGCCAGAAAGACCGATAAAGTGGTTAAAAGTTTGGGGATTTGAGCCACAGAATATCAGCCCAACCTCTGGGAGGAGAAAAGAACTGGAGACTGAGCCATGTGAGTGATGATTCAATCAATCATGCCTATGTAATGAAACTCCGATAAAAACTCTGGACACCTTAGGCGAAAGCAAAAATGAGCTTTCCTCCTTAATAATACTCTGTTTGTCTTATAACCAAGCAACGTGCTTTAAGGGTAATGTGTCCAGACTCTACAGAAGCTTTGCACTTTGGGAACCTCCCAAACCTCCCTTATGTATCTTGTCTTTGTGATGATCTTAATTTTTATCCTTTTTGCTATAATAAAACTCTAATCCTAAATAAATTATTTTGCTGAGTTCTGTGAGTCATTCTAGTCACTAATCCAAAGGAGGTGGTGGGGACCTCCAAATTTGTAGTAGTGGGTCAGTATTGCAGGTGGCCTGGGGACATCCAAGATTGTGGTAGGTTTCTTTAATGGGGGAAGCCTTGTGGAGCACTGTGCCCTCAAGTTGTGAAACTCAGTCTACCTCTGAGTAGTTCATGTCAGAATTGCATTAAGGTAGGAGAAAAGTTATTTCTATATGGTTTATGTTCTAATATGCTTTGAAATGTGATTGTAGTAGTCTTACATAGTCAACATTATTTTTATTCACTAGACAATAGAAAACCATTGATGGTTTCAGAATAAGTTAATAATGTAAACAGGACCATAATTTAGGAATAATAACATCTGATGCTATATAGACTGGAATGGGTGAGAGCTAGAAGATACCGAAGCTAAGGCCAGGTACAGAATTCTTACTTCAGCCATATCAGAAAAAAATATACGTATAAATTTGGCATTGAAAATAGAAAGAAAGATAAATAATTTGTCCTTGATATTTACTTATTTACTTACTTATTTTTAGATATAAGGCCTCACCACATTGGCTAGGCTGGTCTCAAACTCCTGGCCTCAAGCAATCCTCCCACCTTGGCCTCCCCAAATGCTAGTATTGCAGACAAGAGCAGCCACATCTGGCCTGTCCTTGATAATTTAAAAAATGACATTTTAAAAAATGAGAAATCAAAGGACATGGAGTTTGAAACACTATTTAGATGAATTAAAAGAGGAATAGAAAATTCTAGAAGCAGAAAATCTGGTTTATGGATTGATTTGGGGCTTATTAATTTGATCTGCTTTTAGAGTTATTTTTATTTAATTTTTTAAAAACCTAGAATTTAAAGAGTACTAAGGAAATATAATACTAACATCACAGTTGATTTTCATAATACAGAGGAGATGTGTTTTTAGATATTCTTATATAGGCAAATCTGTAAATGTCTTTGGGGAATATTAGTCGGAAGTAAATAATAGACTATTGAGATCTTATATAAATTGTTGTCTATCAGTATTTGTCTTTCACATTGCGTGTTCTTTTTTTCACAACTAAATTACAAACTGATGTAAAGCTACATGATCTACTCAGGACTAGCAAACATTGATTAAAATAATGAATTCAGCAATCATGTCCCTCACAATTTTTTATTTACAGTCACATAATTTAATGCTAGTTTAGTAACTACTGGGGAGGAAATAAGCTACTGTTTGAAAAATTAACTAAAAACTACCTTCATGTTCAGCTTAAATAAATCTGATACTATAAGTCTAATGAATAGTGATTCTTTTCTACATACTGATATCAGTAACATTATGCAACTACATACTGTGAAATTTCCTTGGACATGCCCCTGTTTTTCTTGGAAAACGTTGAAGCACTAATCATTAGGTGAAATCTGAAACTAAATGAAAAAGAACAATGTAAAGATTGTGCTCTTCATCTAAAATTTAAACGTGCACTATCTATAATGTGTCCAGAGCGTGTCCTCCTTTCTCATTAGCTAAGAAAGAGAACAATATAAAAGGAACGTAAATTATTCCACATCATGATAGGGAGATAAAGAATATTTCACTACAGATGAGCAAAACTTTATCCTATGTGAGGCAACCCAAATCCAGTTTATGAGTCTGATGAAAGAAAGAAAATCATTTTCTGTATTCTAAAATGACCTAAACTAGTCCCTATAATTGATAATTGACATTAGTAGTTTTAAAGTTGGTTTTTAAGACATTATTTCATAAATTTCATTTTTATTTTCCACTCTTGCAAACAATAAGTTTCGATATGGCATGATATGCTCACACCTGTAATGCCAGTACTTCAGGAGGCTGAAGCAGGCAGATCAAAAATATATAGTTTAAAATATACATGTATGTATATATTTTATACAATATATATAACTATATATAATCTTAATTATATATTTAATGTTTTAAACATACATAAAACTATATAACACAATATACATTTGAATAGACGAGCTATTGGGTCCGGAACTGTTGGGTTCTTGGTCTCACTGACTTCAAGAATGAAGCCGCAGACCCTCACGGTCAGTGTTACAGTTCTTACAGATGGTGTGTCTGGAGTTTGTTCCTTCAGATGTTCAGATGTGTCTGGAGCTTCTTCCTTCTGGTGGGTTCGTGGTCTCGCTGACAGTATTGAAGCTGCAGACCTTTGCGGTGAGTGTTATAGCTCTTAAAGGTGGCACATCTGGAGTTTTTTGTTCCTCCGGGTGGGTGGGTTCACGGTCTCACTGGCTTCAGGAGGGAAGCCGCAGACCTTTGCAGTGAGTGTCACAGCTCATAAAGGCAGGGTGGACCCAAACAGTGAGCAGCAGCAAGATTTATAGCAAAGAGCAAAAGAACAAACCCTACACACTGGAAACGTGGACCCCCCTTGCTGCTAGCTTGCGCAGGCAGCCGGCTTTTATTCCCTTATCTGGCCCCTCCCATATCCTGCTGATTGGTCCATTTTACAGAGAGCTGATTGGTCCATTTTACAGAGAGCTGATTGGTCCGTTTTGACAGAGTGCTGATTGGTGTGTTTACAATCCCTGAGCTAGACAGAAAAGTTACCCAAGTCCCCCCACCAGGTTAACTAGACACAGAGTACTGATTAGTGTAGTTATAAACCTTGAGCTAGACACAGAGTACTAATTGGTGCATTTACAATCCTTTAGCTAGACACAGAGTACTGATTGGTGTATTTACAATCCCTTAGCTAGACATAAAGGTTCTCTAAATCCGCATTAGACTCAGGAGCCCAGCTGGCTTCACCTAATGAATCCATCACTGCGGCTGCAGGCGGGCCTGTCTGCCAGTCCTGAGCCAGGCCTGCACTCTTCAGCCCTTGGTCAGTTGATGGGACTGGGTACCAGGGGGCAGGTGGTGGCGCTTGTCGGGGAGGCTCAGGCCGCACGGGAGCCCACCTCAGAGGGTGAGGGGGCAGGATCCGGGCATGGCGGGCTGCAGGTCCGGAGCCTTGCCCCACAGGAAGGCAGCTGAGGCCCAGCAAGAACTCGAGCAGAGCACCAGCGGGTTAGCACTGCTGGGGGACCTGGCGCATCCACTGCAGCTGCTGGCCCGTGTACCAAGCCCCTCACTGCCCTGGGCCGGCAGCACTGGCCAGCTGCTCAGAGTGTGGGGCCCACGGAGCCCACGCCCATGCCCGCGAGAACTCACACTGGCCTGTGAGTGGGTCGCACACAGCCCTGGTTCCTGCGGGCGCCTCTCCCTCCGCACCTCCCGGCAAGCAGAGGGAGCCAGCTCCGCCTTGTCCGCCTTGGCCAGCCCGGAGACGGGGGGGCTGTGGGGTCTGAGGGGCTCCTCAAGCACTGCCAGAATGGACTCCGAGGCGGAGGAGGCTCTGAGAGTGAGGGCTGCTAGCACATTGTCACCTCTCACTATGATTTACTTATTTAAAAGAAATGAGTAAAATGAAATGTTTTTAATATCAGCGGCAGATTGATTATTACATTTTCATTTTAAAGGACTTAGGAATCCTTGTTACCTTATCATTGTTCTTTCCCATTAAAAAGACATAAGCACAGAACTCTTCTAATTCTACTGAAGATTAGCCACTGAGAAGAGTTCCCACAAATCACACTTCAGAATAGAGTTACGTTTCAGCTTTAGTAACTGTTTTTCTTATATATTTCTCTGATTGTCATTTGATATTAAAATGTTTACAGACCACTTCAAGCACAGTAGTATATAACTATTCATTTGTTTCTGCCATTTCATGTATCATTTTTCTCCACTGCCCCCATCACGTGCACACACACAAAACAAACTTTAAAAAATGAAATGAAAAATTATGGCTTCCAGCTGCTAGCACAGTCTGTCCCAATTCTTAAGAAATATATAGTCTAGTAGTGTGAGACAGATAATAAACATGACATGAATGTGACAATTTAAAATTCCAACTTGTACTGTGAAGGAAATAAAGTAGTATGGTGAAGAACGCCTAGAATTGTCAGTCTCCAGCAAGACTACAGTTTTGGATTTAGTAGCATGGTTTAAATTGCTTTGGTTGTTCCCATGATCTGCTATGTGCAAGCAACAGACCCAGGACAACCGATAGGTCTGAAGCGCGGTGACTCACGTGCATAATCCCAACAATTTAGGAGGCTAAGGCAGGTGAATCACTTGAGGTCAGGAATTCGAGACCAGCCTGGCCAACATGGTGAAACCCTATCGCTAATCAAAATACAAAAATACACTGAGCATGGTAGCAGGCAAATGTAATCCCTGCTACTCGGGAAGTTGAGGCAGGAGAATTCCTTGAACCCAGGAGGCAAAAGTTGCGGTGAGTCGAGTCATGCCACTGCACTCCAGGCTGGGCGACAGAGTGAGACTCTGTCAAAAACAAAGCAAAACAAAAAAACTGAGAGGAGATAAAACTTAGATGTCTTAGCTCAAATAAGCAAAGAGATGTAGTGTTTGTTCCTCTTCTTCTTGTTCTATTCAGGCCCTCAAGGGCTTAGATAATGAACACCACACTGGGAAGGATAAACTACTTTACTTATTTCACCAATTCAAATGCTAATCTTATCTGAAAATATCCTCAAACAGACATCCAGAAACAATGCCTAATCTGGGACCCCTATTACTAGATAACACATAAAATTAAGCATCACAGGAGATCATAGCCAAAATTTTAATACATTCAGTTTTTACTCCAAACATAGTGTTGACTGTTATCTAACATTGTATAAAATCAATTTCCTTATTTCAGAAGTATTTATGAAGCATTGTTCAAACTATTATGTGTTACATTGACATTTTCTAACCAAATTTGTAATCTGTATTTTAAGCATGATGATAAAGCATATTATCATTAGTTATCACATCTTTTACTTGGTCTTTTCAATTCTGAAATGTTATTACTGTATTCATCCATTCACAGAAGATAAATACTTTCTTCTCTTTATGCTTCTTAGTTATTTCATAATACTTCTAGCCTCATTGCACATAATGACTTCGTTAGGAAACTTTGTGCGAAACTTTCCTGCTGTTCTGTAGCCTAAACCAGAAAGGTACAAAAGCACTGATCAGAGCTGTAAATAGAAATTGCTTGTTGATTACACATTATGAAAAGGCTTAGTTATGGTGTATTTTCACAATATTATTATATCTGACTTATATCACTTTAAAATGTTTCTAGAACTATTTCCATGTAAATATATAATTATTAATTTCTCATATATTGCATTTAAATTGGAGAATTCATGAGGATTTATTCTTTCCATAATAAGATAATGGTGTTTATGTATTATATGACATTCTATTATTTTTCTATTTCAGTATAATATGCATGAAAAACAATACTAATATTATTAAAATTATGATGACATTTGAATAAAACATGATTTTTTGTGTGTTTTCAAACTTATGAATGCATATAACAGATAATTTTATACATTTTTTTAATATTCTACACAATAATGTATGTGAGTGTGTGTTTACTACCAGAGTCTCTATATCTCTCATTATACAGATGAAGAAAATGAGACCAGGTATGTTTGTTGATTGCTTAATGCACCAATTAGGCCTAGAATCCTCATATCCTCATATATTGGTAATAAAACTAGTACATCACAGTCAATGAAATCAAAATTCAAATTGTTTAAATAGGGCAATACAAAGACAAAGATATAAACCTGTTGGCTATCAATTTTAAAAAAAATATGTAGTGGCTTATTTACTTATATATTTCAGTAAAGAAGAAATAGTTTAGTGTTTCTGAAACTTCCCTATAAAAGACAAATGGCAGTTTAGGGGAATAATGTATTTTTAAAAAATATGTAAAAATAAAATATGTGACAATAGCAAAGAGGCTGGGAAAGAGAACACAGAAGTACCTGCTGTAATGGTACTGGTTCCAAAACAGATATATAGACCAATGGATCAGAACAGAGGCCTCAGAAATAACACCACACATCTACCACCATCTGATCTTTGACAAGCCTGACAAAAACAGCAATGGGGAAAGGATTCCCTGTTTAATAAATGGTGTTGGGAAAACTGGCTAGCCATATGCAGAAAACTGAAACTGGACCCTTTCCTTACACCTTACACAAAAATTAACTCAAGATGGATTAAAGACTTAAATGTAAGACCTAAAACCATAAAAACCCCAGAAGAAAACCTACTCAATACCATTCAGGACACAGGCATTGGAAAAGACTTCATGACTAAACCACCAGAAGTAATGGCAACAAAAGCCAAAACTGACAAATGGGATCTAATTAAACTAAAAAACTTCTGCACAGCAAAAGAAACTATCATCAGAGTGAACAGGCAACCTAAAGAATGGGAGAAAATTTTTGCAATTTATCCATCTGACAATGGGCTAATATCTGGAATCTACAAATAACTTAAATTCACAAGAAAACAACTAACAACCCCATCAAAAAATGGGAAAGGATATGAACAGACACTTCTCAGAAGACATTCATGCAGCCAACAAACATATGAAGAGAAGCTCATCATCACTGCTCCTGAGACAAATGCAAATCAAAACTACAATGAGATACCATCTCATGCCAGTTAGAATGGTGACCACTAAAAAATCAGGAATCAACAGATGCTGGAGAGGATGTGAAGAAATAGGAATGCTTTTACACTGTTGGTGGTAGTGTAAATTTGTTCAACCATTGTGGAAGACAGTGTGGTGATTCCTCAAGGATCTAGAACCAGAAATACCATTTGACCCAGTGATCCCATTACTGGGTATATACCTAAAGGATTATAAATCATTCTACTATAAAGACACATGTACATGTATGCTTACTGTGGCACTATTTACAATAGCAAAGACTTGCAACCAACCCAAATGCCCATCAATGATAGACTGGATAAAGAAATGTGGCACATATACACCATGGAATACTATGCAGCCATAGAAAAGGATGAGTTCATGTCCTTTGCAGGGACATGGATGAAGCTGGAAACCATCATTCTCAGCAAACTAACACAAGAACAAAAAACCAAACACCACATGTTCTCACTCATAAGTGGGACTTAACCAATGAGAACACATGGACACAGGGAGGGAAACATCACACACTGGGACATGTTGTGGGGTAGGGGAGTAGGGGAGGGCTAGCATCAGGAGAAATAACTAATGTAGATGACAGCTTGATGGGTGTAGCAAACCATCATTGCACATGTATGCCTATATAACAAACCTGCACATTCTACACATGAAACCCCAAACTTCAACTATAAGAATAAGAAGAAAAGAAGTACCTGTTGTAACATTTTTATAATACAAGTGTGAAATAATATGAAAATACTTGGAAGTCAACTATGATACTATAAAACTATATTTAAGACTAGAATAAAGATACATAAAACATCACTAAAATATAAATTATAAAGCTATACTTAGAAAGCTAAATAGAGACAACTGAAACATAAGAATGTTTTAAAATTAGTATTTTAATTTTGACACAAATGTTCTAAAACTTACAGTTAAAACTCTATGAACATCATAATGGCTAAAAAAGTGTAGACCAAATTCTTAGTTGTCTGCAAGAAACCCACTTTATATGTAAAGATTTACATGTAAAGACACAAATAGATTTTCTTTAAATATAAAATAATTATTTTACTAATACTAATCCAAAGAAAACTAGAATAACAATACTATATCAGATGAAGTAGCTTTAGAGCAGAGTTTATGGAAAAAAAGGGAAATTGTGTAATGTTAAATACTCAATTGCCCAATAATACATAACAATTCTAAATGATTTTGTGCAAAATACCTTAGCTTCAAAATAAATGAGGCAACATTGATAGAACTAAATGAGGAAAAAAATCCATAATTATAGTTGGCTATTTCATTAATTCATAAAAATATTACAAAAACTTTAAAACTACAGGTTCTTATAGCTTACCAACATAATCATTCTTCAAAAAATTTTGGAAAATTAACTCCAACAACATGTAAAAAGAGTAATCCATTGTGATCAAGTGAATTTCAGCTCAGAAATGCAAGGTTGGTTTAACATCCAAAGCGAATGTGATATACTATGTTTAAATTCTCACAACATTTAAAAAAAAACTGTAATCAATATATACAGAAAAAAAAGTGACAATCCTTCATTCATCATTAAGAATGATCAGCAGTTTAGAAATACATAAAACCTTCATCAACCTAATAAAACATATTTACAGAAACAAGCTTGTTTTTCTTATGATGTACTTTGGATCCATTTATGTTGTCTCAAGTGGTAGAATTTCTTTCTCTTTTAAGGCTGAATAATATTCCATTGTTTGTATACACTATGCTTTCCTTATGCATTTATCCACTGAGCTGCATTCAGTTTGTTTCTATATCATAGATATTTTGAATAATACTAAAAAGAATATGTGGAGTTTAGTTATATCTTTAAGATTCTGACTTCATCTCCTTTGGATAAATTTCTGAAGTGGGACAGTTGAAACATACAGTAATTACATTTTTAATTTTTGAAGAACATCTATAGTGAAATTTCAGTTATGTAAGATAAATTCCAATAATCCACTATGCAGCATAGTGCCTACAGTTAGCAATATTGTATAGTAAATTTAAAATTTTCTAAGAGCTTTTATCTCACGTTAAATGCTCTTATCACAAAAAATAAAATAATAAAATAAAAGTGGTGGAAGGAAACTTTGGGAGGTGGTGGATATACCTATAGCCTTGGTGGTAGTTTCACAGGTGTATACTTCAAACTCATGGAGATATATACATTAAATATCCACAACTTTTTACATGCTTATCATACCTAAATAAAGTAGTTAAAAAAAATAGTAACTCTAGAGCCAGGCGCAGTGGCTCTTGCCTGTAATCCTAGCACTTTGGGAGGCCAACGTGGGTAGATCACTTGAGGTCCAGAGTTCAAGACCAGCCTGATAAATATGGCCAAACCTTGTCTCTACTAAAAATACAAAATTAGCAGGCTTGGCAGTGCATGCCTGTAATCCCAGCTACTTGCTTGAACCCAGGAGGATGAGGTTGCAGTGAGTTGATGTCATGCCATTGCACTCCTGCCTGTGCAACAAACAGGAAATCTCCATCTCAACAGAAACAACAACGAAAAAAGTAATTCTAAAGATAAGATGCTAAGCATATACATTGAAAAATAAATGGCATTAATAAAAACAGGCAAATGTTATATAACTAATACCATGCTTAATGATAAAAACTGAATGTCTACCTCTTCATCAGAAATAAGTAAAGCCTATCTATTCTAATCATTACTGTTCAACATTGTACAAGAGGTTCCAGCCATTGCAAAAAGACAAGAAAAATACATAAAATATACCCACAGTTTGAATGAAAAAGAATAAATTCTTTATACCCACAGTCCGCATTATTATTTATATACACAATCTAAAAATATTTAAATATTTTTTTAAATTTTAGCAACTTTGTAGAATAAAAGGAATAAATTTAAATACGTTTCTGCATCAAAATGATTTTTTTTTTTTTTTTTGAGATGCAGTCTCACTCTGTCGCCCAGGCTGGAAAGCAGTGGCGTGATCAGGGATCACAGCAAGCTCCGCCTCCCAGGTTCATGCCATTCTCCTGCCTCAGCCTCCCAAGTAGCTGGGATTACAGGCGTGTACCACCATGCCCAGCTAATATTTTGTGTTTTTAGTAGAGACACGGTTTCACAGTATTAGCCGGGATGGTCTCGATCTCCTGACCTCATGATCCACCCAACTTGGCCTCCCAAAGTGCTGGGATTAGAGGTGTGAGCCCCGTACCTGGCCCAAAATGAATTTTAAGAAGACAATAGAGCAAGATGGCCGAATAGGAACAGCTCCAGCCTCCAGCTCCCAGCGCAAGCGACACAGAAGATGGGTGATTCCTGCATTTTCACCAGAGGTACCAGGTTCATCTCACTGGGGAGTGCCGGACAGTCAGTACTGGTCAGCTAGTGCAGCCCAATCAGCCAGAGCTGAAGCAGGGCGAGGCATTGCCTCACCTGGGAAGCTCAGGGGGAAGGGAATCCCTTTAGAAACTGAGACACACAACACCTGGAAAATCAGGTAACTCCCACCCTAATACTGAGCTTTACCAAGAGTCTTAGCAAACAGCACACCAGGAGATTATATCCCACACCTGGACAGGAGGGTCCCATGCCGATGGAGCCTCCCTCATTGCTAGCACAGCAGTCTGAGATCTAACTGCAAGGCAGCATTGAGGGTGGGGGAGGGGCGCCCACCATTGCTGAGAGTTAAGTAGGTAAACAAAGCCTCCAGGAAGCTCGAACTGGGTGGAGCCCACTGCAGCTCAAGGAGGCCTGCCTGTCTCTGTAGACTCCACCTCTGGGGACAGGGCATAGCTAAACAAAAAGCAGCAGAAACCTATGCAGATGTTAGAGACACTGTCTGACAGCTTTGAAGAGAGCAGTGGATCTCCCAGCACGGAGGTTGAGATCTGAGAATAGACAGACTGCCTGTTCGAGTGGGTCCCTGACCCCTGAGTAGCCTAACTGGGGGACATCCCCTACTAGGTGCAGACTGACACCTCACACCTCACACGGTGGGGTACACCCCTGAGATAAAGCTTCCAGAGCAAGAATCAGACAGCAGCACTCACTGTGCAGCAATATTCTATCTTCTGCAGCCTCTGCTGCTGACACTCAGGCAAACAGGGGCTGGAGTGGACCTCAAGCAATCTCCAACAGACCTACAGCTGAGGGTCCTGACTGTTAGAAGGAAAACTAACAAACAGAAAGGACACCCACACCAAAACCCCATCAGTACGTCACCAGCATCAAAAACCAAGGGCAGATAAAACCACAAAGATGGGGAAAAAGCAGGGCACAAGAGCTAGAAATCCAAAAAATGAGAGTGTATCTCCCCCTCCAAAGGAACGCAGCCCATTAGCAGCAATGGATCAAAGCTGAATGGAGAATTACTTTCACGAGTTGAGAGAAGAAGCCTTCAGTCGATCAAACTTCTCAGAGCTAAAAGAGGAACTACATACGCAGTGCAAAGAAACTAAAAATCTTGAAAAAAGAATGGAAGAATGGATAACTAGAATAATCAATGCAGAGAAGGCCATAAACGAA
>NW_012120709.1:3845463-3849299 GCF_000951035.1 Colobus angolensis palliatus
ATCAACTAACAAGCAAAATAACCAGTTAATATCACAATGACAGGATCAAGTTCACACATAACAATATTAACCTTAAATGTAAATGGACTAAATTACCCAATTAAAAGACACTGACAAATTGGATAAAAAGTCAAGACCCATCAGTTTACTGTATTCAGGAGACCCATCTCACATGCAGAGACACACATAGGCCCAAAATAAAGGGATGGAGGAAGATCTACCAAGCAAATGGAGAACAAAGAAAGCAAGGTTTGCAATCCTAGTCTCTGATAAAACAGACTTTAAACCATCAAAGATCAAAAGAGACAAAGAAGGCTATTACATAATGGTAAAGGGATCAATTCAACAGGAAGAGCTAACGATTCTAAATATATATGCACCCATATTCATAAAGCAAGTTCTTAGAGACTTACAAGCAGACTTAGACTCCCATACAATAATAATGGGAGACTTCAACACCCCACTATCAACATTAGACAGATCAACGAGACAGAAAGTTAACAAGGATATCCAGGAATCGAACTCATCTCTGCACCAGACGGACCTAATAGACATCTATAGAACTCTCCACCCCAAATCAACACATTATATATTCTTCTCAGCACCACATCACACTTATTCAAAAACTGACTGCATAGTTGGAAGTAAAGTACTCCTCAGCAAATGTAAAAGAACAGAAGTTATAACAAACCATATACATTTTAGATTTTTTTGTATTTCTGTAAAAGCTGCCATTGATATTTTGATAGAGATTTCATTGAATCTGTAGATGACTTTAGATAACATAAACATGCTAATGATATTAATTTTTCCAATCTGTGAACACAGGATATACTTCTATTTATCTGTCTTTAATTTCTTTCATCAATGTCTTATGGTTTTTAATGTACAAGTGTTTTATCTCCTGGTTAAGTTTATTCCTAAGTACTTTATCCTCTTTGTTGCTATTGTAAATATGACTGCTTTCTGAATGCCCTTTGTGGATGGTTTGTTGGTTGTGTATAGTTTACGTTTGTATAGACAATTGATTTGTGCATGTCGATTTTGTATGCTGCAAATTTTCTGAATTTCCAGTTCTCACAGATTTTTGTAGAGTTTTCAGGGTTTTCTACATGTACCCTAGAACTTAAAATATAATAATAAAAAAAAAAGAAATGCCTTTTTCAGAAACTTGAGAGTTTCTAAGTGCCACTGAATATGGTTCCCCTAGTTATTTTGTTTTACAACCAGCTTTTTCAAATTAAGTGCACAGATAAACTCATTTCGTATTTCAAAGGTACACCACATTGGCCATTGTAATTTGGGGTCAGCATGAGTTTTCTGAGACCATTTTTCTAAAAGTAAGGGTACATGTGCATAACTATTACAAAAGGTCATAAATAAAAAGTCTAGAGCAAATAGAATAAAACTGTAAGTACCACATTACCCAATTTCAAAATATTCAAAGCTACAATAATCAGACAGCAGAGTACTGACATAAACAAAAAACATATAGGCCAATGGAACAATATAGAGAACCAAGAAATAAATCCACACATCTACAGTCAACTGATCTTCAATAACAGTGTCCAGAACACACAACAAAGAAAGGATAATCTCTTCAATAAATGGTGCCAGGAAAACTGGATATTCACATGCAGAATACCCATATTTCATACCATTGTCAATCTTTAATAATAAGATTCAGAAAAATATATTAACTATTGAGTTTATATGAGTGCAAAGCTTGAGGATGGTGACCCATTAAAAAAAAACTAATCAAATAGTGTCAGCATTAAAAAGAGGAGAAGCTAAGCATTCACCTGTATAGGCAGAGACAGAGAAGTTTTATCAGCATTACAACATTTTCATACAACACCAATATATACATTACAGCAATTTGGTTACAGATTGCTACATTCCAAGGAAGATTACTTTATCACTCCTTGAGGAGAGGTAAAGGTCTAAGGGGGTCTTATCTCAGGTGTGACTTGATCTTCAGGGGAAAAACAGGTAGAAGTTGCAGCTGCATGCCAAATGACTCAGGCTGTACCGCATATTTCTTTAAAGGCTCAGGATAATTTAAAGTTGCAATTGCTTTGGAAAGTGTTATTAATAGGCTAATGATGCATGTCATGCTTAGCCTATTGTTAAACACCAATAACTGCTCTTGAGAAAAAGGTATCTATTTCTGATATTCTATTTAATCCTGTCCTTAGAATGAATATACCCAGCATCATAGGCCAGAACCACCGGAAAGTGGCATGAGGCCCCATACCCAACATGAGGCCCCATACCCATCTAACTTTTTCTGTAATTTATCAGCAAAATCTTGAGCCCATTGCAAAGAGGTCTGCTTCATGGACAACAGTTGGTGATAGCAACAACAAAACATAAGAACTCAACATGGAAAGAAAAAAAAAAAGTCAGTAGGAACCTGAAAAGCAAGACCTTCTCTATCTGTTAACAATTATTAATATTAAGTGTTCATTTAAATACAGGCCTGGTCCGGTGTTTTGAGAAAGATGACTACCTAAGATGTTGTCTTTTTTGCAGTCTTGTTGGTTCTGGAGAATTTCAATTTTAGATTACCCATTTGAGATTAAGTCCAAATTGATGAAACACCTTTCTTTACATGGGTGGTACGTATTCAGAAGCTGATTCCTTTTAGCTTAGTGACACAAGTGTTGTTTAGAAGAATCTAATAACATTTCACCTTGGTTGGAGAAGGTCATTTAAAAGATGTTGTTTCTAATAGACAAAACTTCCTAGTTGAAGTCTGTGGTCCTTGAGTTTTTCATCTCCTGGAAGCTCACTGGAGAAGGTCTTTTATTAAATTACAGTTTTTAGTTAGCTGACTTATAAGGCTGCTGAACCAATACAGCATATCTCCTTTTAATATCACAGGTTCACAATTTCCAGAAGACAATTTTCATAGGTCTGCCTTTTGTAATTCCAAATAGAAACAGTTGATGTCTACCCACAGGAGTCAATTTTAGATTAACCTAAGGCAATGGAAGAGCTTTTGACCAAGAAATTATAAAACCACCATTTGTGCATTCCACTAATCCAAATGACTGGGAGCAATAGGAACAATGGAAATGTTGGATAATGAACCAGGTTTTACATACTCACTAGATTATTTGTCCAATAAAATGAATACTTCTGTTGCTATAAAGTTCAAGACAAACTTCCCAAGCTGGAAAAAATTTTTCTAAGATTTTACTCACTGCTATTTCTGTACTCTTCTGCATGGAAATGCTTCTACCCAGTGAGAAAATATGCAAACCATCACTAGAACATACTTGTATTCACATGATCATGGCAGCTGACCAAAATCTAGTCACCATATTTCAAAAGGCAATTCTAGTAAAGGAAAATCACCTTGAAAACTATATAAATGTTTCCCTGAATTGGCTTGGGCAGATATGGCAGCCATCATATACTTTATGAGCAACTATCAGAGATGGTTTCCAATAACATTGTCTACCCAAAACAATCATTTTATTGATGCTCCAAAGTTAGATCATGTAAAAATTTAAGAAAATGACAGTAATTTGATTGAAAGCATGGGTAGATAATTTGGCCCATACCATATAGTACATTCTCAGAGGAATACATTTCTCCTTTAGATTCACAATTTTCCTGTTCTGTTTTTTTTTTTTTTTTTTTGAGTTTTGGATTAAACTAATTTTGTATCAAGATCAAGGGCTTTCTTAAAAGCTAACAATTGAAGATGGCCGAATAGGAACAGCTGCAGTCTCCAACTCCCAACGCGAAGGACACAGAAGACCGGTGATTTCTGCATTTTGAACTGAGGTACTGGGGTCATCTCACTAGTGAGTGCCGGACAATCG
>NW_012120709.1:3855004-3891205 GCF_000951035.1 Colobus angolensis palliatus
CCTAGAACTTAAAGTATAATAAAAAAAAAAAAAAGCTAACAATTGGTTGATTTTCTTGCTCAGGTACATTAGAGAAGCCCTTTAAGCTGTATTATCTGCTAATTGATTTCCCTTGCTTTCTGGGATATCTAACTTTGAATGGTTTGGCATCTTGAAAGTGGTTAATTATTTTGGCAAAAATATGGATTCCAATAATTCTGAAAATAGGTGCTCATTTTTTCTGGACTGACCCAAAGAGGTCAAAAATCCTTTGCTTCCATCACATTTCAAAGTCATGAATTACTTTAAAACTGTATCTGCTATCTGTAAAAATATCATCAGCTATTCCTCATGTCAATTGACAGGCTTTAATTAAAGCTGTCAAGTCTGTTTGTTGAGCTGAGGCCATTCCTCGAAAATAAGCACTTTCTATTTCCTAAGTCGAAGGTGTTACAGCATATCCCGCACAATAAATTCCAGTTCTTTCCTCAAGTACAAGCCATCTGTAAACCAAATAACATTAGTGTTAGTAACAGGGGGTTCTTGCAGGTCCATTTTAGGAGAGAGAAGCCAGTCAGTTAATATTACACAATCATGTGGCATTTCATCTGAAGGCAGAGGCAGAAGAGTGGGAGGATTGAGATTATTACATCTGGAGATTGTAATATTGGGAACAGAAGAAATAACTTCATAAGAAGCCAGTCTACTAACTGAATAGTGTTGAGTGTGGGGCAAGTTTAGAAGCATTTCCACAGATAGAGGAATGAAGCAAGTGGAGGAGATTCCATTACTATTTCTTTGCTCTTAATAGGTCAGTAACAGTTGTCACTTTCATGCAAGATGGTAATCCATCAGCCTTAGGGTCCAGTTGTTGACTATAGGTTCCCGCAGGTGTATTTTGATCTACAAGTTTTTGAGTCAGAATGCCAAAAGCATTTTTCTGATTTTCATGAAAAATCAATAAAAAATAAATATAATTTGGATGCCTTAACGCTGGGGCATCTATGAGACTGTAATTTCTTGCAGTGGTAACAAGTTCTCCTCCATTGATTCCAGAGGACCTGGTTTAACTTGTTTTAAAAGAGTATATAAAGATAAAGGTTTGAAGGAGAAGTTTGAAGTCTAATTTATGCAGTATTCTGCTAACCTCCCTAATTCTTTCAGTTGTTTCTTAGTTTTGGGGTTTGGAAAGGCCAATATTTATTTTATTCTGTCCAGATTAATAAAAAGTTGTTCTTTGATATTAGGTGACCTAAATATCTCTCTTGTTTTTGACAGAATTGAAGATTTTATTTTGAGATATTGTATCCCTTTGAAGCTAATTGCTGTGATAAATAAATTATATCCTCCATGGAAGCTTGCTTATCTTCTGAACAGTGAAGAAAACAGTCTACATAGTGCAATAAGGTGGATTTATTAGGAAAGGTGACATCTGAAGAGCCTGCTTATATTTATGAAAAATAAATTGAAATATCAGTATATTTCTGAGGCCTAACTGTCCATGTGTATCGTCTGTCTTCTCAAGTGAAGGTGAAGAGAAATTCACTATCATTATCTACAAGAATGCTAAATAATGCGCTATACACATATGTTAGAGTGAAGAATTCACCTTCAGTTGAGATGGCAGCCAACAACATATGGGGGTTGAGGAATGACTTATTAATTACTCTCAAACCCTATATGAATCTTCGCCTTCTACTGTCTGATTTTCTTACAGAAAGGACTGAAGCATTACATCGATTTGTGAAAGGAATAATCAAGCTTGTTTTTACATAATTCCAATTTGTAGGTCTTATCCCTTTCAAGGTCTCTGATCTTAGAGGGTTTTAGGATTTGAAAGAGGTTTTGATGGATCCACTTGAAAATTAGCTTGGGAGGATGAAATAATTTTCCCAATATTGGTGGAAGATTTCGATCACAATTGAAAAGGTGCTAGTATTAACAGCTCTTGCCATTCTTCATTATTTAACAATTTAGTTTATTCCATGACAATATGAATTGCAATTTGTGAATTAAGAGGATCATATTTCAAAAAAAAGTTTTAAACCTGAAAATTTCATTGTATCTTCTAATTCTAAATGCATTTTTCCATTTTGAGATAAAAAGATGTGGGTGTTGTTGAATTCTAAAAAGTTCTCCCTGTCAAATGCATGAGGACTGAGGGAACCAAGAAGAAAACATGTGTTCCTTTTAAGAGACCTAACTGAAAAACTATCGGTTGAGATTTATATCCTGATGTAGTAGTATTTGTAACACCCATCATTTGTATTTTCTGTTCTGAGGAATAAGACCTTGTAATAAGGTGGGATTTATTACCAATAACACAACTCCAGTATAAATAACAGCCCGTGTTTGATATTCATTTAAATTAATTTCACTTTCCCCTAAGGTGTCAGTTAAAAGAAAAGAGTAGGTCCCTAAAATGTCCATTGCCCATATTTGTTCTTCTTTCTCTTTGACTTGTTGATGTTCTTTACATTTTAGTTTTCTGTAATTCCTTTTGAAACATCCAGGCTTTTTGCAGTAATTGCAGAACAGAGAATTCAGTTAACTTTGGAACTTATTAGGCTGTTTGGGGGGTTATAAGATTGGTTGGACAACTGTTTGGTTGTAGACTCATGATCTTATTTGCTTCTCCTCTCTGTTTAACTTCCCTTTTCTTTTCTTCCTTGGGTAGGGATGAGACATTTATTTGATCAGCAAAATTAACTAGATCATGAGTTTGAGAGGGTAGCCTAACTGGAGTGTTTTTTTTTATTATAATTGCCAGTTCTTCATGTAAATTGTTTATAAAGTTTAAGAAGAGTATCATTTTGGTTGTTAGCATAACTTTCTTCTGATAGGCCTGAATGTTGTTTAGGTGTTTTTAAAATTTTTCATAGGATGATGTTACAAGTTTATTAAAATTTTGCTAGCATCGTTGCATTTTGTTCCAATAAACTACTCTTCAAAAAACTAAGGAAATAGTGTCTAGTAAGCTTAGCAGTATTTGTACACTTGTTCATAATTTGCTTCAGAAAATGTATGGAAGTCCTCTAAGAACTTTTCCAATTTGCCTTTGCTATCCAATCTTTGGCTTTACTTTTTGATGCTAACATGTGAACTAATTGATATAAACCAGACAATCTGGGGTCATAAGTTCAAACGTTTAATTCAAATTATCTAAAAAATTCAATCAGGTCTGGAAGATAATCTGGGAATTTTAAAAATATGCTTTTAAGTTATATTTTATAACCATGATTGACTAACTAAGACAGGTTCTCTACCAGACACAGGATGTTCCCCAAATGGAGCCAGAACATCAGAAGAATTAGGAGAAGAGGAGGAGGAGGAGGAGGAGGAGAAGGAGGAATAGGCAGAGGAGGAGGAGGAGGAAGAGGAGGAGGAAGAAGAGGAGGAGGAGGAGGAAGAGGAGGAGGAGGAGGAAGTAAGTCTGGATGAGACAGTTCTGACAAAATAGAATGAGAAGCTTGAGAAAGGGGAGAAATTTCGGCAGTCTTTTTCAAGTCAGAAATTGTTTTAAACAATCTTTTGTTTTCCTCTTTTATCATTCTTAGCAAACTATCACAAGAACAGAAAACCAAACACCGCATGTTCTCACTCATAGGTGGGAACTGAACAATGACATCACTTGGACTCGGGAAGGGGAACATCACACATCGGGGCCTATCATGGGGGGGGAGGGGGGAGGGATTGCATTGGGAGTTATACCTGATATAAATGACGAATTGATGGGTGCTGACGAGTTGATGGGTGCAGCACACCAACATGGCACAAGTATACATATGTAACAAACCTGCACATTATGCACATGTACCCTAGAACTTAAAGTATAATAAAAAAAAAAAAAGAAATGCCTTTTTCAGAAACTCTTTTGAGAGTTTCTAAGTACCACTGAATATGGTTCCCCTAGTTATTTTGTTTTACAACCAGCTTTTTCAAATTAAGTGCACAGATAAACTCATTTAGTATTTCAAAGGTACACCACATTGGCCATTGTAATTTGGGGTCAGCATGAGTTTTCTGAGACCATTTTTCTAAATATTTGCATGAAGAGGAACCATAAGTATTAAATAGGAATTCAGATAGTGTTTGTAATGATGGAACTCTCCTTAAAGAGTAAGACTTCATTTCAGAAGTATGGTTTTCCATAATTTAGACCTTTCTTTTTAATGGCCAAAAGGAACTGTTGGAATTGTTTTGGATCACCTGTGTTGCTTGCGGAGATAGCTCCTTAAGGGGTCACGCTTCTCTTTGTTCTGCCCTTTTACGTGCCTTCATCATCCCAAGAGACTTAAGTGCTTAAGGCACCAGGTGATCAAAATAAGGCAAGGCTCCCTATAGGTTATTCTTCAGGGATTCACTGTGAGACCATTTCACATCACAAGCAACTAGCTCCAACAGTCATACAACACCTTAGTTGCCTTAAGTGCCTTTGGCTGGGAAAAACAGTATGTCTTTGCTTTGGGATTTATTCCCTCCTCATAGAAAGCCTCTTATAATTTTGGTCACTCAGGAACAAACTTTAGACTTCTCATTTGAATCAAGCTTCAGAGTCTGACTGGGTTTAAAGATTCTCTTAAGCCACAAAGACTTCCTTATTTTCAAAGAGAGACTATTTTCTCCCTGACCAAATTTTGAATGAGGGAAAGGTTGTAAAATCTTTAACAACTAATTATAAACAAACCCTTATCCTGAGAGAAAAGTACAATTCACAAGTGCGTAGTTAGCAGCATCTCTAGAGTAACAAATGAAGCTCCTACCTTATAGTAGAGATTAAATTTCAACACCATTGAGTTGGTAATGTGTGCTGCTCAAATAAGGTTTGAGTCTGAACCAAGCTGGGAGATTTGAAACCAGTAAAGGCCTTATTAGAGATCCCACTTGACTCTGGTGGGGTCAGATGAACAAGCATTGTTATGTTAATACCAGGACTCTGGTAGTTAGCAAAGTGCCAGGGATCCCTGGAGGCTCATTTTGGTTTCTAAAACATCAATCTTAAATTATGAGATTCAGGAAACATGATTAAGCATAGAGTCTATTTGAGTACAAAGCTTGAAGATGACCACCTGGAAAACACACTCCAAATGAATAGGGTCAGCATTCCAACATAGAGAGAAGTAAAGGTTTCACTTATATAGACAGAGATAGAGAAGATTTAATGGGATTACAACATTTTCTGTACAAGACAAGTGCATATATTACAGAGATTTTATTGGTTATAGATTGCTACATTCCAAGGAAGATTACCTAAAGAGGAGGAAAGATCTAAGGGGGTCTTATTGCTAGTGTCATTTGATCTTTCTAATTATTTACAGAAATAAAAAGGCAGAGGTTGCAGCTACATGCGATGTGACTCAGAAGGCATAGCTACATTCCTTTCAAAGTTTAGAATAATTTAAAGTTCCAACAGCTTTAAGTTTGTGTAATTTCACACCATATACAAATATCAACTCAAAATGGATTAAAGGCTTAAATGTAAGACCTGAAACTATAAAACTTCTAGAACAAAACAGAAAAAAAGAAGCCTATTTACATCGGTCTAGCTAATAAGTTTTGTTTTGTTTTTCATATGACACCACAAGCACAAACAACAACAAAATAGAGAAGTGAGATTTCATCAAACTAAAAACCTTTAGCACAGGAAAGAATACAATAAACAGTAAAAAGACAACCTACAAAAAGGGATAAAATATTTACAAAATAGGTGTGATGACAACAGGCGTGATGATTAATACTGAATGTCGACTTGATTGGATTGAAGGATAAAGTATTGATCCTGGGTGTGTCTATGAGGGTGTTGCCAACAGAGATGAACATTTGAGTCAGTGGGCTGGGAAAGGCAGACCACCCTTAATCTGGGTGGGCACAATCTAACCAGCTGCCAGCATGGCTAGAATATAAAAAGGCAGAAAAATGTGAAAAGAGAGACTGGCCTAGCCTCCCAACCTACATCTTTCTCCTGTGCTGGATGCTTCCTGCCCTCAAACACTGGACTCCAAGTTCTTCCGTTTTGGAACTCGGACTGGCTCTCCTTGCTCCTCAGCTTGAAGATAGCCTTTTGTGTGACCTTGTGATCATGTGAGTTAATACTTAATAAACATGTACAAGTACATGTACAGGTTTGTCGTATAGGAAAACTCATGTTAAGGGAGTTTGTTGTACAGATTATTTCATAAACAAGATAGTGAGCCTAGTACCCAATCATTATTTTTTTCTCTTCCTCTTCTTTCTTCTACCATCCACCCTCAAGTCAGCCCCAGTGCCTGCCGTTTCCCTCTTCGTGTCCATATGTTCTCATAATTTAGCTCTCACTTATAAGTGAGAACATGCAGTGTTTGGTTTTCTGTTCCTGTGTTAGTTTGCAAAGTATGATGGTTTCCAGCTCCATCCATGTTCCTGCAAAGGAGATAGTCTCATTCTTTTTTATGGCTGCATAGTATTCTATGGTGTATATGTACCACATTTTCTTTTCCAGTCTACCACTGATGGGCATTTAGGTTGATTTCATGTCTTTGCTATTGTGAATAGTGCTGCAGTGAACATAGGTGTGTATGTGTCTTTATGGTAAAGGTTTATATTCATGTGGGTATATGCCCGGTAATGGGATTGCTGGGTCAAATGTTAGCTCTGTTGTTAGCTCTTTGAGGAATCACCATACTGCTTTCCACAATGGTTGAAAGAATTTGCACTTCCACCAATAGGGTGTAAGTGTTTCTTTTCTCTGCAACCTCACTGGTCACTCTAGTGTGAGATGGTATCTCATTGTGGTTTGGATTTGCATTTCTCTAATGATCAGTGATTTTGAGATTTTTTTTCATTTGATTCTTGGCCCCATGTATGTATGTCTTCTTTTCAAAAGTGTCTGCCTGTTCATATTCTTTGCCTGCTTTTTATGATTTTTTTTTTCTTGTAAATTTATGTAAGTTACTTATAGATGCTGGATATTAGGTCTTTGTCAGATGCATGGATTGCAAAAATTGTCTCCCATTCTGTAGGTTTTGTTCACTCTGTTGATAGTTTATTTTGCTGTGAAGAAGCTCTTTAGTTTAATTAGATCCTATTTGTCAATTTTTTTTTTTTTTGCTTTTTTTACAATTGTTATTTGTATCTTTGTCATGAAATCTTTGCCTGTTCCTATGTTCTGAATGTTATTACCTAGGTGATCTTTCAGGCTTTTCATATTTTTGGGTTTTACATAATTTACCTGTTAATCCATCTTCAGTTAAATTTTTATGTGATATAAGGACGATTTCAAGTTTCAATTTCATGTGGATTTTCATAGTAGTTTCTGATGGTTATTTTTATTTCTGTGGGGTCACTGGTATAATTCCCTTTGTCATTTCTAGTATTTTTTGGGGGGGGTTCTCTTTTTTCTTCTTTTTTAGTCTAGCTAGCAACCCATTTATTTTATTCATTTTTAAAAATTGCTTCATTGATCTTTTGAATGGTTTTTTATGTCTCATTTTCCTGTAATTCAGCTCTGATTTTGGTTATTTTTTGTCTTCTGCTGGGTTTTGGGGTGATTTGTTTTTGATTCTCCAATGTTTTCAGTTGTAATTTTGGATTGTTAATTTGAAGTATTTCTATTTTTTTGATGTGGACGTTTAGTGCTATAAATTTAACTGCTAAAACTGCTTTAAAGTTTTGTCCTACAGATTGTGGTATGTTGTATTTTTGTTCTCATTAGTTTCAAAGAACTTCTTGATTTCTGCCTTAATTTTACTACCCAAAGCTCCTTCAGGAGCAAGTTGTTTAATTTCCATGTATTCTTTTCAATGAGTTTCTTAGTCTTGACTTCTATTGTCACTGCATCATTGTCTGACAGTGTGTTTGGTATGATTTCAGCTCTATTGTATTTGCTGAGGATTGTTTTATGTGCAATTATGTGGTTGACTTTAGAATATATGCAATGAGATGATGAATAAAAAGACGTGTATTGTTTTGTTTGGGGCAAAGGTTTCTGTAGAGGTCTATCAGATTCATTTGGTCCAATGTTGACTTTAGGTCTTAAATATCTTTGTGAATTTTCAGCCTCAGTAATCTGTCTAATACTGTCAGTGGAGTATTTAAGTCTCCTACTATTATTGTGTGGGAGTCTATGTCTCTTCTTAAGTCTCTAAGAACTTTCTTTATTATCTGGGTGCTCCTGTGTTGGGTGCAAATATATTTAGGACAGTTAGGTCTTTTGTTGAATTGAGTCCTTTACCATTGTGTAATACTCTTCTTTATCTTAATTTATCTTTGTTGGTTTAAAGTTGGTTTTGTCTGAAATTAGGATTGCAGCCCCTGCTTTTTTCTGATTTCCATTTGCTTGGTAGATTTTCCTCCATCCCTTTATTTGTAGCCCATAAGTGTCATTTCCTGTGACATAGGTCTCTTGAAGACAGCATACCATTGGGTCTTGCTCTTTTAATTCAGCTTGTCACTCTGTGCCTGTTAAGTCAGGCATTTTACTCAGTTACATTATAGGTTAGTATTGATATGTATTGATTTGATTCTGTCATTGTGTTGCTAGCTGGTTATTGTGCTGGCTTGTGTGGTTGCTTGTAGGCATCATTGGTACATGTATTTATGTGTGTTTTAGCACCAGCTAGTAGCGGTCTTTCCTTTTTATATTTAGTGTTCCTTTAAAAATCTTTTGTACGGCAGGCCTGGTGGTAACAAACTCCCTCAACATTTGCTTATTTGGAAAGGATCTTATTTGTCCTTCACTTAATTTGGCTTGATATTAAATTCTTGATTGAAGATTTTTATTTTTTTAATGTTTAATGTAGACCCTCATTCTCTTCTTGCTTGTAGGATTTCAGATCTAAGTTATGCTGTTAGCCTGGTAGCTTTCCCTTTGTAGGTTACCTACCCTTTCTTTCTAGCTTCCCTTAACATTCTTTCTTTTATTTTGATCTTGAAAAATCTGATGATTATGTGTGTTGGAGATATTCTTCTTGCGTAGAATCTTGCAGGGGTTCTCTGTATTTCCTCAGTTTTACTCTTGGCCTCTCTAGTAAGGTCGGGGAAGTTTTCATAGATGACATCCTGAAATATGTTTTCCAATTTGTTGCTTTCTCCCCTTCTCTTTCACAGATGCAAATGGTTTGTAAAGTTGGTCTCTTTACATAATCACATGTTTCTTGAAAGATTTGTTCATTCCTATTTATTTATTTATTTTATTTTTATTTTTTAATTTTTGTCTGACTCTTATTTCAGAGATGCAGTCTTCATGTTCTGAGATACCTTTCTTAGTTTGGTCTATTCTGCTAATACTTGTGAATGTATTGTGAAGTTTTTGTATTGTGTTTTTTAGCTTTCAGATCCATTAGGTTCCTTTTTATACTGGCTATTTCATCTTTTACCTTCTGTATTATTTTACTGTGATTCTTTGTTTTCTTGAATTGGGTTTTGACGATCTCCTGGATCTCAATGATCTTCATTCCTATTCATACTCAAAATTCTTTTTCTGTCATTTCAGCCAGATCAGCCTGGTTAAGAACTCTTTTTGGAGAACTACAGCAGTAGTTTTGAGGACATACAACATTCTAGCCATTTGAATTACTGCAGTTCTTGCACTGGCTGTTTCTTATCTCAGCATGTGAGTGTTAATTTAACTGCAGTACAGATTAAGTACAGTCAATAGACTTCTTTTCTGGATATTTTCACAGGGCCAAGGCTTTGTTCAGTGTATCTATTTGGAGCTGATTTCTTGACTTGAATTTCACAGGAGAGTATTTTAGTGAAGTATTTTTGGTGTGGAAGCTTTAGGGTGTGATCCAGTAGGTGGCACTCAGGTGTACTGGTGAGTTGGTAAACTCTTGCTCAGTTGTGTGACTCCCCTATATTTTCTCATAGTTTCAGTCATGTTTTCTCTCAATGCTATGAAAGTGTGGGCTCCTCTCTTCCTTGAGTGCTGGCTGTAGATCACGACTTGGTGCTTCTTGGCTGCCCACTCCCCAACTTGGTGGAGAAAGGGACCTTAGTAGTCATTGTGGCCAAAGATCTTTTGCTTGTCTCCTGGAGTTTCCACCTCAGAGAGATAAATGTCCATAATCACTCAGTCCAATCAGTCCAAAATGGAAAGTCTGTGCTGTGGGCCCAAGCCAGGAATTCCCTGTCTGGTGATGAGTTGTGGTTTGGGGGGACAGTGAGTGGGACCCATGGGAGAGTGACTGGCCTCTTCTCCTTGGGTCAACTGCAGCTTGTAAAGGGTATAGATAAGGCACTTTGAGTCTTTGCTGCTTCATTAATTCAAAGATAACAAGGGCAGTTCCACTACAGAGGCAGTGACACAGAGGCTTTCAGTTGTACCTGGCTGCTCTGTCCAGAGCTGATACTAGCTCAATAGCCCTAGCAAGGGGTGGTTTGAGGCCTAGGCCTAGAAGATCTGCCCAGTTAGGAGACATGAGAATGGTCACCCATGGAACAGTCTGGCAACTTTTCTGTAGAGCTACTGTGGTATGCTGGCAGTCCACTCCATTTTCTAGTCACTGTGGATTTTCTAGTATCTGGAGGAATCAACAGCAAAACCTGCAAAACAGCAAAGATGGTGGTCTTCCACTTCCCAACAGTGAAGGCTGCAAAACAGCAAAGATGGAACTCCACTCCAGGGAGGTATGGACATGTTGCCAGGCCAAATGCCTCTATAGGAGGTTGCTGGGGACCCTGGTTGGGAGGTCCCACGCAGTGAGGAGGAACAATATTGGGGGCCCACTTAAAAGAGCAGTCTTGCCATATTTTCATAGAGCAGCTGTGCTCTGCTGGGGTTCCACTTCAGCCCTGGCAGCGCACCTCTCCAGCTGGAAGCTCTGTCCTAGGGAGGTGTAAGGCTGCTATGGGTGGCTGGCTGGAGTTCCAAGCCGGTTTTATCCGATGAAGTGCCATGGGAGCAGGGCCTGCAGGCTGTTGC
The DNA here is from genome assembly GCF_000951035.1 of Colobus angolensis palliatus. Taxonomy (NCBI): domain Eukaryota; kingdom Metazoa; phylum Chordata; class Mammalia; order Primates; family Cercopithecidae; genus Colobus; species Colobus angolensis. The sequence goes on from NW_012120709.1 coordinate 3,865,884, forward strand.
TGCTCAGCCCCCTGGATTCAGCCATTTTTCTAGGGATTTGTACAGGAATCTGAACTCCTGCTTTGCCAGAGTTATAGCCGCTTTTGCACGGAAGTCCTGAAAGTCCAGGTGTCTAAGTTTCCCAGGTCTCTGAATATGCCTGAATGGGTTACTCTGCTGAGATTCCATGTAGCTCTGTGTGTCAGACTGAAGGCCCTGTTGGAGTGAGTTCATGAGGGGATCTCCTGCACAAATTAGTGTTTCAGGGGAATAAAACCCCAAATAGAAGATGGCTCATTTTCAGGCATGTCATTATTGTTTGAGGATTTAGGTCAGAAGTCAACAAATTATAGCTGAAGAGCCAATTCTAACTCTGACATATTAATTTTAAAATGAAGTTTTATTGAAACATGACCATGCTTATCCATTTCCATATTATCTGTGATTACTTTATCATCACAGTTTTGAGAAGCCATATGACTGGCAAGCCAATTTATCTGGCCTCTTACCGAAAATATTTGTTGATACCCTTTATAGCCGAAAACATGTTGCTATTTTTATTATTTATACTTTAATGAATATATACATAATATTAGGTGGGAAACAAAGTTTTGAATTTAAAATATCATGTCATTTTTATACATCTTATGCTGGTTGCTAATTCTATCTCACTATTGTCCTCAGGTCTCTCAGGGTATGCATTTTACCTCTCTCTTCTTTCATCAGTGTACCTATATATAATAATTGGATACCTCTTAGGATATGTTGATGTTTCCTGTAACACAGCTGATGAATGATTCATTTCTTTTTTTTTTTTTTTTTTTTTTTTTTGAGACAGAGTCTGGCTCTGTCACCCAGGCTGGAGTGCAGTGGCCGGATCGCAGCTCACTGCAAGCTCCGCCTCCCAGGTTTACACCATTCTCCTGCCTCAGCCTCCTGAGTAGCTGGGACTACAGGCGCCCACCACCTCGCCCAGCTAATTTTTGTATTTTTTTTAGTAGAGACGGGGTTTCAACGTGTTAGCCAGGATGGTCTCGATCTCCTGACCTCGTGATCCGCCCATCTCGGCCTCCCAAAGTGCTGGGATTACAGGCTTGAGCCACCGCGCCCAGCGGAACGATTCATTTCTTAAGGGGGAAGTCAAAGTTAATACATCTCATTGTAAAATGTATGTCACTCTAATATACTCAGTTTTGGTCACTTAGCCAAGGTAAACTTGGTATCGCTTTATATTATTTACAGGGTTCAAATTCAATAAGAAATCTCATGTGATCCATAAGTAAGCACCAATGAAATGATCTTACTATTATTTTTATCTTTTCTATAGAAATTAGCTTGATAATAGAAACATTCTAGGTATATACACAGATAAAGTGCTGCAGGAATAACTCAGAAGCACACTTTTCTTGCATTTCACTCTTTGGTACTGCTCTAGGATTTAGATATGACTGTGATCAGAACAATTATGTGTCAAAGTTGTGTACTTTTACTATCTTACAAAACATTCTGTAGACTTTATACACACATGTACTCTTTATAATAAAAAGCCAAACCAGAATTAATGCCAATATCAAATTGCAACTAGCAACCACAAAAGAAAAATTAAAGTGTAACTTTAACAGTTATAATGACAAAAATCATAAAAGAAAATTTGCAATATAACTTTTACAATCTAGATACTTTCTTTCTTAGTATAAGAACCTCTAGAACTTTGCAATGGAGTTTCAAGAAAAGACTTATTTTTTATTCATCCAGGACAAGGCATTCCAAAACAAAAACTAATTAAAAATGCTACACCAATACAATCTCTTCTCAATTGCTATTCATTTAGTGTTAACTGGAAATGAATAATTTCAATGCTAATAAACTATAATGATTTATTACTATCAGCTCTATCTTAATGTTGCTTTCAGAATTACTGATGATAAAATTTGCCCAAAAGGACCTGTAATAGGAACCAATTATAATTGCCAGTTCATTATAGTATGCATAACAGAGCATACTACATTTTTCACTTAAACAGAAAAGACAGAAAAATCTATTGTCTTTACTATTATTCATGAAAATGCCCACTATGTAAATGGTATCAGTCTACAGCCAAAATATATTAACTGTGCCCAGTCTTATCTCAGAAACTAAGCAGGATTGGGCCTGGTAGTTTTAGATGAGAGACCACTTGTGAAGACTGGGTACTGTAGGCTTTCTTTCTTTTCTTTTCTTTTTTTTTTTTTGAAAATAATAAAAGTAGCAGTAGATGCCATTGTATAGTATAGATTTAATGTGTCTTTACAGACGATTCAGATCTTTTCTTTCCTGTATAAATGGCATGATATCTTATCTATTCATTATTCCTTTTTAATATATTACGACCAAATCTGTATTAGTTCATTTTCATGCTGCTATGAAGAAATATTTGAGACTGGACAATCTATAAAGGAAATAAATTTAATTGATTCACGGTTCTGAAAGGCTGGGGAGGCTTCAGGAAACTTACAATCGTGGTGGAAGTGGAAGCAAACACATTCTTTTTCACACAGCAGCAGGAGAGAAAAGTGCAGTGTGAAGGCAGTGAAAGCCCCTCATAAAATCATCATATCTTATGAGAAGTTAATACCACAAGAATAGCATGGGCAACTGCCCCCATGATCTAATCACCTCCCACGAGGTCCCTAATCACCTCCCACGAGGTCCCTCCCTCAACACATAGGGATTGCAATTTGGATTACAATTCAAGATGAGATTTGGATGGGGACATAGAACCAGACCATATCAAAACCCAAATGATTGGTGAAGTGGAAGTATGACTATCAATTAATAGTTGTATAGGCCGGGCACGGTGGCTCACGCCTGTACTCCCAGCACTTTGGGAGACTGAGGTGGGCAGATCACCTGAGGTCATGAGTTTGAGACCAGTCTGACCAACATGGAGAAACCCTCTCTCTACTAAAAATACAAAAAAAAAAAAAATTAGCTGAGCATAATGGTGCATGCCTGTAATCCCAGCTAGTCAGGAGGCTGAGGCAGGAGAATCGCTTGAACCTGGGAGGTAGAGGTTGCAGTGGGCTGAGATAGCACCATTTCACTACAGCCTGGGCAAAAAGAGTGAAACTCCATCTCTAAAAAAAAAAAGTTGTATAAATGTTTCCTCCAGATGGTTATTCTGTGATTAATATGAGGTTATCATGCAGTTGTAATTTGTAACTAAGTGAAAAGGAGTAAGCTATATCCACATTTTAAAATTATCTAATTAAAAATTCCCTTCACATTTAATTACAAGAAGGAAAAAGAAGACTCATTATTATTGCTGAAACTTATTTGATTAGTTATTTGTTTACCAATAACATAAGACACATTCCACACATAATTTCTACTTACATTTATGAAATCCATCTAATCAACCCTACTTGTGACTGAGCACATGCATTCTCTAAACAGTTATTTTTTTATATTCTAGTTTTCATTAAAAATTTACTTTATTGAAGTATGATTGCCATACAAATAACTGTATACCCGTCACCTCTAAAACCTCCCTCCTCTGCTGTTTATAATTATTACTAAGTGTGTGATAAGAACACTTAATATATGCCAGGGGTGGTAGCTCATGCCTGTAATGCCAGCAGTAGGAGCCTGAGGTGGGAGGATGGATTGATGCTGGAGTTTGAGACCAGTTTGGTCAACAGAGTGAGGATTCATCTCCATAAAAGTATTAAAACATTAGCTGGGTGTGTTGGTGTTCCCAGCTACCTGGAAGGCTGAGGTGGGAGGATCACTTAAGCCTGGGAGGTCAAGGTTGCAGTGAGTCATGATTTTGCCACTACTACATTCCAGCTTGAGTGACAGAGCCAAACCCTGTCTCTAGAGAAAGACAGAGAGAGAGAGAGAGAGAGAGAGAGAGAGAGAGAGAGAGAAACAATGTAAGATGTATCCCCTTAGCAAATGTTTAAATACACAGTATAGTTCACTATAGACATTATGCTCTACAGGAGATTGCTAGAATTCATTCATCTTGTATAATTGACAATTTGTAACCGTTAACTAATACCTCCCCCTTTCTTCTTCCTCCTGAGCCCTGGCAACTGCCATTTTATTCTCTGCTTCTAAGAGTTTGACTATTTTAGACTTATTACATGGTATATATTGATATGGCTCGGCTGTGTCTCCACCTGAAGTTTTATCTTGAATTGTAATCTCCGTAATCCCCACGTGTCAAAGGAGACACCAGGTGGCGGTAATTGAATCATGGAGGAGGTTTCCTCCATGCTGTTCTGGTAATAGTGATTAAGTTCTCATAAACTCTGATGGATTTATAAGTGTTTGGTCATTGCTCCTGTTCCTGCCACCTTGTTAAGAAAGTGCCTTGTTTCCCCTTTGCTCACCATGATTCTAAGTTTCCTGAGGCCTCCCTAGCCATGTGAAATTATGAGTCAATTAAACCTCTTACCTTTGCAAATTACCCAGTCTAGGGCAGTTCTTTATAGCAGTATGAAATTGGACTAATAAAATCATGTAATATTTTTCCTTCTATGTCTCACTTCTTTTACTTAGCATAATAACTTCAAGTTTCCTCTATGGTATCACAAATGATAGAGTTTCATAATTTTTAAGGCTAAATATTATATATGTATATAAAATATATATATTTATATATGTACCACATTTTTAAATTCATGGACAGAAACTTAGTTTGTTACAATATCTTGGCTACTATGAATAATGCTTCAGTGAACATAGGAATGCAAGTTTATCTTCAAGATTCTGACTTCAATTCCTTTCAATAAATATCTGAAGATATTTAGCAGTATTTTTAGCATTTCTAAAGCACTTGGTAGTTCTATTATTAATTTTAAGGGAAATGTTTATTTTTTTATAATGGCTGTACAATTTGCATTCTCAGTAACAGTATATTAGGGTTATCTTCTCTATACATCCTTTCTGACACATCTCTTATCTTTGAAAACAGCCATCCTAATAGGTAGTAAGGAGATACCTTACTATGATTTTGATTTGCATTTAACTTATGATTAATGATGTTGGGTACCTTTTTATATAGTTTTTGGCCATTTGTGTGACTTCTTGTGAGAAATGTCTATTAAGGTTTTTTGTCCACTCACGGGTACTAACAATTTCTTTACTAGACTTCTCACTATTTTCTGTCTACGAGAAGATCATGTTATGTGTAACTAGTAATTGATCAAAGAGATCTTTGCATAATCTTGGCACCCCTGTCAAAGATCAGTTGTCATGAGTTTATTTCTGCACTCTCTATTCTGTTCCATTGGCCTATATGTCTGTTTTATCAAGCACCCTATGATTTTGACTACTATAGCTTTGTAATATGTTTTGAAATCAAGTAATGTGATGCCTCTATCTTTGTTCTGCTTGCTTAAAATTGCTTTGCTTATCAGGGGTCTTTAGTAGTATCATATCAATTTAATTTTTTTCAATTTTTGTAGAAAATTCTATTGGAATTTTGATAGGGGTTGCATTAAATCTTTAGATTGCTTTTGGTAGTCTGGACATTTGAACAATACTAATTATTTTGATCCATGAACATGGGATGTCTTTACATTTATTTTGTTTGATTTAATTTTTTCATCAGTGTTTTATAGTTTTTAGTATACAATATTTTTAAGCCTTTATTTAAGTTTATTCCTAAGTGTGTTATTCTTTTGGATGCTATTGCAAATGATATTGTTTTATTAATTCCTGTCTCAATAACTCATTGTTAATGTATCGAAATGCAACTAATTTTGTGTGTTGATTTTGTATCCTACAATTCTTATCTAATCCTTTTATTAGTTCTAACAGTGTTTCGAAGTGAATGTGTGCTTACAGTTTTCTACATATAAGATTGTGTCAATCCTAGCACTTTGGGAGGCCGAGGAGGGCAGATTGCCTGAGCCCAGGAGTTCAAGACCAGCCTGGGCAACACGGTGAAACCTCATTGCTACTAAAATACTATATATATGTGTGTGTGTGTGTGTGTGTGTGTGTGTGTGTAAGCCAGGCATGGTGGCATGCACCTATAGTCCCAGCAACTCGGGAGGCTGGGGCAGGAGAGTCACTTGAACCGGGGAGGCAGAGGTTGCAGTGAGCCAAGATCACATCACTGCACTCCAGTCTGGGCGACAGAGCAAGACTCCATCTCCAAAAAAAAAAAAAAAAAAAAAAAAAAAAAAAAAAAATTTTAAAAAGATTGTGTCATTTGCAAACAGATAATTTTACTTATTCCTTTTTGACTGGGCTATCTTCCAGTTTTTCATCTTGCCCAATTGCTCTGACTAGGCCTGAAAGAGCCAGGTTAAATAGTAGTAGTGAGAGTAAGCATCCTTCTCTTGCTCTGAATCTTACAGAAAAAGCTTTCAAGTTTTCACTAATTTATTCAGAGTTTTTTTATAACATGAAAGAATGTTGAATTTTGACAAAGGATTTTTCTACATGTATTAAGAAAATCATATTATTTGTATCCTTAATGATCTTAATGTATAAAGTTACTTTGACTAATTTTTGTATGTTGTACCAGACTTTTTCAAAATTTAATGCATATGATTTATTTTAAGAAATCAAGGGTTTTTTGCCCAAATATAAGCTTAACACATGCAAATCTAAGAGCCCTTGAAATAATGAAATTCGCATAAAGGCAGACAGTAAGACAGATAGAAATAAAAGAAGAAATATATTAGCATTAGAGATATATTACCAGATAATTGTCCTTTTGCTTGTTTTGTTTTTGTTATAAAGTGACATTTTAAAATTGTATACATTTATGAGGTATAAAGGGATGTTATGATTAAGGAATACAATGTAGAATAACATCAAGCTATTTAACATATCTATCACCTCAAATACTCAACGTTTGTGTGGTGGGAACATTTGCAATTTGCTCTCTTAGCAATTTTGAAATTTATAATACTCTATTATTAACTATATTTACAATATTGTGTAATAGAACTAAAAAAAAAAATCAAACATGTATTTTTCCATTCTAACTGAGATTTTTCACCCTTTATACATAATCTCCCAATTTTCTTTATCCTGCAGACTCCATAACCACCAGTCTACTCTCTGCTTCTATGGATTCAATTATATAGATTCCACATATAATAGAGAATATGCAGTATTTTAATAAATAATGTTTTATAAAATGTGCATAAACTTTTAAGAAGTATAGGAACAAAATATTTTTAAAAATAAATTTATATTAATCCATATTTTTAATAATTCCAATCTTTTAAATTTAAAGTAAAATTATGAATATATTCTCAAGAAAAATCTAAAAATGTTTAATGACATCATTGCAATACACAACTTCAATAACTAAATCTTACCTATATTCTGAAATTATTTGTGCTATTGTAGTTGATACTAGTGTATAGTACAATGTAGATAATATTATGTAAGAAAAATATGTCAGGTATATAAGAGTAATTTTTAAAATCCTTTCATTATTTCTACTCCATCTGGAACTGGCATACAAAATAAAAAGAAAAACATATTCCATTTTTTAATCTATGTGGATATCCTATTGATACAGCAATATTGTTTGTAAAGATCATTGCTTTTCCTGCTACAAGATCATGTTTAATGATCATGTAAGTGTGTTTGATTCTTAACTATTTTTTTCTATTAAACTATTTCTCTATTCTTCCACTAAAGAAACACTAAAAGTTCCTGCTTTAATAAAGCATATGTTTTAGTGGGCAAAATAAATAAAATAAACTGAATATTTTAAGAGAATAGTAAGTGTTATAAAGAAAATAATACAGGTCAAATGATAGAGAGCTGTAGGAATAGCTGTAGGAATTGGGTAGTCAGAAGGAGCTTTATTGAAAAGGCTGCATGAGAAAGTTGAATACAATAAGAGGCAGTCCATAAAAATTGTGATGTGGTAATATTCCAGAGGAAGTGAATAGCAAAATACCATGATGCAGGAATAAGACTGATTGGGTGGAGGTGAAAATCTGTAGAGCATTATTAGCTGGGTTAAATGTATTGGGTTCTATTTTTCATTTCAGAGGAAGATTTGGGAAAAATTTAAGTTTGGGTTGTGTAAAATTGTCTAAAACTTTTAAAGATTACTGTGCCACATAGAAAATTAACTGTAGTAGATCATTGTAAAAATAGGGCAAGAGGTTTGGTGGTTATTCAGGTAGCCCAAATAATAATCACTGATGTAAATACTTAGATATTCATACCAGAGGTGGTTAAATTCTGAAAACACTGAGAAATTAGAGATAAGGAGAGTCGCTGATAAAATGGTGTTATAAATGAAGAAATGAAGGAAGACTTCTAGAATATAACCTATAGAATGTAAATGAATACTGATGCCATTAGCTGAAAATGAGAAGACAGGAAAAAGTGTATGATTAGCAGGATTGATACGGATCTTGAGTTCGAGCCTCAATAATTCTTTGTTGGATTGTTTCTATTTATATTTTTTCTCTCCTAGAGTATAACACAGTCCTACAAGTTTGCCAATGTATAATTTATATACCTGTGGGTAAAATGTACAACTTGACAAGTTTTGAGATATATTAAGTGTAGATCTCCATCTATATATTTATATTTTCATGAAAACAGCACCAAATTTAATATAAAAAATATACCTATTAGCTGCTCATTCTCATATCCACTTGTAATCTCTCACTCGTTTTCAGCCCTCCTTCGTGTCCAAGAAACCAAGCACTGCTCTGCTTTCTGTCAGAATAAGGTTTGTTCTCTTGGTTGACTGAATTTTTTCATTCAGAATAATTGTTTTAGCATACATTCATATTGTATAAAATCAACAAAAACAAATCAAAGATATTTCTAATAGATAAAAGGCATTTCTTTTCAGGCATATACCACAACTTGTTTATCTATTTACCTATTGATGGGAATTTGAGTTGCCTCCAACCAGTGGCTCCTACAAAGAAGGGTAGTATGGACACTTATGTACACATATTTGTAAAGACATACACTTTTATTTCTTGTGAGTAAATACTTAGGAATATAGGAGACTGAACCATATAGAAGTGTGTTTAATTTTTAAAAGGAATTTTCAAAGCGTGTTTTATTTTGTTAAGTTCTACCAGCAGTGTATGAGACTGAATTATGGTACATTCTTATCAACATTTGAAATGGTCAGGATTTATAACTTTAACTATCCTGATGTGTTTATAATGATATTAGTGATTTTAATTTTCATTTTCCAAGTGAGTTATAATATTTATTTTCCTGTACTTGCCATTTTTTCCAGCTTCATTGAAATATAATTGACAAATAAAAATTGTATATATTTAAGATATATACGGGATGCTTATCCATACACACGCACACATTACCACAATAAAGCTATTAAACATATCCATCATCTCCCATAGTTACTTTTTGTGTGGTAAGAACACAAGATTAACTCCTTTAGAAAATGTCAAATATATCATACAGTATTATTAACGATAGTCACCATGATGTACATTAAATCTCTCCAAACTTATTCATTCTGCAAAACTGAAACGTTTTACCCTTTGACCAGCATCTTCCCAATTACTCCCATACTCCAGTCCTTGAAAATCATTATTCTATAAGACTTCTAGAAAATAACCTACAGAATGTAAATGAATACTGGTCCCAGCCCTCCCTCTCTGCTTTTATAAATTTAACTTCTTTAGAATCCACACATAATCATACAGTTTTTGGCTTCATCTCTCTTATTTCACTTAGAATAATGCTCTCTATGTTATTTCAAACAGAAAGATTTTCTTCTTTTTTAAGTCTGAATAATATTCCATTTGTGTGTGTGTGTGTATGTGTGCATCTGTGTACCACATTTTCTTCATCTGCTTATTCATGGATAGACATTTTGGTGTTTCCAAATCCTGACTATTGTGAATAATGTTGCAATGAACATAACAGTGCAGATACCTCTTTGAGATTCCGATTTCAACTGTTTTGACTATATATCCAGAAGTGGGATTGCTTGACCATATAGGCAATCTAGTCTTAAGTTTTTGGGAGCCTCCATATGTTATTCATAGTGGCTATACTAATATATATTCTAGCCTGCAGTATACTAGGGTTTCCTTTTCTCCACATCCTCACCAAAATTTATCTTTTGTATTTATGATAATAGCTATTCTAACAGGTGTGAATTGGTATCTCTATGGTTTTGATTTAGATTTCCCTGATGATTAGCAATGTTGGGCACTTTTTCATATACCTAATGGTCGTTATATTGGCCGTTTTCTAAATGGCCTACTCTGGTCATTTAAAATGTCTACTCTGGTCCTTTGTCTCTTTTTAAAATAATGTCATATGTGGAGGTTTTTTTTCTGTACTGAGTTGTCTTTATTTTGGTTATTCTGGGTAATTAATATTTGGGGTATTATCCTATGTTTTAGTCAAGGTTCTCTAGAAAGACAGAATTAATGGAATATATATATATCTCTGAGGAGTTAATTAGATATTAACTCACATGAGCACAAAGTCTCACAATAGGCTATCTGCCAGCCGAGGAGCAAGGAGAGCCAGTCCGGGTTCCAAGACTGAAGAACTTGGAGTCTGATGTTCGAGGGCAGGAAGCATCCAGTACAGGAGAAAGATGTAGGCTGGGAGGCTAGGCCAGTCTCTCTTTTCACATTTTTCTGCCTGCTTATATTCTAGCCACACTGGCAGCTGATTAGACTGAGCCCACCCAGATTAAGGATGAGTCTGCCTTTCACAGTCACTGACGCAAATGTTAATCTCTTTTGACAACACCTTCGCAGACACACCCAGGATCAATACTTTGCATTTTTCCATCCAATCAAGCTGACACTCAGTATTAACGATCACAAATCTATCCTTTGTCAACTTGAATCCATACATATCTCCTGAGATCACACATAATCTTCAAATAAAGACAACAATAAGGTCGTAAACACACCTAACATAACTATCCTTTCTACAACCAGAAATGCACCAATCCCCAACACAAATACTATTACATAAAGTTAACAATACTTAAATGCTGATGTGAAGTCAATAAATCTTATACCACATGATATAGGAGAAAGGAAATAAAATGAAGATATTTTCTTAGTACAAGTGTATACATGCAAAAACATGTTTTTAACAAAAGAAGGCGGAAATAGTCACGATAGTTACAGTCCTTGTTTCTGCAGCAGGTCATGTGATCATAGCTGTTATTGATAACCAACTGCCTTCTTCTACTACCTATTCTTTATTACCTCTGTCTTCAGCAAGCACCTTGGTAGGTCATGGTTTGTTTCCTTCTGGAGTGACCCAAACCTTCATTCCTGAAGTGTCTGGGCCATTTGTAGTCCTGCCTGGATTGGGCTGTTGTAGTTTCACATTCACCTTAATAACAGGGCATGGTAATAGTAAGAGATGCCCTAATGGGTCTCCTCTATTCCATGCAAACTTTCCTTTACCCCTATTGTGGAGTAGTGGACTGATTTCATCTTGATAGTAAGGTCAATCACTCCAGTCAACACCATAACTTACTTCTTGGCTGTTGACTTAAAAGTAGGAGAAGCCCAAAGTGTCCAGGTGGCAATCTTTACTTACAGTTTAATTGAATCATTGTTGTGTCTGCTGGTGGTAGCAATCTTCCCTCTGGAACTAAGACCTCTAGGCCAGCAGAACGTAATACCATGGGAACAGAAAGCAAAATTTTGCTAGTGGATCACTAGGGGTGATGGTGAGCGGTGCCACTTCCTCTTCCACCCCTTGATTCCTGGACTCATGAATCCTGGCTATGGGAGAAACAGTACTATATATTGGATGCTGATTCAGAGCATACACGGCCTTCTGGAGAACTTTGCCCCAACCCTGCAAAGTATTATCACTTAGTTGGCATTGTAATTGTAACTTCAAAAGGCCATACCACCGTTGTATCAATGCAACTGCTTCAGGATGATGGGAAACATGGTAAGACCAGTGATTTCCACGAGCATGAGCCCACTGCTGTGCTTCTTTAGCCATAAAGTGAGTGCCTTGGTCAGAGGCAATGTGGTGTGAAATACCATGACAATGGATAAGGCATTCCATGAGTCCACCGGTGGCAGTCTTGACAGAAGCATTGCATGCAGGATAGGAAAACCCATATCTAGAGTAAGCATCTATTCCAGTGAGGACAAACCTCTGCCCTTTCCATGATGGAAGAGGTCCAATATAATCAACCTGCCACCAGGTAGTTGGTTGATCACTCCAAGCAATGATGCCATATTGAGGGCTCAGTGTTTGTCTCCGTTGCTGGGATTCAGCAGTGGCCATAGCCAGGTCAGCCTTGGTAAGTGGAAGTCCATGTTGCTGAGCCCATGCATAACTTCAATCCCTGCTACCATGGCCACTTTGTTCGTGAGCATATTGGACAATGACAGGGATGTCTGGGGAAAGAGGCTGAGTGGTGTCCACAGAATGGGTCATCCTATCCACTTGATTATTAAAATCCTCCTCTGCTGAGGTCACCCGTTGGTGAGTCAAGTAGTGAGTCATATGGGATACAAATATCTTCAGCTTTTGACCATTCAGAGAGGTGCATCCACATACCTCCTCCCCAAATTTCTTTATCACCAATTTTCTAATCATTCTTCTTTCAAGTCCCTGACCATTCAGCCAAACCACTGGCTACAGCCCGTGAATCAGTATATAATCTCACATCTGGCCACTTTTCCTTCCATGGAAAATGCACAACCAAGTGCACTGCTTGAAGTTCTGCCCACTGGGAAGATTTCCCTTCACTGCTGCCCTTTAGGGATGTCCTAGAAAGGGGTTGTAGTTCTGCTTTCAATGGAACCTGCCTATTGTCCAGAGCCATCTGTGAACCAGGCCCTAGTCTTCTCTTCCTCTGTCAACTGATCACGGGGAACTCCCCATGAGGTCATTATGCAGGCTGGAGAAGAGAAGGTAGGGTAGCAGGAATGAAGACTATGGGCATTTGAGCCACTTCCTCACATAATTTACTTATGCATTCAGGACCCGCTTGAGCCTGATCATGTACATACCACTTCCATTTTATGTTGGTGTGCTGCTGTATATGATCCACTTTATAGCTAGATGGGTCAGAAAGCATCCAGTTCATGATAGGCAGTTCAGGTCACACAGTAACTTGATGACCCATAGTTAACCTTTAGTTTCCACCAAAGCCCAGTAATAGGCCAAGAGCTGTCTCTCAAAAAGAGAGTAGTTATCTGCAGAAGATGGCCAGGCCTTGCTCCAAAATCCTAGAGGCCTCCGCTGTGATTTACCTATAGGGTCCTGCCAAAGGCTACAAACAGCAACCCTATCTGCCACTGACACAATACACCATTGTATCTGCTGAGTAATATGGCCCAAGTGGCAGAGCAGTTTGCACAGCAGCCTGAACCTGATGCAGAGCCTTCTCCTGTTCAGGATTCTACTCAAACCTGGAAGCCTTTCAGGTCACTGGATAACTGGGGTGGACTAACACATCCAAATGAGGAATGTATTACCTCTAAAATCCAAACAGGCCCACTAGGTGTTGTGCCTCTTTCTGGGTTGTAAGAGGGGCCAAATGCAGCAACTTATCCTTCACATTAGAAGGAATATCTCAACAGGTCACACACCACTGGACCCCTAGAAATTTTACTAAGGTAGAAGGTCCCTGAATTTTAGTCAGATTTATTTCCCATCCTCTGGCACACAAATGTCTCACCAATAAGTCCAGTGTGTTCGCTACTTCTTGCTCACTGGATTTAATCAGCATAATGTCATCAATGTAATGGACCAGTGTCATATCTTGTGGAAGCAAAAATCATCAAGGTTTTTTCAAATAAGATTATGACACAAAGCTGGAGAGTTGATAGTTAGGAGAGTAGAGGTATATTGGATGAGTTAGGACAGTAGAGGTATATTGCTGCCTTTCCAGCTGAAAGCAAATTGCTTCTGGTGGACCTTATGGACAGGAATGGAGAAAAAGGCATTTGCCAAGTCAATGGGTCCATATCAGGTACCAGGAGATGTGTTAATTGGCTCAAGCAATGAAACCACATCTGGTACAGCAGCTGCAATTGGAGTCACCACTTGGTTAATCTTGTGATAATCCACTGTCATTCTCTATGATCCATCTGCCTTCTGCACAGGCCAAATGAAAGAGTTGAATGAGGTTGTGGTGGGGATCACAACTTCTGTGTCTTGCATGACCTGGATGGTGGCACTAATCTTCACAGTCCCTCCAGGGATGTGACATTGTTTTTGATTAACTATTTTTCTAGGTAGAAGCAGCTCTAATGGTTTCCATTTGTACTTTCCCACCATAATAGCCCTCACTCTACCAGTCAGGGAGCCAATGTGAAGGTTCTGCCAGCTGCTAAGTATGTCTGCCAATTAGGCCTTCAGGCACTGGGGAAATGACCGCAGGATGAGCCGGGACCCACTGTAAGTTGAACCTGAGCTGAAACTCCATTAATTACCTGACCCTCGTAAACCCCTACCTTAACTGAAAGACCACTGTGACTTTTTGGGTTCCCTGGAATCAGTGTCAGCTCAGAGCCAGTGTCCAGTAGTCCTCAAAATGTCTGACCATTTCCTTTTCCCCATGCACAGTTGCCCTGGTAAAAGCCTGGAGGTCTCCTTGGGAAAGGATGGGAGAAAGATTAACAGCATAAATTCTTGGTAATGTAGTGAGGGCTTTCCTCAAGGGGATCTGGCCTCCCCTTCATTCATGGGGTTCTGGGTTTGTAAACTGGCTCAAGTTTGGAAATTGATTGAGGGGCCGTGGTTCTCTGTTTTTAGAATTCAACTTAGTCTTTTCTATATTCGACCTAGATGTTTTCTGTTTATATAAATTAAGTAGGAATGCAGTAGTAGGCTTCCTATCAATTTCACTTGGAACACTGTGATTAATTAGCCAGTGTCAGAGCTCTACATGAGTCACACTATTCTGATTGCTGCTTTGCCTCTGCTGTCCATTATGGTAGCTACATCCACCTTGCCTTTGATGGTTGAGTGCTGCCTCTTGGTCCTTGCCACCTTTGTGTCCAATTATACCTATTATTTTTATTTTTATTTTATTTTGAGATGGAGTGTCATTCTGCCGCCCAAGTTGGAGTGCAGTGACGTGATCTCGGCTCACTGAAGTCTCTGCCTCCTGGGTTCACACCATTCTCCTGCCTCAGCCTCCTGACTAGTTGGGAACACAGGTGCCCGCCACCATGCCTGGCTAATTTTTGCATTTTTAGTAGAGACAGGGTTTCACCATGTTAGCCAGGATGGTCTCAATCTCCTGACCCTGTGATCTGCCTGCCTCAGCCTCCCAAAGTGCTGGGCTTACAGGTGTGTAATAGCCACCGTGCCCGGCGTATACCCATTATATTTCAATTTTGTAGTTGAGTGACTAGTTTCCTCTGTTAGATCTGACATACAGAGAAGAGCAATTACAGGACTCTTCAAAGATGCAGGGGCTGCCCTCAGAAAACTATTTTGCAAAGTTTTGGTGAAGAGTGTACCTTCTGGACTCTCCCAGCTAATATGAGTAGGTCTAAAGTGCCTAATCCATTCCACCATTCCAATATCCCTAAGCCTTTGGATCCCTTCCTCTATGTTAAACCAAGGGAGATTAGGCATTTCTAGCTCACTCACAGTGGGACATCTTTAATCTATATTTCAATTAACCAAGCAAGTAAACTATTAGAACCTTCTTAATGCCCCGAGCTGCAATATTGAATTCAAAGTCCCTACTTATTGGGTTCCAATGAATAAATTCAGTGTTATCCAACTCTATGTTCCTTCCACCATTATCCCACACCTTTAATATCCATTTCCATGACTGTTCTCCAGATTTCTGTTTATATAAATCAGAAAACTCAAGCAGTTATTTTCAAGTGTATCACACCTCTAGTCTAAATTACACTGAATTGGTTTTGCTATTAAATAACATGGTCTTGAGGAAACATCATTTCCTCTCTGGAATATAATCTTGTTTGTAAAATAAGTAAATAGAGTAAGCTTCCTTTTAAATCTGTTCTTCGATGATTTATATGTTATTTGCGTACAGTTTCTTGATAAGCGGTTTTATGGTGCATGTGATGCTGTGAGATAATACATACACTCTGTATCCTTTCTTTTTCCCTTGTTATTAAGGGGGATCAGAGCTTTATTCTTCTTTATTACAATTTTTTGAGATGAAGGATGAGGGTAAGATCTTGATTTTATTTGTCTAGGAATAAAGCATAAAAACTATGGATTCAGCTAATAAATGTGTCCCTATTAACTTCTGAACTAGGAGATCACAGGATGAGATCCCCACATTTCAATTTCAGGCTTCTTAGGAGAAAGAAGTTATAGCTTAAGAATTGAAGAACAGATTTTTAGCAACAGAGTCACTCATGGGAAGTTATATAAATGAATTCAGATTTTGTTCATTCCTGGTTTAGTACATTTCTATCATCTCAATTAAAATCAAGATAAAATGTTAACATCTGAGAATTGTATTTAAAGTCAGTATAATATATATGCATAAAATAGTTGAAATAAAAATAAACGTAAAGAGATTGAATGATGTAGTTAAATAAAGTTTGTGCTATAACATTATTGAGATAGCCAAAGTATTTTTTGGAGCCATATTTAATACTTAGGAGAATGCTGGTGAAGAATAAAGTAGAGCTTGTCTTGATTACCAGAATTTTTTAGAAAAACATAAACTTATATGGAAATTTCTTAGAAGTCTATATTCAAAAACAAACAAACAAACAAACAAAAACCACTCTGACAACACAATCTGTTTTTTATACAGCACAGGAGCTGATCAGAAATGGAAGATACACACACGGGAACATTTACCCTTAGAAGAAAATAATCATATACTAGTTGAGGAAAAACATCTGCTCAGCTAGCTGCTGCTGATCAGTTGTGTCACCCAGGAGAGAAGAAAAACCTCAGGGAAAACAAGCAGCAGGGACGTGACGCAAGTCAAATTAGAAAAGCAGTTCCTTTAGAATAACAAGGATTTGCAGCTTCCGAGTCTAAATAGTCTAGGGAAATTAAGGTGTTTTCCCTAAGGTGAAAAACCAAAATCTGGCTATATTTTACTGAGGACTAAGCCTCAAATACCTTATTGAAACTCTGCATTATGAACCAATGATGGCTAGGACCCAGATATTTTTGGATATTCTTAGGAAAATTTTATGTTTCCTTCAACAGTCCTATTCCTCAGAATTAAAATTCACTATGCCAATTTGCATGCCTGAAATTAACAGTTAATTCTAAAATTAAATCTATATCAGTAATTCTTTTATTTCCTTTGGGGTTATTAGAATTAAACATGCCAAAATCACGCCATTGCTTTAATACGTTTGCTCCAAGGGATAAATGCACCTCTCTTTGCTTTCCAAAGACTCTAATTTAGTTGCCAATAAATAAGTAAATACATCCATAAAATTATTTAAAATTTTTATTATGGCCAGTGTACACATACATATAAAACTGAATGAGTGATGTGAGTAACAACGTAAAAATCACAATCTATTACTAACTGCATACTTTTCATAAAGACAAAATTGTACTAAATTTCATATTCATTTGCATAGTCTTCAAAAATGATTTTGCCACATGGCACAATATTTTCATTTTTCAGAATTTCATGCTTCACAGTTTTATAATTTTTTCAGTTTAGATGCAACTGACATCTTGATGAATTCAGCTATACAGCATAAGTCACTATTTTTTGGGTAACTGAATGTTAAGCAACTATTTTGTTAATAAAATAATTTCAATGTGATCGTACGGAAACAACCTTTATATTACCAATTTAAGAGGCTTATTTTGTTTAAAAAACTAAATGCATCTGTGTTAACTTGTTTACTTTCTTATTTCTTATTATTTCACTCCCTATATTTCTGATTACGTTCTTTGAAACCTATACCCAAAGTTTCAGGACTGAATATACATCTTTTAAATACATACATTATATATTTTACATATATATGTGTGTGTAAAAGAAACATACTTGATTTTATAACACTCTGAAATATATTGAATGCATATATAATTTATTGCTTCTTTTTAGTGGAAAAGTGTCTTTTAATCATTTAGGAGAAGCAATACTCTTACAGTCAATCGCAAACACACACAAAAATAATCTTTTTTTCCTTCAGAAAATTGAAGTGCATTCAAGTGATGGTTGTTATACTTTTTTATTTGCTAAAGGATGAGGGATTTCATAAAATTCCATGCATGCTTATTAACTATTCTCTTTTAGCTTCAAACCCATCTTTCTATAAGTGATGTGTCATGCTGGGGCTGGGACTAGGACATCACATTTTCCCTTGCCAGTTGGTCCCTGTTATATCCTGTCTATGGTGGGTGGAGTCTGGGGGCGGTGTTAGGAAAGGGTAGTGTTGGGCTTGAGGAAGGAAAACAGCTCTCCTTCTTTTTGTTTGCTGTCTGTTCCTGAAAGCTTTACAGAAGCAATAATTGGACACAAAGGCAGTGGGTATCCATTTTAGTAACAACAATTTGTTTCAATTTCCAGTTATTTTCTTTTTTTTTAGATTCCCTAAACCAGCCTCATTGTGTCCCCTTAAGATACCACATCAGCCAAGCTCTAACCGCTCCTCAGAAATCCATACTCAATTTCCAGTCGGTTTCTCCTCCAGCCTACTAAGGTATTTGTCCAGCCAGTGCTGACCCATCCTTCAGAGACTGGGTCTCAGCTCTGCTCCGAGATTTTCTGTTTCCTCAGTTCCAGGGATAGCAATTGCTTTATGAGATTACCATCTCTGTGATACCTTAGTGCTCTAGTTTTGCCTCTAATACATGTGTGGACAATTTCTTTTTTTTTTTTTTTTTTTTTTTGAGACGGAGTCTCACTCTGTGACCCAGGCTGGAGTGCAGTGGCCCGATCTCAGCTCACTGCAAGCCCCGCCTCCTGGGTTTACGCCATTCTCCTGCCTCAGCCTCCCAAGTAGCTGGGACTACAGGCGCCCGCCAGGTCGTCCGGCTAGTTTTTTGTATTTTTTAGTAGAGACGGGGTTTCACCATGTTAGCCAGGATGGTCTCAATCTCCTGACCTCGTGATCCGCCGGTCTCGGCCTCCCAAAGTGCTGGGATTACAGGCTTGAGCCACCGCGCCCGGCCTGACAATTTCTTATGTATTAAAATACCTGATGTGATTTTTATTTTCTGGAGTAACCTTAACTGAAACACCATGACTAAAGTGCCCTAAGAATGACCTTCATGAATTAAGATACTTTGTCTTTCACAGTAAACATGGCTTCCGGTAAGTTTGCCTTTATTGTACTGTAGCCATCAATGAAAACACTCCTGTGGTTGTTCCTGTTCAAATCCAAGTTTCTTTGTCCCTTTACATTATGAAACATATTAGATGAAAAACAATGAAGTTTTGTTTGTGGTTTTGGGACTGTATTATAGAAAGGATGATCTTCCCCCTTAATTCTTAAAACAGCACAATGCATAAAGATTATAAAATACTATAATCTGTATCTAAACACTGACTTAAGCTGACAAAGTTTCATTTTTGAATTCAGTATTTTAAACCAGATTTTAAAGTTTAGTTTCTTCAAGTCAAATAAAATAAAACACTAATTCTTATTCTCTCCACTCCTATGTATCTCGTGCATAAATCTATGGAGTATTTTAGACAGAGAATGTGCTGCTTTACATTCTTCCCACTCAATACATGTTAAACTAAAAGGTCCAGAAAGGATATCATTGAGTGAAAAGAAAATATTGAAAAGGCCAGTAACATCAGAATTTTCTAATACTAGAATACATTAAAGGGAGAAAAGAACATAAACAAATTCAAAAAATAAATTTAAAGGGGTGATACAAAACTTAAAAAGTGCTATTGTCTAAAAAATATGAGTGCATGAGTAATACATCTTGGTGTATCCTAAGGATGTAGCAATATTGTCTGAAATAATAAAGAAGAGAATTCATGGAATCCATATATCTTTTGGAATGTACACAAACACAAACACATACGAATATACATCTGTTTAACATTGTCTGAATAGGTGAATAATGGTATAGCCCATGACCCAACTCTTCCATTCTTAGGGTTTGTTTTATCTTACAAAATGTCATGCCCTGATATCCATGTAAAACAGGCATGGAGCAGCATTTAGGACAGCCTCGAAATGAAAACAACCCACATATTCATCAGCAGTGAAAGGGATAAATTGTGATATATTAGTATAATTAAATACTATTCAAGAAGCCACAAAAGAGAACATATAGTATGGTTTTATTTATGTACATTATCAAAACCTGATAAAACCAAACCACATTGTTTTACTCAAAAAAATGGAGTACCCATAATCTTTTCCAAGTCAGAGAATTATAATTGTTTTTTACTATGTTTATTTATGGGTGTTTTGTTTTGCTTTGTTTGGAGATGGAGTCTCACTCTGTCACCAAGGCTGGAGTGCAATGACACAATCGCAGCTCACTGCAACCTCTGCCTCCCAGGTTCAAGTGATTCTCCCACCTCAGTTTCCCAAGTAGCTTGGACTACAGGTGTGTGCCACCACACATGACTGATTTTTGTACTTTTTAATAGAGACATGGTTTCACTAAGTTGGCCAGGTTGATCTTGAACTCCTGACCTCAAGTGATCTGCTGGCCTTGGCCTCCTAAAGTGCTGGAATTACAGGTGTGAGCCACCATGCCCGACCTATGTATGTTTTATATACTATTTCATGTATATGTTATTTTTCAAAATGCTAATTTATATAAAACTAATTTTATTTTTCAAACTTAATTGCAATATTCTAGAACATTTTTAATTTCAAGTTACTTTTTAAAGACTTCTTTTCATTTTGGTTTTCATTTTTATTTTTCAACTTCATTGAGGTAGAATTTACATACAATGAAATGCACACATTTTAACTTTACAGTTTCATGAGTAATGGCAACTACATACAACATTGTAAACTTGTAATTACTACCTCCACCTAGGAGTAGATAGTTCCATCACACTAGATAGTGCTCTTCTGCCTTTTTGCAATGATGCTTACACACATGCATGCACACAGTCCCAGGTAATCACTGATCTAGGTTCTATCAGCAGAGGTTAATAAAAATGGAGTCCTGCAGTACTACAGTAAACATACTTTTATTCCTGGCTTCTTTTGTTCAGCATGTTTTTGAGATCCATCTATGCTTTTAGGTGTATCAGTAGTTTATATTGCTGAGTAATTGATTACTTTATATAGGGCAAATGGATAAAACGTTTCTGATATATAGATTTTTGGGCTACTTTCAGCATTAATTGTTAATATTTGTGTGAAATTTCTTATTTCTCTTGGATATTACTTAGGAGTGGAATTGCTAGGTCACATAGAAAGTATATTTTTTTGAAAAGGCGTCACGCTATTTTCCAAAGCGATTTTATCATTTTACACTCTCATGAAAATGCCTGCAAGTTCTAACAGTGATACATACTGGGCAATACTTAGTATTTTTTTTTTATATTATGGAGATGTAGGAGTGTAAGGATTCTTTGTATCTACTGCACAGAGGCACTTTGTCATACATATGTGCAAATATTTTATCCCAATTATGACAACTTTTTAAATTGTTTCAAATGAGTTTTTAGAGTGTAAGTTTTTAATTTTCATTAAGTCCACTCTATCAGTTTTTTAAGTTGTGCCCTAATGATTTTTTGCTAAAACATGTCAGGAAGATTTTCTCTTTATTAACATTTTGTCAGATTATATATATATATATTTTCCATAGTATGAAGTCTCAAAGGCCACTGTAACGCCAGAATTGCGAAGGTCAATAGGTCCAAATAAAATGCCCTGGAACATCAATTGGAATGGAGGTCACTATTCCTTATGAATACTATCTCAGAATTAGGAAGCCATGAGAATAAGTCATTTAAGGTTTTCAGTTTATAATTATTCATGTTATAATAATTACCATGTGTCAGGTAGTAGTCTATGTACTTTACAAATATTCCTTATAAAATCTTGATAATCATTCTATAAGATAGTGATTTATTAATTTTACAAAGGGGCAAAGTAAAGCCCATAAATCTTTCATGAAGTCAATGACTCATACATAGTGCCAGAATCCTGGAAGGCAGATTCTAGAGCATATTCTCTGAACCACTATACATGTTTTACCTTACTTCCGGTTGAGTATTTTCCAGTTTCTTTGTCAAGTCTCTCTCTTCTTATTTAACTCAACATAGTTTAACATCCTACACCTTGGTTAGTCCTGAGTATGAATCCTATAAAATTAGGACCCTGTTTATGGAAGACAATTATTTTTTTACTGATTTTTGTTTGTTGACTTTTTCCATTTTCCATTTAAGTAGGAATTCATTGTCATGCAACTTACCCACGAAAATCAAATAAAAATTAATGATATTCTTCTAAACACAAAGGCTAAAATTTAGCAATAAGTCACAAAATAAAAAGAGAAAGAAAACATCAATACAACATAACAAAAAAACCGAACCACAATAACACAATATGTTCTGACAGTTTCTAATTGGTTTTTGTATAGGTAAAGAAAAGAAGGGGAATGTAATTAGCTCTATAAGGTTTTATATTTATGTGGAAGTATAAGAATTTCTTCTTTTATTCAATGTTCAAATGAAATAACAGATGGTCCATTGGACTGTTTTTGAATTCACCGAATACAAATTATGTACAATGAAGTTTTTTCAGGAGTTGAGATTCTTCAAAAAGCAGATATGTTAGACTAAAATATAGATTATTACTACTAATGTAAAACTGTCTTAAACTTTGAACTGATGTTGCTTGAAAATGCAGGATTATGGATAGATTGGCTTCGTCTATCTTTCAAAGAATGAACTTGATGTGAGGCAGATTCCCATGAAAAAGCCATTTGGCTTTACCTGGTCTCCACCCCACACCCACTGTCAACCTCCACTACTTCCCCAGCACGATACCTTGAAAGATAACCTTTATCTAAGGGATTACATCCCTTAGATTATTATCTAAATTATAGAGAGAGTTCTAGGATTTGATTAATAAATGATTAATTTTAATGAGATAAAGTTGCTGCTACCTAACTAAATTATTCGCTGGATGCTTCAACAAGAGTTCACACACTCAAACTATTTTTTCTTAACCAAATTTACAGAGCCTATGGCTACTTCATTGTTAGACAACCACACACACACACATAGTGCCAGAATTCTGGAAGGCAGATTCCAGAGCATATTCTCTGAACCACTATACATGTTTTAACTTACTTAAACCACTTACATGTTGTAACACACACACACACACACACACAAAATGCAGCACATTTTTTTTCACAATTTTTCAAAATTCCTGTAAGTGTCAGTGATTAAAGCTGCTGAAATAAAATATATGACTAGAAAGCACCTTTTTTTTAAAGTATTCTTCAAAATGTGTTGTGTCTCCTTCTTAGTGAGACAACTGGTCATTCTGGGAGCATAGAATTTTACCTCAAGTATCTCTTCATTGTACTTAAAGCACTGTATAAAATTTAGATTTGTGTGTCATTATACTTTATTAATATATCAAATAAGATAGAAATTATTAACATCAGTTGATTATGGATACATATATAAAGGAAATTTGATATTTCAATTCATTTTGGAGGGAGACTTAAAACATGCACATTACCCTCCTGATAGGTCTAGAAATCTCAGATTTAAACTCTTGACTTTTTCTTGTTATATAGATCACTACATAAAAACTAACATTGCTTATCATTTGAGCAGGTTTCCTATGTTCAATTCCCAAACACAAATTTTTATTATCTTCTAGTAGTCAGTAGTGACACACAGCCAACTTAGTTTGGGGAAAAAAGGAACTGCATTGGCTGAAAGAATCCAAAGAGTGATTGAAAGCCAACTGTAGGAAGTACGGTTATTCAACACAGCTTCAGGAATAATTGAAAGCAGGTACATGCATCCAATCGAGTAGAAAGATCTGTTTTCTATCTCTCCTTTTCTCTCCAAATTGACTTTATCATTTTGTTCTGTTTATATGGACTGAGTTTCTCTACTAGGGAAAAAAGGTGGTTTCCTAAAGTTCAGAGCTTCTTCTCATGTTTATACATATATGAGAAACACTTTCTCCACTAAAAGGGGATAACCATTGGTATCAGTTTGCCAGTGCTGCAAGTCCTGGCAAAGAAACTCAGGCATAACATGAATTAGGTGCTCTGCCTGAAATTTCATTTGGGTTCAAGGAATAAATAACAACAGCAAAAATATATTTGATTCTCACAAAAAATTATTACTTATGAAGTATCAGTATCTAAATTTTACAGATATTTAATTGATTTAGAAATATTAAATAACTTCGTCCAATCACAAACATCACCCTCAGTGGATTCAGGGTAACTCAAACAATAGTATTTGTGGAGGTACTTGAAGGGCAAGGAATGCGATGTCTATTGTCTCAGGAGAAGGGAAAGATTTTAGATAGATATTAATATAAATGTTCATTAAGTTCCTTCCTAGAGCTCTGGAATGTCTTGTGAATTTTTACACACCTGGACAATGTATTAGGTGGGGCAAGAGAGGAGGCAAAAGGGGAAAACTCATTTTACACTTTAAAAAAAGAGGACACAAATTGAATTATTCAAATTGACCAACTATGCCATTTGCTTTATCATAGTAATTAAATACATATTTATCTATAATATAACACAGACCATAAAGAGGTCACATTATTATTCAGTCTATGGATTAAAAAACTGAAATTTTCCTCCCATGTGGAAAAAACAATCAAGGAAACTTAGAAGGCAATTTTCAGCCTGCACATGCGTGCACACACACAAAATGAATTAAAAATTTACTCAGTTATATTAGCAAAGGCATGGGCATATGGGAGAAGGAAAGGATCGTTAAAAATTGTAAGTTCTTGTTGCTCTCAGTTGCTTAATTAAGAAATTCAGGTAGTCAGACGAGTTATAAAAAGAAGCTTAACTCTTCCGTCATATGAGAATGTGCTCTGAGACAAAAGCCAGTGCAACGTGACTGTTAGGGAAATGGCTGTCTCACAAGTTCAACACAGAAAGAGCATGGTAGACACAGTTCAAATTCTGTTTTGTGCTTGGATTTCAAGAGAGTGCATACAGTAGAGGAAGACTTCCTTAAGCCAAATACCATTTAATGACATTGAACAAAGGCAAAGAAAGGTAAGGGCACGGGTTTAACAGAAATATTTTATTACTATTTACTAAACATTAAAAAACTGATTGTAATGACCAAACAATTTTGTATTCTCATCTTTAGTGTTCATGACTTTCAACTTGTTTTAAAAAATTGGTCTTTAGGCCGGGCGCGGTTGCTCAAGCCTGTAATCCCAGCACTTTGGGAGGCCGAGATGGGCGGATCACGAGGTCAGGAGATCGAGACCATCCTG
>NW_012120709.1:3891925-3922402 GCF_000951035.1 Colobus angolensis palliatus
GGTCTCGATCTCCTGACCTCGTGATCCGCCCGCCTCGGCCTCCCAAAGTGCTGGGATTACAGGCTTGAGCCACCGCGCCCGGCCTGGGTAATGTTTAAAAAGCACAAAATTTATTTCTCAGAGCTCTGGAGGCTAGGGAGTGCAAGATCAAGGTGATGGTATCTCGTTTAGTGAGAGCCTTCGTGCTGCATTCTAACATGGCAAAATGTGGAAGGGCAAGTTAGCCAAATGCTCACCAAAGCTTCTTTCACAAGACCCTTAATCCCATGGGTGACAGCCTATCACTCCTGGCCTAGGGACTCTTAAAGGCACCACCTCTTAATACCATCACATTGGCAGTTCCTGGAGTTTTGAGGGGATAAATTCAGACCTTAGCATCTGCCTTCAGTATGCATTTTGTAACAACATTTTTTTTCAATGCTCTTTTGCCTTTCATTATTATTATTACAGGGAAGGTCTGAAAATAACTGAAGGCAGAAGAGAGATTTTAATCTGTTCATAGATCAGTAACAGGCTAGACCAAGATTCCTATGTAATGAGCCACGTGTTCATGTCAGTTTCTTCTGTCTCCTTAAATAACAGAGAATCATTGAATTTAAAATGCACCATCTTAACTGACATTTCTGTCTTTTGTCTGCGTCTATCAGAAAATGTGTAATTGCACCTTGTGAGTTTGTGTGAAGGTTACAGTGGACCTCTGTATGAAGAGAAAAGAACTTTAACACTGAAGTGTCCTGTACTGTATACTGTATTGTCTCTCTCTCTCTCTCTTTCTATATATATATATATATATATATAACTCTCTCTATATATATATATAAAACTCTCAAAGTCAACTGCATTTCATCTTAATACAAGCATAGAAGTTTCAAATAAGGAATACATAATATGACTTCAAAGGAATTGCAGTAAGCCTAGCAGAATGTCAGATATATATGCATATAAGAAGCAGAAGATACAATTTTAAGAGCTCGAGAAGAATAAAATTAATTCTATTCCAAATTGTTGTCTACTGCTTCTTTGGCATTTCCTTTCTTGGTATTTGAGATTTTATATAAGAGTGTATTTTATGGTTATCAATACAAATGTCACTGTCTAATAATATCTTAGGAAAAAATGACACGTTTCATGTATATGGAACTTTATGTTTCACAAGACCTTTTTTCATGTATTACTTATGTAAATTACCAAATTAACTTTTAAACACACTCTATTAAATTTATTTATAGGAAAAGGAATTAAATCTTATAATATTTAGCCACAGTATTAAGTACTGTATTTTATAAGTTGCAGTGTCCCAAACAAATTATTTTAGTCCTCGAAGTAAGAAGCCATGTGCTATGATCTAAAGTGAAACTCATTAATATTGAATGCATAAATAAAGGAATAAGTGAAAGAGTCTGGGACAAGAAACCATTTCTTTTGACTTTAAAGGCAATGTTAACATTCACAAGTTATTTTATTATATAATATTTTACTTTATCAGGCCACCTTTGGTATGATCACTGGACAAGATCATAGTTAACAGCTGATATTTGAATAATCACATTACAAATTTGAAGCTCCAGTCTTCTATAGAGTTTATTTGGGGGACAAGTAGGGCTGAAAAGAGAGTTATTTTGCTTATATATCCTCAACATTGATTTCAGTTTCCTGTGACTTTTTATTTCACAAATAATCCAGAAAAGAAGTAATTTAAGAAACAGATTTTATTTATTTTTTATGGGGGGGTGGAGGTATACTAGGTTTATTAGTTTTAAGGAGTGGCAAGCAAGAAAACTAATTTCTAGCTCTGTATATGATACTATAACTTTTGTGGGTACATAGTAGGTATAGATATTTACGGGCCATATTAAGCATGCAATGCTTAATAAACACATCATGGAAAATGGGGTAAACCATCCTCTTAAGCATTTATCTTTTGTGTTACAAATAATTTAATTACACTCCTTAAGTTATTTTAAAATGTACAGTTAAATTATTATTGAATATAGTTACCCAGTTGTGCTATCAGATATTAGGCCTTATGTATTCATTTTAACTTTTTTCCATATCCATTAACCATTCACATCCCCACCAATCCACCACCCACTACCTTTCCCAGCCTTTAGTAACCATCCTTCTACTCTTTATGTCCTTGAGTTCAATTGTTTTGATTTGTAGATCCCACAAATAACTGATATGAAATGTTTTTCTTTCTGTGCCTGGTTTACTTCGCTTAACATAATGAATGACCTCCAGTTCTATTGTAAATGAGTGAATCTCATTTATTTAGTGACTGGATAGCACTGTATTGTGTGCAAGTACCACATTTTCTTTATACATTCATCTGTTGATGGGCACTTCGTTTGCTTCCAAATCTTGGCTATTGTGAACAGAGCTGCAACAAACATGGCAGTGCAGATATCTCTTAAATATACTGATTTCCTTTCTTTTGAGTATATACCCAGCAGTGAGATTGCTGGATCATATGGGAGCTCTATTTTTAGTTTCTTGAGAAACCTCCAAACTGTTATCCATAGTATTTGTACTAACTCACATTCCCAACAAAAGCGTATGAGGTTTCCTTTTCTTCACATCCTTGCCAGCATTTGTTATTGCCTGTCATTTGGATAAAAGCCATTTTAACTGGGGTAAGATGATATCTCCCGGTAGCTTTGATCTGCATTTCTCTGATGATCAGTGATGTTGAGCACCCTTTCATATGCCTGTTTGCCATTTTATGTTTTATTTTGAGAAATGTGTATTCAGATTTTTTGCTCTTCTTTTTATTGGATTATGAGTTTGTTTGTTTTTCTTTTTTTTTTTTTTTTTTTCCTGTAGTGTTCTTTGAGCTCCTTACACATTCTGGTTATTAATCTCTTGTCTGATGGGTAGTTTGCAAATATTTTTTCCCATTCTACGGGTTTTCTCTTCACTTTGTTGATGGTATATTTTGCTGTGCAGAAGTTTGTTAACTTGATGAGATCCCATTTGTCCATTATTGCTTTGGTTGCCTGTGATTGTGAGGTGTTACTCAAGAAATTTTTGCCAAGACCAATGTCCTAGAAAATGTTTCCAATGTCTTCTTGTAGTAGTTTCATAGTTTGATGTCTTAGATTAATGTCTTCAATGCATTTTAATTTGAATTTTATATCTGGTGAGAGATAGGGGTCTAGTTTAATTCTGCTGTACATGGATATACAGTTTTCCTATGACCATTTATTGAAGAGAATGTCTTCCCAGTGTCTTTTCTTGGCACCTTTGTGGAAAATGAGTTCATCACAGGTGTGTGGACTTGTTTTGGGGTTCTCTGTTCTATTCCATTGATCTATGTGTCTGTTTTTATGCCAGTACCTTGCTGTTATGTTGATTATAGCTCTGTAGTATAATTTGAAGTCAGGTAAAGTGATTCTTCCAGCTTTATTCTTTTTGCTCAGGACAGCTTTGGCTATTGTTGGTCTTTTGTGATTCCATGTAAATTTAGGGTTTTTTCT
The DNA here is from genome assembly GCF_000951035.1 of Colobus angolensis palliatus. NCBI lineage: Eukaryota > Metazoa > Chordata > Mammalia > Primates > Cercopithecidae > Colobus > Colobus angolensis. Next base: position 3,895,402 of record NW_012120709.1, read on the forward strand.
ATTTATGTGAAAAATGTCATTGGTTTTTTAATAGGGATTGCATTGAATCTGTAGATTGCTTTGGGTAGTATAGACATTTAGCAATATTGATTTTTCCAACCCATGAACATGGAATATTTTTTCCATTTTTATGGTGTCCTCTTCAATTACTTTCATCAGTTTTTTTTAGTTTTAATTATAGAAATTTTTTTCACTTCGTTGGTTAATTTGTAGGTATTTAATTCATTTGTGGCTATGATAACTGGACTTACATTTAAATTTCTGTTTCAGATTTTTCACTATTGGTATATAAAGGCTCCCTTTTTTCCTCTATATATTTTGTACCCTGCAAAATATACTCAATTGGTTTATCAGTTCTGATAGTTTTTTGATGGAGTCTCTATGTTTTTCCAAATATAAGATCATACAGTCCAGAACAAAAATGATAATTGTACTTTTTTTTCCAGTTATAACAGGTTATAACATGTATGTCTTATAATCTATTATTTTATGCTGAGAACAACAACACTGTTTGCATAAACAAACAAGTAACAAGGAAAGTAACGAAGACTATGCCTTAAATTTATTCCCTTGCTTTTTAACTTTTTGTTCTTAATTTCTCTTGTCTAATTGCTATAGCTAAGACTTCCAGTACTACATTGAATAACAGTGGTGAAAGCAGGCATCCTTGTCATGTTCCAGATCTTAGAGGAAAGGCATTCATGGTTTCCTCATTCGGTATGATACTGGTTGCAGGTCTGTTTTTATGGCTTTCATTATTTTGGAGTATGTTCCTTCTACTCCCGGTTTTCAGGGCTTTTATCAAGAAGGGATGTTGAATTTTATCAAATGGTCTATCAGTATTGATTTAAATGATCATAAGATTTTTATCCTTCATTCTTTTGATATGATGGATCACATTGATTAATTGTTTGCACCATCCTAACATCCCTGGGATAAATCCCACTTGGTCATAATGAATGATCTTTTCAATGTATTGTTGTATTTGATTTGTAAGTATTTTGTTGAGGACTTTTGCATCTATGTTCATCAGAGATATTAGCCTATAGTTTTCTTTTTTTAATGTGTCTTTCTCTGGTTTTGGTATCAGGGTAAAACTGGCCTCATAGAATGAGTGTGGAAATACTCCCTCTCCCTCTGTTTTTCAGAATAGTTTCAGAATAGTAGGATTGAGTAGGAAGAAATAAACCAAACATTCAGTTCTTCTTTAAATGTTTGGTAGAATTGAGCTGTGAAGCCATCAGGTCCTGGGCTTTTCTTTACTTTGAGACTTTTTATTAAGGCTTTGATCTCATCACTTGTTATTGGTCTGTTCGGGTTTTTGATTTTTTCATGGTTTAACCTTGGTAGGTTGTATGAATTTGTCCATTTCTCCTAAATTTTCTAATTTATTAACATACAGTTGCTCATAGTAGTCACTAATGATCCTTTGGTTTTCTGTGCTATCAGTTGTAATGTCTCCTTTTTCATCTCTGTATTTATTTGGATTTTCTCTCTTTTTTTCTGATACAGTCTGGCTAAAGGTTTGTCAATTTTGTTTCACTTTTCAAAAAGCCAACTTTTTGTTTCAATGATCTTTTGCTTTGTTTTCCTCATTTCAATTTCATTTTTATCTACTCTGATATTTATTATTTCTTTTCTTCTACTAATGTTGGGTTTGGTTTGCTCTTCCCTTTCAAATGTTTAAGATTCATTGTTAGGTTGTTTATTGAAATTTTTCTGCTTTTCAGATGTAGGTACTTATAACTGCTTATAGTTGTAAACATCCCTCTTAGTATTGCTTTTTCTGTGTGCCATAGGTTTTAGTATGTTGCTTTCAATATCATTTGTTTCAAGAAATTTCTTCTTAATTTATTCATTCACACACTGTTCATTCAGGAGCATATTGTTTAATTTTCATGTATTTGTGTAGTTTTCAAAATTTCTCTTGTTATCTAGTTCTAGTATTATTCCATTGTGGTCAGAGAAGATAACTGATATTATTTCAATTTTAAAAAATTGTTTTAAGACTTGTGTTGTGGGCTAACATATGGTATATCCTAGAGAATGATCCATGTGCTGAGGAAAAGAATGTGTATTATGCAGCTGTTGGATGAAATGTTCTGTAAATATCTATAAGATTTATTTGATCTACAGTGCAGATTAAGTCAGGTGTTCCTTTGTTGACTTTCTGCTTGAAATATCTGTCCAATGCTGAAAGTAGGGGGTTGAAATCTCCAGCTATTATTGTATTGGAGTCAAGCTCACTCTTTAAAATAATATTTGCTTTATATATTTAGGTGCTTCAGTGTTTGGTGCATATATCTTTATAATTCTAATTTTCTCTTGCTGAGTTTACCCCCTTATTATTATATAATAATATTCTTTGTCCTTTTTTTTTTTTTTGAGATGGAGTCTTGCTCTGTTGCCCAGGCTAGGGTACGGGAGTGTGATCTTGGCTCACTGCAACCTCCACCTCCCAGGTTCAAGCGATTCTCCTGCCTCCGCCTCCTGAATAGCTGGGATTACAGGTGCCTGCCACCATGCCTGGCTAATTTTTGTATTTTTAGTAGAGATGGGGTATCACCATATCGGTCAGGCTGTTCTCAAACTCCTCACTTCTTAATCTGCCTGCCTCAGCCTCCCAAAGTGTTGTGATTACAAGCGTGAGCCACCGTGCCCGGCCTCTTCGTCTCTTTTATGGTTTTTGTTTTAAAAATTATTTTGTCTGATATAAATATAACTACTCCTGCTCATTTTTGGTTTTCATTGACATGGAATATCTTTTTCCATCCTTTATTTTCAGTCTATGTGTGTCTTTATAGGTGAAGTGTGTTTCTTGTAGTCAACAGTCGAACGGGTCTTGTTTTGTTTTGTTTTGTTTTGTTTTAGTTTATTCAGCCACTCTATCGCTTTCAATTGGAAAGTTTATTCCATTGACATTCAAGGTTGTTTTGTGTTCTTCTCTTCTTTCTTTCCTTCCTGACTTCCTTTAGCAAAGGTGAGTTTCTCTGTCGAAATTATTTAGTTTCTCAGTTTTTATTTTTTGTGTTTCTATTGTATGTTTCTTGATGAGAAGTTACCATGAGGCTTGCAAATACTTTCTTATAACCTAATAACACTGTTTGCATAAACAAACAAACAAGAAGAAAACTAATAAACACCTAATACCTTAAATTCATTCACCCACTTTTTAACTCTTTGTTTTTACTATTTATATCTTATTGTAGTATGTCTTGAAAATATGCTGTAATTATTATTTTTGATTGGATCATTTATCCTTTCTACTTACAATAAGTATAGTTTATACATCACTGTTACAGTGTTATAATATTCTGTGTTTTCCTGTGTACTTACTAATACCAGTGAGTTTTGTACCTTCTAATGATTTCTTATTGCTCATTAACATCTTTTTCTTTCTGGTTGAAGTACTCCCTTTAGCATTTTTTGAAGGACAGGTCTGGTGTTGATGGAATCGGCTTTCATCTGGTAAACTTTAAATCTTTTTCATGTCTGAAGAATAATTTTACTACATACACTATTCTAGGGTAAACTTTTTTTTCCTTCAGCACATTAAATATGTCATGTTACTTTCTCCTGGTCTGTAAAATATCCTGAAAAGTTTGCTACCAGAAGTAATGAAGCTCCATTTTATGTTATTTATTTCTTTTCTCTTACTGCTTTTATGAAACTTTTTTTAAATCTTTGACCACTGGAAGTTTGATTATTAAATGCCTTAAGGTAGTCTTCTTTAGGTTACATCTGCTTGGTGTTCTATAACCTTCTTGTACTTGAATACACATATCTTTCTCTATGTTTGGAGTTCTCTGTTATTATCCCTTTGAATAAACTTACTAACCCTATCCTTTTCTCAGTCTTCTCTTTGAGGCCAATATCTCTTATTTTCCCCCTTGAGCCTTTTTTTTCTGGATCTTGTAGGCATGCTTTGTTGTTTTTTATTCTTTTTTCTTTGTCTCCTCTAACAGGCTATTTTCAAATAGCCTGTCAAGCTCACTATTTTTTTCTTCTTGATCAGTTCTGCTATTAGAGGATTCTGATGCATTCTTTAGTATGTCAGATGCATTTTTCAACTTCAAAATTTGTTATTGATTTTTCTAAATTTACTTTAAATTTTTATTTAATTTAACTGATAGGATTCTGAATTCCTTCTCTGTATTCTCTTGAATTTCTTTGAGTTTCCTCAAAACAGCTATTTTGATTTCTCTGTCTAAAAGGTCCCATATCTCTGGTACCTGGTACCTTATTTTGTTCATTTGGTGAGATCATGTTTTTGTAGATCATCTTCATACTTGTAGATGTTTGTCTGTGTCTAGGCACTGAAGTGCTAGGCATTTATTGTAGTCTCTGCAGTCTGGACTGTTTGTACTCATCCTTTTTGGGAAGACTTTCCAGACATTTGAAAAGACTTGAGAATTGTGGCCTAAGCATTATTTGCTTTTGAGAGGACCTGGAGCTTGGAGTGGTGTAACACCAGCACCCCTGTAGCCACCAACCCTAGGACTGTGCTGGGTCAGATCTGAAGCTAACACACTGCTGGGTCTTTCCCAAAGCCTGCTGTAACCACTCCTTGTCTACCACTCATGTTCACTTAAAGCCTTAGACTCCACAGTCAGCAGGTGCAAAGCCAACCAGACCTATGTCCTTTCCTTCTCAGTAAGGTGTTTCTCCAGGCCACACGCAGGTCTAGAGGTATCATCTAAGAGCCAGGGAGTAGAGTCAAAAACCTTAGAAGTCTGCCTGTTTTTCTATTGTATTGTGGCTGAGCTAGCATTCAAACCACAAGACGCACCCCTTCCCACTCCTCCCTCCTTCTAGTCAGAGGATCCTCATCCCATGACCATCCCACTGCCACCTCAGGCCTACAGGGAGTACTGCAGGCTACTGCTGATGCTCCCTTAAGGCCAAGGGTTCCTCACTCAGCTTGTGGTGAGTATTTCATGGCTTGGGACTCACCCTTCAGGGAAATGGGCTCCCCTCTGGCCCAGAGCAGGTTCAGAAATGCCATCCAAGAGCCAAACCCTAGAATCAAATGCCCCCAAAGCCCACTCTGTTGTCCACACCCCTGTGGCTGAGCTGGTACCTAAGGTATAAGACAAAATCCCCTCTACTTGTCCCTCCACTTTTCTCAGGCAGAAGGAGTCTTACCCAGTAGACACCACAGCTGATAATGTGCTGAGTCTCCCCTGAAGCCAGCAAGTCACAGAGTCTCACTCAAGACCCTCAACATATACCTGGGTTTTGCTGCTTGCTATTTAGGCCCCAAGGACTCTTCAGTTTGCAGGCAATAAATCCTGCCAGGACTGGTTCCTTCCCTTCAAGGCAGCTAATTTCTTTATGGTCAGGGAGTGTCTAGAAATGTTCAGGAACTAGCGGGGTGGAAAGGGGATCTCATGATTCTCACCGGTGCCTTATACTGCTTTGGCTGTGCTAGTATTGCAGATGCAAGACAAGCATCTCATCTTCCTCAAGCAGAAGAAAGGGGTCTCTTTTGGAGCTGTGAGCTATGCAGCCTGGTGTTAGTGGAGTGGTGATGCCAGTCTTCCCTTTGCCATCCTGGCTGGTGTCTCAGTAGGTCACATGCCCTCCCAGTCTACTTTCTCTGGGTCTAGTTCAGCCCTAAGACTTGCCAAAGAGTTGCAGCTCTTATGGCCTAGACTGACTTTCAAGTTTATTTGGGACCCCAGAGTACTTTAGCTCACAGTAGCAAGGTTGGCAGGAATTCAAATTTCAACCCCTATGATTGACAAGCTCCCTATGCCTAGGGCTGGTTTAAATGCTCCCTCCGTGGGCAGGAATCAGCTAAGTTTGATCTCATTTTGCTTTCTGCTATAATGAGGACAACACTTTTGCTGGCTCTCCCTCTCCCCATGGCACAGAAACACTCTCCACATTAGACGGCTGCTGCTGCTGAGGGATGAGACAGGGGTGGTATCAGCAATTAGTGGCTGTATTTTAAAACTCCTTCAGTGCCTCTTTCAATGATAGGAAATTAAAACTAAGTATTGTGAGTGATCACCTAATTTTTTTTAAACGTGTTTTTTTTGTGTAGATAATTCTTAAATTGTAGTTGTTGTTGTAGGGGGGTGATGATTGGTGATGCCTTCTATTCTTCCATATTGCTCCACCTCTTCTAGGAAACAGATTTAAAATTAAACTTTGGTACAGCATTCTAAATGTATTTATGGCTCATAATATGATAAAGTCTCACAACAAAACCAAAATCTGTAATGAGGCTAAATGAGTAAACAAGGTTTCCCTTTTTGTGAATTCGTATGAGTTTGAGTTTAGATGGCAATGAATAAATACATTAATTAATGTAATATAATTTAATATATACGGTCACAGCATATATATCTATATATGCTGTTACTACATATTAAATCCTTTCAGGCTTTAAATCCATAGTTCTATCTTTGTAAATACAATTTAGGCATGATATCTGATATTTTTAATGAAATAATTCACTTTTTAATTAGTGAAGGCTTGAGATAGACAAATTACAAGAGGGCAAGGAAAAAAAAATTATTGTGGTCTTTCTGAGAATCAATACTCTGGGCTCCCAGATCATCTAGTCAATGTATATGCTTGGTAATCTTGGGCTATGCGTTTATTTAATATATATTTAATAATACTAATGTTATAACAAAGCCTACTATAGCATTCACAACCAAATGTTGTTTGTGCTTATTCAAATATATTTGAGGCACAGAATATGTTAAGTCTCACTGCTGGAGTTGGATGTTTGTCCCTTCTAAAACTTAGGTTGAAATTTGATCCCCAATGTTGCAATGTTGGGATGTGGGGGCTGGTAGGAGGTCTTTGAATCATGAGGTGGTATCCTTCATAAATAGATTATTGCCCTCTCTTCAAAGTGAGTGTGCTTGCTATTAGTTACCACAAGAGTTAGTTGTTAAAAAGAGTCCAGCCCCTCCCTGCTTCTTGCTTTCTCTCTCCCTGTGTGATAGCTTGCCCATGAAGGCTCCCTTTTTACTTTCTGTTGTGAGTTGAAGCAGCCTGAGTCCCTCAGCAGATGCGCATACCCAATCTTGAACTTTCCAGCCCCAAAAAATTGTAAGCCAAATGAGTCTCTGTTCTTTATAAACTACTCAGTCTCAGGTATTCTGATATAGCAACAGGAAACAAACTAAGACACTTATGAATAAATACATAGATACTTCCAAGTATCCATGGTAATGGGAAGAGATGCAGATAACCAAGTAATATCTGTTTCGATTTTAAATTGATTACATGAAAATTTTATATCGTGTCTTTTATATCTTCCTGATATTTTTATTAGAATGCTATTTATTCAATAGATTACAAAACTGAATCATGTTCAAATTGTGACACAGAGAAATGAACTCTAAATTAGTAAAAGAAAGCAAATCTGGAGCAAAAAATTTGCTGCAGAAAAATCCACAAAATTGAGAAGCTTATGGGTGTTATTATTAATGTACCACTACTAATATTATTAATAATTATCTGATACTGATTATTTAGTGAATGCTAAGCACATTGTATGAATTATTTTATTTTTTAAAATATTATTTATTTTTACAGCAACGCTACAAGATATGTATTATTATTCTTCTCCCTTTTCTCATAAGGAAAGCTTAGAAATGCTTTAGGCTACAGATAAAGTGGTTGTCAAAACCAGGATATAAATCCCAACTGTAGCATCCGTATTCAACCATGACACTTTTCTACCATACAGTCATTCATTCACTGTATTTAAATAGAAATTATATCTTCGTAAAATGTAATGTTTTGGGTACATCTGCGGTTCAAGGTAATAAGTAATCAAGGTAACACAAATATATATATTCTACTTTGAAGAACTGTATATATAAGCCCACATAAGGCTAGAATGTAATATGCAGAGTTAAAAATCATTGTATGAACAGACTTCTTGTGGGTATTCACATTTTAAGTAATTTTAATTTAGAGTTTTAGTAATCAGTTGTGGTAAAATCTACAGTGCCTACCTTCTCCCACCCTCTCTTTTCTGTAGCGGAGCCTTAGTGATTGTCTTTTAGCCAGGGAGGACGATGAGGTACAGCGTGGGATTTACTGAATCTATAACACTGTAACAGAAGGGGTGCCCAGCAGAGCAGAGTGTAGGTGGAACTTAATTAGAAGCTAGAGGGAGACTGAAGGCCTATGACAAGAACAAATCAATGTTTTTGATCATGAGACCTTGCAGAGGCCAGGCTGCTATTGTAACAGGAAACTGGCACAAGCAATTGTCTTCAGAGGCCTTGACAAGCTGTGATACGCTCTTTGGGTCCCGGTTTATAAGAGATCTTTTGCCGCTGTATTGTAGCACGGCCATCCCCTTCCTTCTCCCCTTTAAAACGGGAGAAAAAAAAACCTATTCTTCAACTGTGGCTTTCCTTAGAAACATCCTCTACATTCTATAGACATGTGGACATTAAACAAAAATCGTTTAGAGGCTGAAGCATAGTAAAATAGAGTCACTAAAGGCAGTAGGAGTTTGAATTCTGTATGATATTTTTCATGTCTGAATCACTTGGAGGGTTTTATATTGGATAAACTGTAAAGCTATATATAGCTTTTAACACAAAAGTCCAATTAAATATATTATCTATGAATATAAACTTTCCTGTATAATTGAACTTATTGTTTAACCATATAAATTGTTGAATGGAACTAATTACTAGAAATCAGAAAAGCAGGAATTGTTAAAAGAGTAGCTATCTGTCAGTATCTTTAAGAGTGTTGATGTCCTTTCACTTTAGATTTTTCCATGTCATAAAATAATTACAAAATAAATTCTACTTTGTCTTCAGACTCCTGTCTAGGCATATATTATTAACCAGTAATTATCATTGCAATGGCATTATTGTTGTTCTTTTATTTCAAGTGTCTTACTAGTTTGGCCTGAGAAACATTAGCTACAAAACTTAAGCTTACTTTTAGGCTATTTCCTTTAATTATTTCACTGTGGTGTAATTTCCTACCCCTCAGGACCAGTCGCTGAGCAAAGAAAAAGTTATGTCATACAAATTAAGTGCATATTCTGCTCTCAGTGGGGTGTAAAATCATAAGTGATTATGAAATAATTACTAGTTTCCTCAGATATTGGGCATTCTTATTTGGTTAGTATTTCCAAATATGCTGTTTTTCTGATGGAAAAATTTGTATGTATGGTCAAGCCTCTTGTATTTTTTAATGATTTTTTTGCTAGTGAAACAATCACAAAGCTAAATAAAAATGTATAGGCATTAGGAAATTAAATTATAAGAAATAGTTTACACATTAAATGTGACACTAAATAATATAGAAAACCTGATGCAGTATTTTGAAAAGTGCATCTTTTTCTTTTTTTTTTTTTCTTTGAGACAGAGTCTGGCTCTGTCGCCCAGGCTGGAGTGCAATGGCATGATCTCAGCTCACTCCTAGCTCTGCCTCCCGGGTTCACGCCATTCTCCTGCCTCAGCCTCCCGAGTAGCTGGGACTACAGGCACCCGCCACCTCGTCCGGCTAATTTTTTGTATTTTTAGTAGAGATGGGGTTTCACTGTGTTAGCCAGGATGGTCTTGATCTCCTGACCTCATGATCTGCCCACCTTGGCCTCCCAAAGTGCTGGGATTACAGGCATTAGCCACCACCCCCAGCCTGAAAAGTACATCTTACTGTGCCCAATAACAAAGAGTAGATATGTGCTAATGATCTTTAAAAATACATCATTATCCTGATTAGTCTGTGACCTCTTTACCATACTCATTTATAAGAAATTATCTTTTTCATTGTGCTAATCTCAAATACTACTACTGCTAATTTGAAAATTATCCTTGATTGTAATTTGCTCTTCAAAATTCCTTCCTTGTCTCTGCACATATATTTTAAAACCTCTCATTCTCTATCCAGTCATAATTTCAATTGTTGCAAGAGTTTATCTAAAAACAAACAAAAGAATAATAAAAACATAATAAAGAACAGCAACCTTAATTACTATAACAATAACATAACAATAGCCCCTTTCAATGGGCCAGGCTTGGTTCTATGTGCATTATATGGTTTATCTCCAAGATAAATACACTGTTGTTATGCCTATTGAGAAAAGAAGAAAATAAGGCTATAAAAAGCCTAAATAATTTCTCAAGGTCTCAAAAATGAAAAGGGACAGCATCATAATTTGTACCCATGTTGTACCCATGACCGCATTCCAAAGAAAATGTTATTAAGCAAATAGCAGAAATGTCCCCTACTGCTCATATCATATTTACCAAGTTCTAGCTATGTGCTTATTCCTATTCTTAACTAAAACAAGTCAATTTTTCACATTCAGCAAATTACCATATTATTTCTCCCCTTCCTCCGTAATCCCAATGCCTCAGTTTTCTTCAAGTGTCTCTCTTATCTCCATATTCAGAGTAGAAATTCTGATAAGTTCAATCCAATTAACGTATGGCATTTTCCAGACAAGTTTTTGATTTAGGTCTCCTGAACTAAATCGGGTCAATTGTGCCGAAGGGAAAAATTTTGTTGTTGTTGGCTTGTAGTGTTGCATATTTAAGAGAATGCTGTTTAGCTGTCTCTCCAGAAGAACATTATACAAGGAAATATGTCCTTCAGTAGTCATTTTTTTTTTTACCAAAATAGGAACCAGGTGTAGGAAGAAGCCAACACAGAAAATTGCAGAACAAAGAAAAATAAAGAACTTGGACCTGATAACAATCCTGACCCTTTAATCATAACAAACCTACAGCCTACCCTAACACTTTTTATTGCCATTAATTTTTATAAACCACTTTAAGGGTTTTCTGTCACCTGCACCTAAAAGAATCCTGATATCAAGATTTAACAACATGTTAGGTTAAAGCTGCTTTCCAATTCCTGGTATGTTTTAACCACCACTCATTAACTTGCAATGGCCTCTACATCCCGATTTTTTTTTTCTTTCCCTTTCCCATTTGAACGTGCTACCTTATTGCACTCCCACATATCTCTATATCTGTTACCATCACTCTGCCTGGTGTCTGTTGTGCTTCTTGCTGTGATTCTCACTATTCATCTGTATCCAAACTCTTGCTCCTCAGGGATTCTTTGAACTTTACTGATCCTTAAGCTTGATTCAGCTATCCTCAATCGGGCTATTTCTACTCACAACTCAACAGGACACCTCTCATAAACTTTCCTGGTAGCCATCAAACATTTCAATCATTTTTAAGTTAAAAAAAAAAACACACACACAAGCAGATCTGATAGAATGGTAAGCTAACTCAGTTGCTATTCTTTGATCATTTTAGCTATACTAAGAACATTTTATGTTTATGAACCTAAAGTAGAAATTTGGCCAACTGGAAGTACAGACAGTGCCTACTTACAAATATTTAAAATTGCATTATGGATTTTAAAAATATATGTGTGATAAACATTGCTAATAATGACGATTTAATTTTGATTTACTTGTTTTATCCTACAAAACAGAAGCTCTATAGCTAAAGTATGTTAACTACAGTAGCTATTCTTGATATCCTTGATACTTCAATTCTTAAAAATTATCTCTTTAGCTGCTTGTTCTATTCATGTCTATTTCTCTTTCTAAATAGTGTGCATTATCTTTTCATAAGATCAATAGACTCCTATAATTTTTTTTCTTATTATGAATTCTTAATTTACCCTTTCATTGTGGAATATTTCTTTATGGCTTTATTATAATTAATAATTAAATTTAAAAAAGATCCCCTTTTGAGTCTCACATTAAAAATACACTACAGTTAAAAACATAATAAAATAAACATTAAAATGGAATAAAATATTTAAAAGCTCAGCAAACTAGTATCAATAAAGCGATGTGAAGAAACTTTTTTCATCCAGTCTGCCAAGAAGGAAATCAACCTGTAATCACATTTGGTGGTTCCTTATTTCAAAGGAAGATGCTTCTGTTTAACTGCTTCCTGCTTTTGCAAGCTTTTATTTTTTCAATCATTATTGGTTATTCTGTCATTTTGAGAACTAAATCAAAAAAAAAATTTCTGGACCTCAAAATATCTGAATGGAGAACCTGCTCCTCAAACAAAATTACATTAGTAAATGTACTTAACAATCTCTTAATAGGTAAATTGGATGATTTCATGTCTGGCTTTATTTGACTAGATCCAATTTAACTGATGCCTTCAGCATAATTAATCAGAAAATGCACTTTAGTGAATACCATCATTTCATGTCCTGAGGATAGTGCTAAAGAGACTGGTTTTGGTATCTTGGGTCTTGCTTGTCATTCACATGACCACCTCATTTTATTTTATTCTTCTTTCTGAGATTAAAAATAATGCTAGAATAAATGCTCTGTAAATGGATATCCATTGTTTGAGTTGACAAATGAAATAATGTTTGATGTGTTTTCCTCTTTACCAAAAGAAAAAACAATCAGAAAATTATTAAATGTCAAGAAAGAAAATAAAGATCCCTAGAGAAGAAAAATAGCATATTTGCATTGTCTTTAAAAATATAGATACAATATTTTTGCAGTGGAAAACTGCAATTAATTACACACCTCAGAATTGTAAAGACATCTGTTTATAACTTTGTTCCATGGCATTTATCTGTATAATTTGAGATGAAAATTAAAATAGAAAAAAAAGTCTACCAACAAGTTAATTCAAACATCCCCAAATTAGATTATTTCTTATTCTTTCTCTAAAAAAAATAACCTCTTACTTTGCTCTCCAGACATACCAATGGCCACCCCTGTCTCTGAACATGTCATAGCATGTCACAAATTACAATTCTATTATTTGTATATTCCCCCAAAAATATTTTGCTTGAAGATATGTCTCTATTTTTATTTCAAGTTGATTATTTCATACTGTCGTTCCTAAATCTTCATTTTTTATGCAACCCTGAGTGTCACGTAATCAATATTTTTTCTGTGCTCTGTGATAGTCTGGAAACACACAAAAAAACTTGCAATTATTCACTGTTATTTACTCAATAAGCTAATTAATTAATTACTAATTAAATACCCATGTAATTACCATGTGATATACATATCAATTACCAGGTGATATATGTATCACTTATTTATTAATGATATTATTAATAATTGCTTATTAACTAATTATTGGTATCTCATGTTACTAGTACTATTGTTATCATTATTATTATATATATTATATTATACTATTATCATTATTGTTCTGCTTCTATCACTATTTTTCAGTAAGACTGAGACCAGCAACTAATATGGCAAACTGAGAAGACCTGCTACTAACAGGACAAATCTGAGATGCATTAGGGAAGCCTGGGTTTGGAAAACATCTCTCAAATTTCAAAAAAAAGACTGACAAATGAGTAGAAAGCTAAGACATTTTTCACAGAGCATATACATCGTGTAATTAAGTTAGGTTTGTGTAATCTCTGAGGAATAAGAGTATTATGAAGGCATGCTGTAATAGTGACATATGGTAGCATGGCATACCCAGAACTCAAGAATGACTCAAGGCCACTCATTCTTCAAGGTCACAAATGGCATATCTAAACCACGAGTCCCACTTATTCCTCTTGAATCAAAGATGAAACTCTTAAAATTATTGCTTATAGCAATCACCTGCATATCAGCACATACATGTTCAGCATGTGGTAATTATTTATGAAATTAATGTCAAAAAGTGTGCTTTTTCTGAATTTTCCATCTACTTCGGTAAAAATATGTTTTTTAAAAAAATTATTTTATTTGATCTTTGAAATTTTAGCCAAAAAATTTTAAAGAAAACTGCAGGCCGGGCGCGGTGGCTCAAGCCTGTAATCCCAGCACTTTGAGAGGCCGAGACGGGCGGATCACGAGGTCAGGAGATCGAGACCATCCTGGCTAACACGGTGAAACCCCGTCTCTACTAAAAAAAATACAAAAAAACTAGCCGGGCGAGGTGGCGGCGCCTGTAGTCCCAGCTACTCGGGACGCTGAGGCAGGAGAATGGCGGGAACCTGGGAGGCGGAGCTTGCAGTGAGCTGAGATCCGGCCACTGCACTCCAGCCCGGGCAACAGAGCGAGACTCCGTCTCAAAAAAAAAAAAAAAAAGAGAAACCTGCAGATATTGTCAAAGGAGTCAGGATTAAAAGTGTGGGGATTTTTTTGTTTGTTTGTTTGTTTGTTTTTTATACTTCAAATTCTGGGATACATGTGCAGAATGTGCAGGTTTGTTACACAGATATACATGTGTCATGGTGGTTTGCTGCACCCATCAACCTATCATCTACATTAGGTATTTCTCCTAATGCTATCCCTCCTCTTGCCCCCCAAGCCCCCGACAGGCCCTGGTGTGTGATGTTGCCCTCCATGTGTCCATGTGTTCTCATTGTTCAAGTCCCACTTATGAGTGAGAACATGTGGTGTTTTGTTTTCTGTTCCTGTATTAGTTTGCTGAGAATGATGGTTTCCAGCTTCATCCATGTCCCTGCAAAGGACATAAACTCATCCTTTTTTATGACTTCATAGTATTCCATGGTGTGTATGTGCCACATTTTCTTTATCCAGTCTATCATTGATGGGCATTTGGGTTGGTTCCAAGTCTTTGCTATTGTGAACAGTGCCGCAATAAACATATGTGTGCATGTGTCTTTATAGTAGAATGATAGAATGATTTAAAATCCTTTGGGTACATACACAGTAATGGGATTGCTGGGTCAAATGGTATTTCTAGTTCTAGATCCTTGAGGAATCACCACACTGTCTTCTACAATGGTTGAACTACTTAACACTCCCACAAACTGTAAAAGTGTTCCTGTTTCTCCATATCCCCTCCAGCATCTGTTGTTTTCTGACTTTCAGAAAACTCCATCATGCTCAGCCCCAGATTTCCTTAAGCTGATAAGCAACTTCAGCAAAGTCTCAGGATACAAAATCAATATGCAAAAATCACAAGCATTCCTATACACCAAAAACAGAAAACAGAGAGCCAAATCATGAGTGAACTCCCATTCACAATTGCTACAAAAAGAATAAAATACCTAGGAATACAACTTATAAGGGATGTGAAGGACCTCTTCAAGGAGAACTACAAACCACTGCTCAAGGAAATAAGAGCAATCACAAACACATGGAAAAACATTCTATGCTCACAGATAGGAAGAATCAATGTCATGAAAATGGCCATACAGTGCAAAATAATGTATAGATTCAGTGCTATCCCCAACAAACTACCATTGACTTTCTCAAAGAATTGGAAAAAACTACCTTAAATTTCATATGGAACCATAAAAGAGCCCGTATAGCCAAGACAATCCCAAGCAAAAAGAAAAAAGCTGGAGTCATAATGCTACTGGACTTCAAACTATACTACAAGGCTACAGTAACCAAAACAGCATGGCAAAGGTACCAAAACTGATATATAGACCAATGGAACAGAACAGAGTCCTCAGAAATAACACCAGATATCTACAACCATCTGATCTTTGACAAACCTGAGAAAAACAAGCAATGGGGAAAGGATTCCCTATTTAATAAATGGTGTTGGGAAACCTGCCTAGCCATATGCAGAAAACTGAAACTGGACCCCTTCCTTACATCTTATACAAAAATTAACTCAGATGGATTAAAGACTTAAACATAAGAACTAAAACCATAAAAACACTAGAAGAAAATCCAGGCAATACCATTCAGGACATAGGCATGGACAAAGACTTTATGACTAAAACACCAAAAGCAATGACAACAAAAGCCAAACTTGACAAATGGGATCTAATTAAACTAAAGAGCTTCTGCACAGCAAAAGAAATTATCATCAGAGTGAACAGGCAACCTATAGAATGGGAGAAAATTTTTGCAATCTACCCATCTGACAAAGGGCTAATATCCAGAATTTACAAGGAACATAAACATATTAACAAGAACAAAATAAACAACCCCATCAAAAAGTGGGCTAAGGATATGAACAGACACTTCTCAAAAGAAGACATTGATACGGCCAACAAACATATAAAAAAAAGCTCGTCATCACTGGGCATTAGAGAAATGTGCTTGTTTTTTAAAACATCCATGAGACAGTTTCTTGTTTTTATCTTTTTAATTATTATAATAAAATAATGTATATTTTTAAATTTTGTTGTACTTATATCACTTTTTCTATATACATTAACTTGTTTAATTTTCAAAACCACTTTCCAAGGTATTATAAAAACCAGACTTAGACTAAATGAGATCTTTTGTGATATGGTTTGGGTCTGAGTTCCACCCAAATCTCATGTGGAAATGCAATCCCCAATGCTGGAGGTGGGGCCTGGTGGGAGGTGGTTAGATCATGGGGCAGAGTACTTATGAATGGTTTAGCACCATCCCCCCTTGGTACTGTATAGTGAGTGACTTCTCAGGAGACTTGGTTGTTTAAAAGTGTGTGGAACCTCCTCTCTTCCTCCTGCACTGGCCATGTGTGGTGTTCACTCCCCATTTGTCTTCTACCATGATTGTAAGCTTCCTGAGGCCTCCTCAGAAGCTGAGCAGAGGCTAGCCTGCAGAACTGTAAGCCAATAAAACCCCTTTTCTTTATACATTATCCAACTTCAGGTAAATTTTTATAGCAGTGCAAGAACAGTCTAATACATTTGCATCTATAAGATATCAACTTTGTATGAACATGATCGCTCATGATGAAGCTACACATCTGTCTCACTCTCCCCAAAGCAAAATACTTTTATTTAGGATGCATACACAAGGGGTGAAATCCATGAAAGAAAGAGGGAAAGAAAGAACAAAATAATATAACATTTAGGAAAATAGTTTGTTAAGCAGGAGTGAAGGAAGCAAATGCAGCAATGAAGGAAAAGTTTACGAAATGTTTCTTGTATGTGACAGTATTTTTACCACTAATACATCTGCTTTTTGTTTTGTTTCTTTTAAATTTGTGTCACCTGCAAGAACACAGATTAATGTTTGTTTCATAGTATTTAAATTAATTTCAGATTTCTAATTATTTCATTTTTACTAATTAGTTTTTTGCTTTAGATTTGCTCTTTCTTTACTTGCCTCTTTGTATCTCATTGTTGTCCCCCTTTTTTCTTATTTTTTATGTAAATAATATACTATATTTCTCTATTTTCAGAAAAATTAAATATTTAATTTCAACATGCATATATAACTTATCAAAATCTATAGTAAGTCAATGCACATAATTTCCTCTAATCAATGCAAGGTATAGTAAGACAATACATATATCATCCTCTAACCAAAGACTATATGTTTGATACAACACACAACCCTTTTGACATTGATGTCATTGTTGTCATGTATTTAACCCTAACTTATCCCCTGTCGTTCAACATTAATGAATACTAGGTAGCTTCTTTACTTGCTTGCTAATCATCTCATTATGCCTACTCAAGAAAATGATTCCAGCCATACCTGCCCCCAGTGTCTTTTGAAACATCAGGGTTTTTTTCTTTCTTGGATCTTTCACAGCAAATATAAAATTCTGTTGTTTCTCATTTCTTCATTCAGCTACTATCCCATTTCTTTTATTCATTTCCAAGAATAACTTCTCTATTACTTTCCTATAGCATTTTCAGATACTTTTTCCTCATACTCTCATGCATCTACTCCAATAGACTTTTCCTTACAATTCTTTAAAATCTCTAATGCCAAGGTCACCAGTAATGTTCATAAAATATCTAAAAGAAAATTCTTAAGTTTCATCTTAAATCACCAGCAGAATTTGATTTGTTTCCCTGTATTTTACTTTCTTGGCATAGGCTTCTTGGTGACAACACTTGTCTGGTTTTCTGTCAAACTCACTCCCTGTTCCTTGTCAGAATCCTCTTCATATTCATGACCAATATTTGCCTATCTCAGGCTTCAATCTGTGTTCCACTTATATTCTCTATGTATTCTCACTTGCATGGAAATTTCACCCGATTCCATGGTTTCAAATATCAACCACTGGACAATATCTCACGATTTATTTTTATAGCCTAGCTCTCTCCTCTGATATTCATACCTATATATCCGACAGGTTATTTGTAGTCATTAGAAACTTATCTTGTCTGAAATTGAACTTCTAATCTATCCTCTAAGTTTTTTCTTCCCAGTCTTCCCTATCTTAATTAATGGCAACACCACACTTTCTCTTTGTCAGATAACATTTTGAGAGTAATTTTGACTTCATTCTTTCTTTCAACTTGTAAATTTAATATGTCAGCATATTCCATTGTGTTTATCTTTAAAACACATGGAATTTGGCCAGTTTTGTCAATCATGCTGAAACTAATCTGGTTTGAACTCCTCCCATTGCTGTTTGCCCAGATAATGGCAGTAGCCCCCTTACTTGCCTAATGATGTCGACTCTTGCCCTGATTCACTCTATTTGTTAAGAAAAAGAGGCCATATTAAAATATATGTCAAATCAGGTGACTTATCAGGTCTAATCTTTAAATGGCTTTACTTATGACTCAAAAGAAACATCACATTTCTTATGTCTTAAAAATAAGTGACCATATATGTATCACCCAAATTGATATATATTTGAAAATAAAAAAAATATTCTAGCCAAAATTACACTGGCCAACAGGTTAGTATACTAAGTGAGATGTTCATGGACAAAGCTGGATATATATATTTACCTTACTTGAAAGGTCTTTCTGGTTTCCTGTTACCCCTTTAACTTAGTCTTTCTCCATTCACCCTTTTCACCCTTTTATTCACCCTTTCAACCATACTGATCTTCATGCATTTTCTTCAAAATGCCAGGTGTATGTGAAAATTTGTACTGGCTGTATTATTTGCCTGAAAAGTGTGTCTCTAAGATATATACATGGGTCACTCCTTTACAGATCATTTCTTAAGTGTCATCTTTATGCTAGCTGTCTCTTACTAAGGTATTTAATATGCCAACTTCATACCACTGTCCCTCTTGCTACTTTATGTTTTCTCCATAGCATTTATCACCTTTAGATACATCAAATATTTATTATATTTATTATTTGCCTCTCTCCATTAGAATATAAGCTTCACATAAAGAGGTATTTTTGTATTGCGAATATTTCTCCCTTCCTTTCCTTTCTCTTCCCTTCCCTTCCCTTCCCTCCCCCCTTCCCTTGCCCTCCCCTCCCTTCTCCTCCACTCTGTTCTCTTCCTCTCCCTCCCTCTCTCTCTCTCTCTCTCTCTCTCTCCCCCTCCTCCTCCTCCTCCCCTCCCTTTCCCTCCCTTCCCTTTCCCTTCCCTTTCCTTTCCTTTCTGACAGAGTCTCACTCTGTCACCCAGTCTGGAGTGCAGTGGTGCAATCTCCACTCTTGCAACCTCCACTTCCCAGGCTCAAGCAATTCTTGTGCCTCAGTCTCTGGAGTAGCTGGGATTAAAGGTGTGCACCACTATGTCCAGCCAATTTTTCTATTTTTAGTAGAGATGGGGTTTCACCATGTTGGCCTGGCTGGTCTCAAACTCCTGGCCTAAAGTGATCTGCCCCCTTTGGCCTCCCAAAGTGTTGGAATTATAGGTGTGAGCCACCGCACCCAGCAGAGAATGTTATTTTCTAACCCATTTGGGATTTAGATTTATGGAGAGGCTTTTATTGAGCTTTGTGTTGGTTTACCTGGATTATGTTTCAGGTCTCCCAAGCCACAGAGGTGTAAAAACTCTTATGTACAAATTTATGAAGTTTGAAAACTGCCCTCATGCCTGATTCGCTAAGTATGGATTGCTTTAGTAAAAACTCAAGAACACATTTAAGAAGTTACATATCTTGTCAGCTTACTTCAAATATTTTCTAAGTGGGATGATTGAGGAAAGGGGAAATGTCAATGCAAGTGTTTACTCCAACATGTTGCCAGGAAATAAAGTTTCCTAGATAAGATTTTTAAAACTGATCAAATCTAATAAATAATTGCCTTGTGCTTCAATTCGATCTTAGATTTAAAATGCTGCCAGATCTGAAAAGTTTTAGTATTTATTAAAACTAATATCAATACTCATGTTACCTTTTTATACATAACTCGGGGAGTTAGGACACCAGTTACTTTCATAACATTCTTCCTCATTATTGATGAGAATCCCCATTCTGTCTCACCTTCCTTTGGGTTCTGTACTCAAAAAACCACTAAAAAGAAGTAGCATCAAAAAAAAGTGAGACAAGTAGTATCATCAACTGTTGCTGATGTCTTCCAAGAAAACTATACTTTTTATGTAGGGTTCCCCAAAGCTGAACAACTCTTTTTATACCAGAACAATGTCATACTATGTCATAATTTGTTACTGTAGTGGCAGTGTCCAAAGTCTCTTAAGAAGAATTTCTTCTGCCTTTTCCTCTTTCTCCTCTCTCTCCAGGAAGGATCACAGTAATGCATTGACCAGATAAAAGAAGAGAAGTCATGCCATTATTTGGCATACGCTACATAATTGTTGAAAATTAAACTTCTCTCCTCTTGCTTTCGTTTGGGCCTCTAAAAATATGAATTACACTTATAACTGTAAAGATTCGAACCCAATCAATCTTGTGAAAGAAAAGGGGAAATTAGGTTCGTGTGAAGCAAGTTTTCTAAGACACCTGATAAACCTTGAGAACAGTCATGTAGCTGAGACTCCAAATGAACTGAAATCAAGTCCTGGATCACTGAAAAGAGGCCAGCAAGTCACTCAACCTTTATGTTGTGTATCATTTGCTGTGCATTATTCTTCAACTCTAGAGTGTCATTTTTAGCTTATAAGTATACATGGGCAGAAAAATGCTCCTTAAAAACTCAGTTGTGGCCGGGCGCAGTGGCTCAAGCCTGTAATCCCAGCACTTTGGGAGGCCGAGACCGGTGGATCACAACGTCAGGAGATCCAGGCCATCCTGGCAAACACGGTGAAACCCCGTCTCTACTAAAAAATACAAAAAACTAGCCGGGCGACGTGGCAGGCGCCTGTAGTCCCCGCTGCTCAGGAGGCTGAGGCGGGACAATGGTGTAAACCCGGGAGGCGGAGCTTGCAGTGAGCTGAGATCGGGCCACTGCACTCCAGCCTGGGCAACAGAGCGAGACTCCGTCTCAAAAAAAAAAAAAAAAAAACTCAGTTGTAAATTTTATTAATTTACAAATATGTTTAAACTTACACTAAACTTTCCTGCCTCAACTTCAAATGCTCAATTCCTAGACAATTATTGACTGATTTTGTTCAAGTGATCACCCCTGGACCAAACTTCTTGGGGCCAGAGCATCAACTTCAAATTGTATCAACAGTTGGCATCTGCTGCAATCAAATGAACAAGGTAGAATCAGGTGAGAAAAGATATTTAAATAGAAAAGGATGTCTGACTTTACAATAGTTGCTTAATATTGTCAAGAAGCTACTGTAAAAGTTGAAAATAGTAGGTATGGTGTCTGGCTAGTAGTTGTTATTACACTTACATATATAAACATTGCCATTTCAGTTAGGTAGCTTCTTGTATCACCATTCTGAAGTGGCATGGTACTTTCTTTAGCAGCTTTATAGACTTCAGCAAACCAAATATTGGCCCAAGGGACTTAAGAATAACTTAGAAATTAGGTATCATTCAATAGAGTAAGAAAAGGAATAGAGCACCATGGTAGGTACAATGTGGTGATTGAGAAGACCACACTTGGGAGCACACTTGAAAAAGTTACTGTAATTTATCTAACAATTAATTGTTTAGATGTATGTTTTAAGGGAGGCTTGAAGTCCTGTAATATTAAGCAGGCACAGAAAAAGAGAAATACTGCCTTATAAATGATATTGTTGTAAATGCATTCAGATTGGCAGAAGTAGTTCTGAGTTAGTTTAGCTAAGAAACACCTATAAACATAGATAACAACTGCTGTGATATATAGATCAACATCAGCTCTTATCTTTTTGTGCACTCAGCTAAACTACATTTCAAATATCTTGCTTCAAGCTGGAAACTGTGGCTATGTTCTAGACAAAGGTAAAAGTGATTTAGGAAATGCCCAATCCTAGCTATATAATGTATTATATGCCATTATCTGCTTGATAGGTCTAGGTTTTTGCGGGTCTAGAAGTCAGCAGGGTCACATAGTACAAGAGATATCCCCCTTGGTTCCTGCTTATTGCAGCCACTCGGGGTACTTACTAAGGAACAACCTAGCACGTGTAAAAACTAAACCTTTATTATGCTAAACCACTGAAACTTGATTTGCCTGTTTCTACATCTAATGTTTATCATGGCTATGGAAAGAGGTTTATAACATAAAGTAGAATAAAACTTCCAGAAATTAGAACCAAAAAACAAAGAGACAGAAAATGGGGGCACACATAAATCAAAATTAGAGAGCTAAAAATCTAAAAAAGAGATCTAAATATCCAATCAATAGGTGTTCTCAGAAGAGGAAAGACAATAAAATAACAAGATGTTTATTTTTTATTTTGTTTCATATATTCTGTCTTAACTCCTTATGCTTTTCATTGAAAATTGCTAAAATTGAGGAAAGTACAAAGAAAACACATTCAGTACCCTATCTCCCCAAAACAGCTACTGATAATATTTGGCATATTTTCTTTCACTTACTGTTTGAGACTTAACTGTAGTGATTATATTATGCACATAATATTCATCTTTTTTCTTAACATTATAACATATAAAATTGTCTTTATGATAAATAACAATTACAGAATATATCATCATCTCAGTAATGCCAATAACGTATTTAACAATTTTACTTAAGGCTGTACATTTATTTTTTATATACCACATGTAATGCTGCATTAAATGTCTTTATACATTAACATGTTTTGGGAAAATTAATGACAAAATTATCAGAAATGGAATGACCTCATTTTTGAAACTATAATTCTTACTTCCCAAAAAACGTACATCTAATCACTAATATTAACACCTTTCCATAAGCATGCTTTGATGGTGGCAATTAGCAGAGTACAAAGCCCCTCATCCGTGGATATGATTTCCACATATGTTAGGATTTCAATTGTGTCCCCCTAAATGACATTAAAGCCCCAGTCACCAATATTTTGAAATGTGATGTTATTTAGAAATAGGGTTGTTGAAGACTTAAATAGTTAAAATAATGTCATACCGGAGTAGGGCAGGCATTGAATCCCCTATGACTGGTGTCCTTATAAGAAAACAGGAAGAGAGACACATTACTAGATTTAAGTTCTACAGCTACAAGCCAAGGAATGCCAAGGATTGCAGGCAATCCATCAGAAACTGTAACAAAACAAAAAAATTCTCCCAAACCACTATCAGGGAGAGCATGGTCTTGATGACATCTTGATATTGCATATCTAGTCTCTAGAACTATATGACACTACATTTGCATTGCTTTAAGACACTGGATTTGTGGTCGTTTGTTATGACAGCTCTAGGAAACTGGTACGACTTACTCATTCTTGCATGTACACCATCTCACACTCCTACGCCCCCATCCTCCAATACAATCCCTATCCAACTTTCCTCTACTTTATTGTTAGTACTCTTCTACCCATTCTTCCCTGTTTATAGTATTGACTCAAGCAAATTCTCATTCTTTCGGCTGACTTGGATCTTGCCACCCAAGTACCTTCCCAAGCAGAAGTGCAGTTTGCTTCAAAACCTCCAGCATTCTTTCATGCTTTATTCATTTCTAGGATGGCAAATATCTTCTTCCATTTTCTGATTCTTTAAAAAATATCTTGATATCCTTTTTTTATTGATTTCTTCATTGAATCTTTTTTTATATTTAATCACCTTTTATTGTTAAATATCTTTTCTCATTCTCCAAAAGTCTTTTCTAACTTTAAACATTCATTGAATCAATATTCAAAAAACCTCCTCACATTTATATTTTATTTTAGCATCCTTCTAACAAAAACAATTTACATAATGTTAGAAAAATATGGGAAGTTCTAGTATATTTATTATGAAAATATAGTTTTTAAATATTAAGGGAAAATATCTTACAGCTACTAGGGATCAGTACTGAGCTTATTCAATGAGTTATAGTTTGGATTAAGTTATTATTTACATTTGAAGACTTCATTTTTTTCAACTGAGATGTTTAAAAGTGAATTTTAATAATAAACTGCCAAATTATTCATTTTAGTTGACTTATAGTAATGTTTAGGGGACTTAGAAAGTTGATTAAAATAACTTGCTGTTGTATTTGTCATCCAAACCTATAAATTTTGTAGTACTTTAAAAATTTATTTGCTCAAATAAACTAAGCTTTTCATCTGTACTCATTCAGGGGTGGTGTAAAGAGGAAAGGGAAGGCAGCTGCTCCATAAATTTTATCAAGTCTCAAGGCCTCAAATATACAGTCTAAGTCAAAGTAATTGTTTTCTAGGCAAATGCATCATCTAGATAAACCTCTTCGTCTCTCTTCCAGCACCATTACCCATTGCTACACTCTTTGGATATGGAAATTCTAAAGTCCCCACTGATGTTATTCAGCTTTTCTCAAAGGTGATAAAGGCTCTGACTGAACTTTGCTCAGGCTCCTCTGAGCTCTTTTTCACTAGACCTCAACCCTGGGCTTTGTGTTCTTCCTTGTAGAATCCAGTTTTAGCAGTAATCCTACTAAATTGATGTAGTGAGAATTCCCATGTCCCGTATCTAATCAAATCCCTCATCCCTCACCGTTGTTATCTGATCACTCTGCCCCTCCTTTAGCAAGAATCCTGTCAAGTCAATTTAGCCAGAATCCCCTTACCCCTGATGTTTCCACTTAGTAATTTTCCATCCCCTGACCCTCATCCTACTCCTTGGCTATAAATTCCCATTTATCTACACTACATTTGGAATTGAGCCCAGTTCTATACTGAGGTGTCTTTTTTCCTACTGGAATAGTTGTATTTTTTTGTTTGTTTGCTTTTTTGTTTGTTTATTGACAAATTTTATCTTCACTATTCTAACTTCTGTCCAGCTCTGGTTTTCTTTAACAAAAGTAAGGCATTATTTAGAAATATCTAAAACGGGGAGTGTAAACATTATTTTTTCTTGTAAATAACTAACTTAGGCCTTGCTGAGAGACAATTTTCCATGCATCTCATGTTTCTAAACAGTCCAGGTCCTCTTAATTAAAGTCATTTACCACCAGCTTAAGAATATTTATATATAGAGACAGACATTGCAGGATAGTAATGCTGAGGAATATCTTACTACCTGCTGAGGTCCAAGAGGTACAAACATAGAGCTCTCCTTCTCTAAGTAAATTCCAGAATAATGGTAAGTCTCTCTCTTTCTCTGGCGGGGGAGAATGTAGCCATTAGGCTTCTTAATTTCAAGATGGCTTTCCTGTAATGCACTCCAGTACGTGTGCAAGTACCATCTGTCCTGTACCATGTTCTGTTTTTGAGATTAGAGCTTGGAGTACTGAAGTAAGCTGTTGCTTTGGCTTCTGGTTTTGCAGTGAGTAAAAAACTGTCTTTGTTTCTGAACCAGAGGCAGACATTTTATGTGTACACACACGTGTATTTATACATATTAATATATGTATTATATGTATCTACATAAACACTTATATACTATATGTGTATACATACTACAGACACACACAAGCACACACACACAGTGGGAAGCAAATTTGTTAGCACCTAAGTAGATTAAAACTCAAACTCTTCTGACTTAACTTTCTGAATTAACAGGTCTCTGTTACCCTGTCCATAATACTGATATAGGTTTAAAATTGCTTTTGGCAAATTTGTAATATGGACTGTACATTAGATCATCATATTTTATAAAACTAAATTTTCTGATTTTGAAAATGTACTGCGGTTATGGAAGAGACTGTTCTAGTTCTTAGAAATGCACTCTGAAGCATGAAGGGGTAAAGGGGCATGATGTCTGGAACTCACCTCAAGTGATTGAGACAAAATAATTCAAAACAAAAAGATACTAATAAAATAAATGTAGCAAATGTTCACAATTGGTGAAACTGAGTGAAGATATAAGGGAGCTCCCCGAAAGACCACCAGAAAAGCTCTGTTAATACAGATCACCCATAGCTCCTGCATTAACAGAGAATGCCACTTTGACCAAGTCTTAATCGTATCTCAAAATGAATAAATTAAGAGGAGAAATAAGTCAGGCTTTGCCAGATGTGAAACTGTTTAGAATGGAAAGGAACTGATAATAAATTGCGTTTGGATTGGCGAGCACAGCAAGAGTCTCAATGAGTAAACTATTGGTTTTAAGTAATCTGCTATGTGTGTTCAAGGTCTTATCTCCTTGGAGTAGTTATTTCCTGGAGAAGCAGCTAACATATTTTGCTCGATCCCAGTATTAACACTGGGGCAGAGAAGTATGTTGGTTTCAGTCACCATCATGCAAATTTTTAATACATTTGAATCATAGCAAAATAAAAATTTTAAAAAATGCATATGATCCTTAGCTATCTATGTAGTCATTAGGGGTAAAATATTTAAAAACTGGAAAGTCTGTCTAAGAATAGAGACAGAGAAACAAAATGGATGAACAGTTAAAGGTTTCTATGAGTTTAGTCACCAATATGAGACTAGCATAACGCGTCAACTACATTTTTCTCCTTAGTTAATTCAGATCACAATTAAAGCAGTCTACAATCCCTGTGCCTTCATGAACAATTTCTTTTGTTTTATGCAGAAGTCAGAAATCAGGCATGAGTGCACAAAAAACATACATTGCAGGAATATATGTAATGTCTTACTCAGAAATAACACCACACATCTACAACCATCTGATCTTTGACAAACCTGACAAAAACAAGAAATGAGGAAAGGATTCCCTATTTAATAAATGCTGCTGGGAAATCTGGCTAGCCACATGGTAGAAAGCTGAAACTGGATCCCTTCCTTACACTTTATACAAAAATAAATTAAAGATGCATTAAAGACTTAAATGTTAGACCAAAAACCATAAAAACCCTGGAAAAAAACCTAGGCAATACCATTCAGGACATAGGCATGGGCAAGGACTTCATGACTAAAACAAAAGCAATGGCAACAAAAGCCAAAATTGACAAATGGGATCTAAGTAAACTAAAGAGCTTCTGCATAGCAAAAGAAACTACCATCAGAGTGAACAGGCAACCTACAGAATGGGAGAAAATTTTTGCAATA
>NW_012120709.1:3922667-3940028 GCF_000951035.1 Colobus angolensis palliatus
CAACAGATGCTGGAGACGATGTGGAGAAATAGGAACACTTTTACACTGTTGGTAGGACTGTAAACTAGTTCAATCATTGTGGAAGACAGTGTGGTGATTCCTCAAGGATCTAGAACTAGAAATACCATTTGACCCAGCCATCCTATTACTGGGTATATACCCAAAGGATGATAAATCATGCTACTATAAAGGTACATGCACATGTATGTTTATTGCGGCACTATTGACAATAGCAAAGACTTGGAACCAACCCATATGTCCATCAATGATAGAGTGGATTAAGGAAATGTGGCACATATACACCATGGAATGCTATGCAGCCATAAAAAAGGATGAGTTCATGTCCTTTGCAGGGACATGGATGAAGCTGAAAACTATCATTCTGAGCAAACTATCACAAGGAGAGAAAACCAAACAGCGCATGTTCTCACTCATAGGTTGGAATTTAACAATGAGAACACTTGGACGCAGGGTGGAGAACATCACACACCAGGGCCTGTTGTGGGGTACAGAGCTGGGGGAGAGATAGCATTAGGAGAAATACCTAAAGTAAATGATGAGTTAATGGATGCAGCAAATCAACATAGCACATGTATACCTATGTAACAAACCTGCACATTGTGCACATATACCCTAGAACTTAAAGTATAAGAAACAAATAAAAAAATGCATTAATAAATAAATTTTAAAAATAAAAAAAGAAATTTCACCTAGCTGCTAGGAAAAAAATATATATATATGTATAAAAATAACATTGCAGAGGGCACATTAAAGCTGGTTTCCAACAAGTGGTTGTTATTCAGTTGTTTGATCCAAATGTTTGTACTCAGTGTCATGTAACATAATTGTATGAGAGACTTGTCAAGAATATCAGCCACCATAAATACTCACATTGTAAGGTTTCTTCTTTCACCTTCCACAATACTTTTAAGTTTATGAATTTGCTGGGTGAAGATGCTCAATGACATTAAAAGGTATCATAAGACTCAAGACAATCAATGTTATCATCTTAAGTTCAAAAATGTCTTGGCATTTCCCTGCCATGATTGTACAAATGTATAAGTTTTATACTGCGGTCACAATGATCCCAAATATGAAAGTCCAACATTCTATTTTCAAGCATCCCCAATATGCTAACTACTTTACAACTTACGTTTGTATATCAGTATATGTTTATATGTAAATATTTATGTAATGCTACACATATATCACCAGCTATTGCATATATTATAAAATACAATTTCTAGAAATGCATACTCAAGATATTAATGTCATCAAAATTAACAGGCAAAACAAATTATTCCTAACCCATCATATATGATGTTTCTCTCTCTCTTTCTTTCTCTCTATATACACACACATATGTAGCCATATGCTTCGTTAAGAGGCACATTTCTCAGACCTATTTTTTTATGTCACCTTCTGCTCTTTCACATGTCTACTCCCTCAGAAGTTGAAGTACCAATTCCCAGCTACTTAAATATTTTCTAACTTTAGAGGGAAAACAAGCAAAAGGGTTGTGTAAAAGATGCACAATAAAGCTTTTTTTGAAATCAATGGGCACGGATTGTGGAGTCTCATTTGCATTTTTCAAAATCACATTTACACATTTTCCTGTGGTATGAACCTGTGGATCTGCGGGGACACGTTGGTATTACACTTCTTAAAGCATGACTACAGAAATAGATCTATAAATAATTGAGAAAAATGGAGCTGGCATAAACCACAATAATACAATGTATTCACAAGTAATATATCTGCACTTACATATTTCTAGTGATGTAGAAGTTTTTATGCTAAATTAAAAAAATAACTGTCACATTAGATTGTCTCGATCACCACCAGTCTACCAGGTCTAGCCCTAATAATTTATTCAGCTAGGTTTATTTTTAATAGTTTGTCAAGATAAACAGTGTTGATTTTTTAAACCATATGGTCCTTTTAAAAAACAGGCAGTAGTAAATTATATTTTAACAAATCCACTTCTGACTGATGAGGCAAATTTCAGGTGCTACATCTACTGTGTGAATTTAGACATATTATTTAACTTTGTGATGGTTCTTTTTATTTGTCTTTAAATAAGGCTGCGTGTTAGTAGCGTAATTAAATTATAGTTATGAGGAAGGCTGGAGCACTTAGAATCCTTTTTCTGCTATGTACTACCTATATGACTTTAGCAAGCACAAGCATCCTTGTGCCTTAGTATTTTCATCTGAGAAAAAATTCACTATCTCATAGGTGTCTTATGAGTATTAAATGAGTTAATTAATGTAAACATTGAAAATAGTGCCTCTTCTATAATAAATATTCAATAAACACTGATAGTTAATTAACCAGCATATGTGTATTGCAGACATGAACGCTACACAGTATTTCTTAGATAATAGAAACAGTCACTCTCATATATTGTTTACAGGAATCGAATTTTAAAATGTGTTACCTTTAAATTAGCTAGTAAACTTCTAGGAAGTTATCACATAGAATTTATTCACACAAATTTGCAAAGATAAATGCCTAAAGTTGCATTACTGATAATATGAAAATATGGGAAAATAACTAAATTTTCACATTAAAAATATCAAAATCTTGTCAATCCTATGGTTAGTTGATTTGGAGTTGATGCAAAGATGACAAAAAGTTTACAAATGTTGTGAATAAGGGAAATACACAAATAGCATCATCCCATTTAAGAAATACGTATGCATAAAAAAAGGTAATTTCAGAACACTATTTTATAATAACAACAACAAAACCCTTCAATATATCAACTAACCCATATAAAAAAAGTCTAGCATAGCAGCATACGATATTCCAAAGAGTCAAAACTAGGTATTTTTGGTCAGAGACATGCATGAAATTATGGTTGTCTATTTTATATATGCCTCTATTATTGAATTTTTAATATTAAACATTTTATAATAACAATAAAATTTGATATTGAATCTACTGAAAAACCATAATAAGTAATGTACAAATAACAGTTTGGAAGTTTAACCAAATCACTATGTTACTCTAATGTCAAAAATTAATGTGTTCATTTTTACTTCTTACTTTTACCTAATCAATCATGGTGAATTCAGCCTATCCACTGCTTCCAAAATACTTTCACTGTACCCACATTTATAGCTTTGTTTATGCTACTATACCTGCCTGCACTTTTCTTCTCTATTCAAATTTTGTCTTATCTTTTTACCACACACTCTTTATGAAGTCTCATTTGCCTGTTTAATTAACAATCCTTTAAATCCCTTTGAAATTTCTTGCTCTGCCTTTCAGTTTGACTGCCATATCTCTTAAATTGCAATACTCTATTGCTGTATCTGTTTGTATATTTATATATGTAATATGTAATGTAATATATATATTCTTCATACTTGTTGGGTACCTCTTTGAGGGGGTGCCTATTATTAATAACTGTATTTCTTTATCTCCTCCCAAGATCATCCATAATTGTGTCTTCATAACGCACAGTTGGAATTGCTTACTTAGTTGATTGATTGACAAACTAATTATAATATGAATAGAATAATGGTCATTTTATCCAATATTTACATAATGAAGAAAATGATTCCCAACTCAAAGTGACAAAAAAGTGCAGATTCAAAATTTCCTATTGCCTGAAGAAAAAAATAATGAGGTCTCAGTCTACAGGGAAAAAAAATCTTAAAAAGTCATTTTTGCAGAGTGCTTCTAGCAAAATAGACTTTATCTATGCTCCTGAGAAGTCCCTAATATCCAGGAAATCAGGAGACTTAAGAAGTCCCAGAACATTCTTCAAGGTTTAGCTTTGCCTGAAGCAACTCGGTGGAAGTTACACCAGCTGCTGCTGTTGTCTAGTAGGCAAGGTCATATTTTAATATTTTTTAAAAGTGTTTTGATTTTTTAAGCAAAACATTTTTCCTTCAAGAAAAGAGCAGTAAGGAAACAAACTGTGTATATTTGTTTACTATATGAGCCAGCCACTCTACTCATATCAAGAATGCAGAAAGCAATACATAAACCCTGTAAATATCGTGGTTAAGAACTAAGCTGTAGACCACACACATCCCCACAAAAAAATTAAATATGAAATTAAAATCTAATATGAGGCATCAGAAATAATTGAACTGGATCTACAGGATTACAAGGTATTTAAAGCATAGCATCTTGGTACTGAAATAAGTGATACAAGAAGAAAATATTTAATGTCAATAGAAATCACCCTCTAAATCAATTAAATAAATGTGTTTCTGGTCATGAAAATTCCTTATGTCTAGTTGTAGATTCTTTATTCATTTACATTTAATGAAAAGAAACTTAAAAAATGACTGTATTGACATTCATATTAGAAATGAGAAAACTGAGGCCCAGAAAGGTTAGTGGACAAAAACAGTTAGTAGTAAATCTGTTTCAAGATCTCCCTATTCCATCTTGTCTTCAAGCATCTTTCATGGCTAAATGTTGTTGAACTCATCCAAAATATTACCAGAAGACCTGTCAATAAAGTAAAGTTGAATTTATTAGGTCTTATTGCAGTAAGAAAGCACACTATTTTGACAGTGTCTCAAAAAGGGAGAAAGAAGGTTTTTCCATTTGGTTAGTGGGTTAAAGCATATCTTTCTAGGTGCTGAGCTTATTAGGATTGGGCAAAGTTTGTGATATAATAGCTTAGGATTGGTGACACAATGAAGTAACTATTTTAAAATGAGTCTTGTTAAGCAAGTTATACTTGACAAGTGAGCTCTGTGTCTGCTTCCAACAATTCTGGTAATTTTCTGAAAAAAAAAATGTGATAAAGATATTTATTGGTTTACAGTCTTTACCTTTCTCATGCAAAGTTTTCCTGGAATACACAGCTAAGTCATGTTGAAGCCAGTAATCTACATTTTTATGTAAATCATGTTAACAAATGATCTCAATTCTCTGTTCTAATCTATGATCATTCTTCAGCCCAAAGTGGAATTAGACTGGCAATGCAATCTAATCATTCCAATCCACATCATGTTTTGAAGGGTCATCTGCACACATCAGATTTCCAGTTACAGTTGTTTCAAATACTACATATGTCAGATTTTCCTGCTCATTTTTGTTCGATAATTCTATATTGGAACATTTAATCAGACAATAGGTGGTTAATAGCATTTCAAAGCTATTTCAAACATTGAAGCACAGACCAATATAAGAAAAAGAAAATTAAACTAAGACAACAGATCCCATTCCTAATCCAAAAAAGCTGACAAAAGACCATATGGATGTAATAGCCAAATTACTAATTTTCATAAATTATGTTGTTTTCTAGATATGATTGGTACTATTTAAAACTCACATATAAGCAGTGACATAACATTTTTCCTCTTGAATATATGATGGTATCCTTTTGGTATATACCCAGTAGGAGGATTGCTGGGACAAGTGGTATTTCTGGTTCTAGATCCTTGAGGAAAGAGTTGAAGTAATTTACATTCCCACCAACAGTGTAAAAGCGTTCCTATTTCTCCAGAGCCTTGCCAGCATCTGTTATTTTTTGACTTTTTAATAATCCCCATTCTGAATGGCATGAGATGCTATCTCATTGTGATTTTGATTTGCATTTCTCTAATGATCAGGGATGTGATGTTGAGCTTTTTTTCATATGTTTGCTGGCCACATAAATGTCTTCTTTTGAGAAGTGTCTGTTCATGTCCTTTGCCCACTTTTTAATGGGGTTGTTTTTTTCTTGTAAATATGTTTAAGTTCCTTGTAAATCCTGCATATTAGACTTTTGTCAGATGGGTAGATTGCAAAAATTTTCTCCCATTCTGTAGGTTGCCTATTCACTCTGATGATAGTTTCTTTTGCTGTGCAGAAGCTTTTTAGTTTAATTAGATCCCATTTGTTAATTTTGCTTTTGTTGTAACTGCTTTTGGCAATTTGATCATAAAATCTTTGCCCATGCTATGTCCTGAATGGTATTATCTAGATTTTCTTCTAGGGTTTTTATTATTTTAGATACAATATTTATTGCAGCACTATTCATAATAGCAAAGACATGGAGCCAACCCAAATGCCCATCAATGTTAGCCTGCATAAAGAAAATGTGGTACATATATACCATGGAATACTATGCAGCCATGAAAATGAATGAGATCTTGTATTTTGCAAGGACATGGATGAAGCTGGAAACCATCATCCTCAGCAAACTAACAAATGAACAGAAAAGCAAACACCGCATGTTCTCACTCATAAGTGAAAGCTAAACAATGAGAACACAGGGACACAGGGAGGGGAGAAACATACATCCAGGCTTGTTGCAGAGAGGGGAAGAGGAGGGAGAGCATCAGGACAAATGACTGATGCGTGTGGGGCTTAATACCTAGGTGACGTGTAGATAAGTGAAGCAAACTGCCATGGCACACATTTATCTATGGAACAAACCTGCACATTCTGCACATGTATGCTGGAACTTAAAGTAAAATTTTAAGAAACAAAAACAAAAAAAATTTGTGATTGTGAGAGATGAATATTATGTCTGGGGGCCGCTCTGTTTTGAAATACTACCTTCTTGGTCTCACAGACTATTCCATGGGTAAAAACTCCTACAAGCTTACTGACACTGTCTACCTATCAATTCTGCCAATCCTCAAACCATAACCTGCTGGATTTTCACAAGTCTTTATGCTTCTTGCAAAGCATAATATGAAGAAGCTTGAGAATAGAAGTAGGCCAACCAGATTTCATCTTAAGATTTTACTGTTTCATATTTCAAATGAACAACCATATCATCTGCTTCTGGAATCAACATAATTATAACTTTGTTTGAGATGGGGAAACTGTAGGCCAAATGAAATAAAGCTTATGATTAGGAAAGTCCAAAAGAGGGGATGTTGAAAGCTAATGTTAAATCACATTTCTATACATATTTTGGTTCACAAGTAAGATGATTGGTTATTATGTCTTAGTTAGGTTATATGTAAGCATGACCACTTCAGAAAAGCAGGAAATCCATTGTCTGCAGTAGCAAAGGAGACCAGGAAATATCTTAATTGCCTACTAGCTTATATCTCACAAGTGAAGAATATACTCCCTTGGGATAAATTTTCTTAATTCATGCATTTAGTTCTGACTAAATTGTAACTATTTTTGGATATATTATGTTGTTTCTGAGTTAAAACATGAAGTATATAGATAAAATCATAGTTAAGGATCATCTCATTTTTATAACATGCCCAAAGTCATCCAGCTATTTATTGGATAAAAATAGATTTACGGGAAAATTTACAATCTTTATGCTTATGAGTCTGGATATGTAGAGTAGGAAGGTGCCTCCATAAACCTTTCAAGAATAACTATTCTGATATATTATTGATTTCTTTTTTGTTTTTGTTGTTGTTTTGTGAGGGGTCTCGCTGTGTCACCCAGGCTGGCGTACAGTGGCAACTTCCACCTCCCAAGCTCAAGACATCCTCTCACCTCAGCCTCTCAAGTAGCTGGGACTTTGGGCATGGGCCACAATGCCTGGCTCAATGTGTATTTTTTGTAGAGGTGGGATTTTGCCATATTGCTTAGGCTGATCTCCAACACCTAGGCTCAAGCAATCCTTTTGCCTTGGCCTCCCAAAATACTAGGATTACAGCATGATGGCATGAGCCACCATGCCCAGCTCTGACATACTGTTGATTTTCTTAGGGAAAAAAACAAGTATTAGCAATCCCAATTTAATGGACCACTAAAAAAAGGGTAACACAGATCTATAATTATACAACACATAGTTTTGGGGTGGTACTGAAGATAAAATAACATCAGGTTGAATACCTTAGGAAAATGGAGGGCAATTATATTATTTTTGGCTCTGAAGTCTTGAACAATTCAATATTCTTATCAATTGGGTTCAGTTACATGAAGAATGTGAGTTCAGCATAGTTGACTATGCATTTTAGCCCTTTCTTTGCTGACAGTTCTAAAAATTATCCTCCACAGAGGTGGAAAGTATGGTTTTAGATGTGGCTTCTTTCATTCATATCAAATCTTAGTGAAAATTTGCCCAGAGTCCAGCATCCCATGGAGGTCTTGAATTTGGTCATGATTTGAACACAAAGATATAATGCAGTCATTGCCAGACTAACTGGGACCTGACTATGAATAATGAAATCCCAGAAATCTTTTTAAAAAGATCATTTACGAGAATATATAATGTGGTAACTCTATTTACATGGCTAATTCCTACTGATTAAGAACTGCATGAGGTGTCATAAAGGAAAAAATACTATTAGAGTCCAAGGGTGACATTTATGAGCTAAGACTGGAGAACAGTTTATGGATTACTAGAAATACCTCCTGGCGGTATAACTGACACTGAGGGAGAGGTTGAGATTTTCAGGGGTTTTAATGAAAATTATGTTCTTAGTATCAATACAAATCTACAAGATTTTCATTAATGTTCAGAGAAAATTCTCCTAACAGATTTAATAGTTTAAAATTCTGAATCCATTATTAAATGTTGCCCGGGTAAAAAATAATAAACAAGTGAATAGTATTATCAATCCTTTAAAATTTAGCCATTCTAGTCCTTGGAATAATATTTAATTGTGATCTTCATTTACTAATGGTACTGAGCAAAAGTATATGCCCTTATTACTTGTGGTAATTACTAATGGTATTCAGCAAAAGTATAGGCACTTATTATCAATTTATATGTTTCATTCAGTAAAGTGTCTATATCTTAGAAGAGTTGGCACAAATAGAAAGCAAATAATGTAGCTGAAATGAGCAAAAATTAAGTATATAAATAGAAACACAAGTCCACCATAGAAGGAATACATGCCTTAATTAAGAAGCAACTATCAAATATAAAAGCTATGGAAAAATCTCACTTATCAGTATAAATATAACATTTCTTAACAAAATGTTAGCATTCCAAATTCAGCAATATAAAACTGTCAATCCTCAATTTTATTTTATAAAAAGAATACTGATTTACTTAATTTTTTAAATCAGTTTTAGCCACGTTTACACATTAAAGATGAATATGACTATCTTAATATATATAGACAGAATACGTGATAAAAATCACCAGTCTTTAATGGTGAAAGCCCATAGAAAACTTAGAATATACTAGAACTCCCTTAATTTAATTTTTAAAAAGTGCCCACCAAAGAAACTTCATACATTTTCCACACTGAATAATACAATTTTGTAAGCCAATTTAGAAGGATAATGGACCAGGTAAGCTTTATTGGTTCACTTCTGTTATATACTATAGTGAAATGCCTAACCCATAAAGTAAAGAGCAAAAAAGGAATGAAAAGTATAAGGCTTGGGAAAGAGGACAAAAGTTATTATTTACTGATAATATGTAGGATATATAAAAATTTAAACAGGTTTACAGAGAAATTGTTTTGATTATAATCCAGACACATTATTGAATAAAATTTAATATACAAACCCAATTTTATGTTTACATACAGCAATAACGTAAAAAAGAAAAAATACTGTAAAGGCAGAATAATTCTTTTTTTTTTTTTGTATTTGCTACTAATGTCTTTTTTTTATTATTATTATACTTTAAATTCTAGGGTACATGTGCATAACATGCAGGTTTGTTACATATGTATACTTGTGCCATGTTGGTGTGCTGCACCCATGAACTCGTCAGCACCCATCAATTCATCATTTATATCATGTATAACTCCCCAATGCAATCCCTCCCCCCTCCCCGCTCCCCATGATAGGCCCCAGTGTGTGATGTTCCCCTTCCCGAGTCCAAGTGATCTACCTAGGAATAATTCTAACACCACCACAAATGCAAGACCTCTAATTCAGCACAGTAAACCATAAAATAATATTGATATAATTTGAGACTCCATCTCAAAAAAAATAAGATAGATTCTCTCTCTATATATATAGAGTGTATTTATCTATATATAAACATATAGAGTGTATTTATCTGTCTCTATATTATATATAGTTTAAAGACTCTATTTTAAAAATAATGGTTCTCAAATAGACCAATAAATTTGAACCACTTGTAATAGGAATCATGTAACATTGTAGAGATGGTGAAACTCTGAAATGTATATGGAATTTACAGGAATAATAGCTAGAATCACTTTAAAAAAATAACACAAGGGATGGCCACCTCTCCACTACATATCAACGTTTGTTATTATTATCATAATTTAGAATGGTATCAGCACAATTAGTACAACAGAGGCCAGATATAAGCTCAGATATTTCATAGGTGGCTCAACAAAGCAAAGGGAAAAAAATGCTTCAACAAATAATTATAGGAAAGCTATGTGTGTATATGAGGAGAGTATGAAACAGATTCTAAACTAAAACTGTACATAGTCATTCGATATGGGTAGATTTGAGAGCTAAATGTGAAAGTGAACACAATAAAAGATCACAAGTAATTTTTTAAAATCTTCATGACTTTGTTATAAGAAGAATTTGCTTGCTAAGTCCGAGATCAAGGAGCTGATGGATTTGGTGTCTCGTGAGAGTTTACAGGTGGCCATTTTCTTGGTGTGTCCTCATGTAATAAAGAACAGAACAGAGACAGTGAGGGCAACCTCTCTGTCTATTCTTACAAGAACACTAATCCCATTCATGAGGGCTCCACCTTGGTGACCTAATTACATATTAACGTTGCCAGCTCCTAACATCATTTCATTGTCAGGATTTCAATATATGAATTTAGGGAGACAATTGTTTACTCCATAACACTTTAAGATTCTGTCCACATAAAGTTCAAACTGGGAAATAAACACCTTCTTATTTATGCATGTACCCATAGAGAGTATCATTCTAAAGAAAACATGGAGTGATAATCAAAAGCCAGTATAATTTTTACCTGTAAGCAAAGTTGGAGGAATTGTAATTGGTAAGTAGCATTCAAAGAAGTAGTTAATTGATAGCAATATTTGCTTTAGAATAAAATAAACTATACACTCTAGTGTCTGTTTGATATATTCTAGAGTTTTAATACAGACTCTGCTCTTTATTCTTAAAAATACATCCAAAATTCATTTTTTCCATTATCAAAGCTGTTTCCTAACTCTACTTTGTATATATGTGCTTTAAATATATCATAAAACTAATTTTAGACTTAAGTATTGTCATTTCTGTTTTAACATGAACACTAAGGCCAAGAGAATTAAATATATTATTACACATTAATTGAACAAGTTTATCATGAGATTCAAACACAGTATGTATTTATTTCTTCAAGACTTGTATAATTTATCCAATACTTATTTTTCTCATACATATACTCCATACAGTATGTTTTCTTTGATAATTGGAAGGAATTCTAATAGCTAAGGTTAAATGATTCAATCCTGGAAAATAAGGCATAAGCATAGAATAATGT
The DNA here is from genome assembly GCF_000951035.1 of Colobus angolensis palliatus. Taxonomy (NCBI): domain Eukaryota; kingdom Metazoa; phylum Chordata; class Mammalia; order Primates; family Cercopithecidae; genus Colobus; species Colobus angolensis. Next base: position 3,933,997 of record NW_012120709.1, read on the forward strand.
CCTAAGAGAACAAAGCAAAATGAAGTCTCAGTAAAACATACAGCAAAACACATAATAGAAGATTCAAATGGTAGTGTAAAAAGTGTGAAAGTGTCACTTCATTCAAAATAAACACAAATTAGCTAAAGGTGCAAAAACTTATTACAGGAACAAAGTGTGAAAAAATAAATTATTATAACAAAAGAGAACTGTTTTGATTATTTCACTTGAAATTTTGTCTTTGTCTCTTAGCATTGTTAATAATTTATGCCCTCTATTTATACCAATGTCCTTTCACTAAAACAAATAATATAATATATAGTTAACTGTACACATAAAATCTACTCAGGCAAGATTTCTTAGATTGAAACCCGTAGCCTAAATGTTTTCAGCTTGCCAATCAGTGACAGGTTTACATAATAAGGGCTGAAGTAAGTAACAACCTTAAAACTATTTAGACAACCATGCAAAAACCAACCAAGAAATTTCACCAGGTTTTACTCAGGAATTTTGAGGCTTGAATTCATTCCTTTTTGTCTTTTGCCCAGTTCTCACAGGCATCACCCATGACTCAAGAATCTTTGTATCAATGACTTTGTCATTTTCAGCCCCATATCATCACTACTCTTCCTATATATTTCTCATTCTTTCCACATATCACCTCTCATGTTATTTTTCCTGCTGGATCCTACTGATTATATATTCTTTCAAATCTGCATTAAAAAATTAATTGTAAGCTGGTCGTGGTGGCTCATGCCTGTAATCCCAGCACTTTGGGAGGCCAAGGTGGGTGGATCACCTGAGGTCAGGAGTTCAAGACCAGCCTGGCCAAGATGGTGAAACCCTGTCTCTACTTTAAAAAAAAAAAAAAAAAAAAAAAAAAAAAAAATTAGCTGGGCATGGTGGCAGACACCTGTAATCTCAGCTACTTGCGAGGCTGAGGCAGAGAATTGCTTGAACTCAGGAGGTGGAGGTTGCAGTGAGCTGAGATCATGCCACTACACTCCAGCCTAGGTGACAGAGTGAGACTCTGTCTCAACAACAACAACAAAATAATTGTAGTAAAATACACGTAATATATAAGGAATTATTTTAACCATTTTTAACAGTATAGCCCAGGGGTGTTAAGTATATTTACATTGTTCTGCAACAAGTTTCCAGAAATATTTTATCTGGCAAAACCGGTTAGTTACCAAGGAATGTGTGGAACAGTGTGATGCAGAAAGAAATAAGTAAGATAATTTTATATATTAAGACAATTGAGTCATTTAGAGGCCCAAAATGAAATATAACTTTGTATGCCTCTAGTGGTAAAAGGTGATAACTATAACAATACAACAGTGTGAATTAACAGGCACTCGTGGGAGTATACATTGGTATAATTGCTTTGAAAATATATTGGCATCATGTTGATGCTGACAATTAATATATACTTTCACAGAAACCCCATTCTTAGTACGTATACACTCAGCAAATCTCTTGCCTATGGACAGCTGAATGCAGGTACATATATACTCACAACAGCACTGTTTGAACTAGTGAAAATTTGAAAACAAATCATATATATTGAAAGTGTAATGGATAGTTACTGGCATAGTCACACATTAGAAGATTCCACAAAAGAAATGAAATAAAGCTACTAACAACAATGTCAATGATAAATCTTAGCACTGAGTGAATCCTAGCACTGTATAAACAAATACATAAGTCTTAGTAAAATATAAATGCCATGTAAATTTTAAAAAATTAAAGGAAAACCGAAACAACAGAGAAAATTTTTTCTTAGAATTAAACATATGATAAAACAAAATTAAAGAGTAAGAGTATGATATAAGATTAATGATATTACTATATACCTTTAAAATATGATATTATTAAAATGTAATAAGGGATAAAATAAAAGATTGGAAAAGATGTATCATACAAACAATAACCATAAATGACCTGCAATAGTGCACAGCTGAAAACAGCCACACAAATAGACTTGAAAGTGAATAAATGTTGAAGAAATAAAGAAAACTGCAAGCCAAAGATGCAGATATAGCAATTATAAACATGTATGCACCCAACAGCAGAGCCTCAAAATATTTGAAATAAAAAGTGATAGAATTAAAGGGAAAATTAGGTGCTTCTCTATTAATAGTCAGAAATTTCAATACCCCACTGTCGATACTAAATAGAAAAAAATTTTTTAATTAAAAAGGAAATATAAGATTTGTACAACACTGTAAATTAACTAGATCTAGTCTATAGAACACTCCAGAACCAAAAGCAGAACATTCTCTTCAAGTGTACAGAAAACCTTCTTAAAGATGAGCCATATACCAGACCAAAACACAAGTCTCACTAAATTTAAAACAGATGGAAAAAAATACAGAATATGTCCTTTGATCATAATAAAATAATTATACATCAATAACAAGAGGGAATTGGAAAATTAAAAAATATGTGGGAATTAAATAAGATACTCTATCAAGAAAGTGAAAAGACAATCCATGGAATGGAAAAACTTAGTTGCAAATCATACATATAAAAAGGCACTTGTATCTTGAATATGTGAATAACTCTTACAACTCAATAAAAAGACAAAATAATCCCATTAAATAATGAACAAAGAATCTGACTAGGCATTTATTCAAGGATGAGATAAAAATGGCCAATATACACATAAAGAAAGGTGTGTAACATAATCATCACCAGACAAATGTAAACGAAAACCACAATATTAGAACACTTTACACATATGAGGATTTGAAGAATAAAAACATCAGTTAACAAGTATTAAAAAGGACATAGAGAAATTGAAATATCCATCACTCCTAGTATAAATTTAAAATGGTACAGCTGTTCTGGAAAATAGTTTGGCAGTTTCTCAAGTGATTAAACACCCAGTTACTATATGATTCAGTAATTCCACTCCTAGGTAAATACACAAAAGAAACAAAAACATATGTCTAGACAAAAACTTGTACATTAATATTTTAACAACATAGTAATAACCAAAAAGTAGAAGCAATGCAAATGTCCATCAATAGAGAAAAGGACAGACAAAATGTAGTATGTCTATAGATAAAATATTATTCAGCCATAAAATATGAAAGTACTGATATTGCTAGAGCATGGATAAATCTTGAAACATTATACTAACTGAAAGTAACCAGACACAAAACACTTTACATTATATTATTCCACTCATTTGAAAGGCAAAAATAGGAAACAATATTATATAGACAGAAAATGTATGAGTGGGTGCTTAGAACTGTGAAGGAGTGTTGGGGAGAGCTAATGGGTATGACGTTTGTTTTTGAAATGATGACAGTGTTGTAAAATCGCCTATGGTAACCATTGCATACACTAAAAACAACTGAATTGTATAATTTAAATATGTGAATTATATGATATGTAAATTATATCTTAAAAAACTGAAAAAAGGCTGGGCGAGGTGGCTTACGCCTGTAATCCCAGCACTTTGGGAGGCCGAGGCAGGCAGATCACGAAGTCAGGAGATCGAGACCATCCTGGCTAACACGGTGAAACCCTGACTCTACTAAAAATACAAAAAAATTAGCCGGACGTGGTGGCAGGTGCCTGTAGTCCCAGCTACTCGGGAGGCTGAGGCAGGAGAATGGTGTGAACCAAGGAGGCAGAGCTGGCAGTGAGCCGAGATTGCGCCTCTGCCCTCCAGCCTGGGAGACAGAGTGAGACTTCACCTCAAAAAAAAAAAAAAAAAAACACACACCTGAAAAAAATAATGACTATTACTAACATATGTGTTTTGCTGTTCTGAATCCAGAGTTTCCCACAAAAGCTAATTACTCCACTTACTACGAGAAACTTCACACTTGACATAAATATGTATAAGACAGGTGAAGAAAGGGAGTCCCTTGGGTATAATGTAGCTTATTAATAATAAACGAAAGTATCTTCAAACATATATATAGTTAGAAAGCAAAATTTTCATTATGAAATAAAAGAGATGGAAGATGTTAAGAAAGAACCTATAATTTTCAGTCTTATATTTGAATTAGGACTAACAATGTGATGTTATTGTGTTTTCTCTAAATATTATGTGTTTTGAGGAGAACTTTGGAAGATAGCAGATAGGAAACAGGGATAACATGCATCTCCCATTTCGACGGACAGAATAGTGTGTGGCGACTCACACTATGAACTTTTGCTCCAAGAGCTATTGCAGGAATGTACCAGGAAAACTGAAAGAATTCACAGATCCTTTGAAAAAAGCAACACACTGCTGCAAATTCCATGAAGCAAGTGAAAAACTGTGTGTTCCCAAAGTGTAAGTAGGGGAAAACCTGCCTCTGAATGCACATTTCCACTGGGGAATCTGAAAATTGAGACCAGAGAAGAAGAATTTAACCTTATCTAGAGCTGAAATGGATTTAGGGAGTTGTCTGAAACATACAAGTAGAAGCATCAGCAGGAAGAGCCTCAGAGGCACTCCCATTTTCCAGCTCAAGCCCAGGGAAGCCATTCCTGACTATATCTCACAGGGGCCCTCAGGGAAGGCAAACAATGGGATTAGGGAGTGTTGATAGGATGAAATAAGCTTCCAACTGAATTTTGTAATAATTTAGAGTGTACACAAACTTTTTGTGAGCAGAATCGGGGGCAAAGGAGAAGTCCTGCAGATATGAGTGCAGGAGCCACCACCAACATTGTGGACAGACAGGGAGGGGCAAGGCCTGAAAGCCTAGCTTGCTTGTTCAGTGGGGAAGTTTATAACCTGGGGCAAGGTCTGAGTTCCTCACACAGGCTGCCTGCATCTAAACTTGATGCTGTTAGCAGGGTACTGTGGGAGCCGGACCAGCCTCACCAACTGCATGGGAACTGGGAGAGATCTTTTGCTACTGGCTATCCCCCACTTCCCTGGAGAGCTATACAGCACAGCAGATTATTAACTATATAATCCCCTCTGGAACATAACCCCATTGACCTGAGAACCACAGCACCATTCCCCACAATGGCCATAGTAAGTCTGGCCCAACGAGAGTTCAGATCTGCCTAACCCTGCCCCTACCTGATGGTTTTTCTCTACCCACCCTGGTAGCCAAACACAAAAGACATATCCTCTTGGGAGTTGCATGACCCCACACATTGCCTGAGAAACCAGAATACCTACCCTGGCCAACTTAGGGCAAGCTTATATTACATTGCTAATACCAGACCTGGTGTTCTCTTCAAAGTACCACCTCCTGGCTGGAGGCCAATCATCTCAAGCCATTATAGCAACTCATGACAGAATAATCCTGCTCCCAGGAAAAAGAAAACAATGACTAATACCACCAGCTGCAACATCCTGGCTAACCAGAGGTCCTGAGTCAGTCCATGTAACAACTTCATTGCTAGCATAACCAGCATTTGAGAAAGCCAGCACACTAAACAATCTATGACCAAGGACTCTGAATGAGTCTACTTCACTCCTCTGCCAATTTCACCAGAGCCAGTGTTGGCATCTATGACTGGAAAACCTGAAGACAGATCACATCATATGACTGTTTGCAGATATTCCCCAGCACCAACTTGGAGCCTGGTAGCCCTGCTGGGTGGCTAGACCCAGAAGAGCAATACAAACGACTGCAGCCTGGCTCTCAGAAAACCCCATTCCTAGAGGAAGCAGGACAGCGCCACATCTAAAGATCACCTTGTGGGATAAAAGAATCTGAACACCAGGTCTCGAATTACAGATCTTTGCACTGGTGGGTAGTTCCTCACAGCAGAGACACAATTGTAGGGCTGGGCACAGCAGAGAAAGTCTGCATCTATACCCCAACAGTAGGCAGCTTCTGTGATCATGAAGGGCCTTGGAGAAGGGCCCATCTGACAAAGGACTAATATCCAGAACCTACAAAGAACTCAAAAAAATTTACAAGAAAAAAACAAACAACCCCATCAAAAAGTGGGCAAGGGATATGAACAGACACTTCTCAAAAGAAGACATGCATACAGCCAACAGACATATGAAAAAATGCTCGTCATCACTGGCCATCAGAGAAATGCAAATCAAAACCACAATGAGATACCATCTCACACCA
>NW_012120709.1:3940653-3964543 GCF_000951035.1 Colobus angolensis palliatus
AACAAACCTGCACGTTATGCACATGTACCCTTGAACTTAAAGTATAATAATAATTAAAAAAATAAAAAATAAAAAATAAAAATTTTGCACAAAGTGTACAATGTGATGTTTTGATATGTCCATGTATTGTTAAATTATTATCACAATTAAGCTACCATATAGTTACCATTTTTTACGTGTGTAATGAGAACGGTTAAGGTCTACTCTCAGCAAATTTCAAGTATACAATATAATATTACCGTCATTACCATGTTGTACATGAAATCTTCAAAACTTATTTATTATACATATTCGAAACTTTGTACAATTTACCAAGAAGGGTTATAAATATGTATTTTTGTGTGTTTTATAATTATATAATTATCTTTATTGTTGCCTTTTTCCCATTTCAATAGGTTTTTGGGGAACAGGTGGCATTTGGTAACATGAATGCGTTCTTCAGTAGTGATTTCTGAGATTTTGGTGCACCCATCACCCAAACAGTGTACACTGTACCCAATGTGTTGTCTTTTATCCATCACCCTCTCCCACACTTTCCCCAAGTCCCCGAAGTCCATTGCATCATTCTTATGCCTTTGTATCCTCATAGCTTAGTTCCCACTTATGAGTGAGAACATACCATGTTTGGTTTTCCATTCCTGAGTTACTTCACTAAGAATAATTGTCAAAAGTTCCATCCAGGTTGCTAAAACTGCCATCATTTTGTTCCTTTCTATGGCTGAGTAGTATTCCTATATATATATATATATATATATATATTCTCACAATTTCTTTATCCACATGTTGATTGGTGAGCATTTGGGCTGGTTCCATAGTTTTGCAATTGTGAATTGTGCTGCTATAAACATGCATGTACAAGTATCTTTTTCATATAATGACTTCTTTTCCCCTGGGTAGATACTCAGTAATAGGATTGCTGAATCAAATGTTAATTCTGCTCTCTGTTTCTTTGTGTAGGTCACTTTCCTACATTCAGAAGAAATTCCTTTAGTATTTTTGTATAACACATTTGCTAGTAACAATTTCTGTTAGTGCTTATTTTTCTAGAAAAGTCTTTATTTCTCCTTCATTTTTCATAGATAGCTTTGTTGAATGTAGGAGTCTTAGTCGACAGGATTTTTATGTGTGTTTTTTGTTTCTCTTAGCTTTTAAAATATGTTATCCTACTACCTTCTGACATCTTTTTTTAAAAAAAATTTTCGGCCAAGAAGTCAGCTTTAAATCTTATTGAGTGAACCTTGTAAGTGATTCATTGTTTTTCTCTTGTTGCTTTCAAGATTTTTTTTTTGCTGTTAACTTTCAATATTTCTACTATAACTTGTCTGTTTGTAGATCTCTTTGCATTTCTTCTACTCAGAGTTTTTTCAACGCCCCCACCTTCTTTTGAGACAGTGTTTCACTCTGCCACCCAGGCTGGAATGCAGTGGTACCTTCACAGCATACTGCATCCTTGACTTCCTGGGCTCAAGCAGTCCTCTTACATCAGCCTCCTCAGTAGCTGGGACTAAAGGTGCATGCTGCTGTGCCCAGCTAATTTCTTATTTTTTGTAGAGATGAGGCCTCACTCTCTTGCCAAGGCTGCTCTCACACTCCTGTGCTTGAGCAGTCTTCCCACTTCAGCTACCCAAAGTGCTGGGATTACAGATATGAACCACCACATCCTTATTTGTTTGAATATTTTTTCTTCTCCTTTCTGTCTTCTCTCCTGGTAACTCTCATTACATGTATGTTGATGCTTTCAATGGTTTTCCACATTTATTTGAGGCTTTGTCTATTTTATTCTTTTAGTTTCCTTAATTTGCATAATGTCTATTGATATCTCTTCAATGTTGGTAATTTTTCCTTCTGCCAGTCAATTCTACTACCAAGTCCCTCCTATGAATTTTTAGTTGTTTTACTTTTCAGCTACATGGTTTTTATTTAATTTTTTGTGTGTGTGTCGAGGGGAGACAGGGTCTTACTCTGTCACCCAGCCTGGAGTGCAGTGGCACGATTTTAGCTCACCACAACCTCCACCTCCCAGGTTCAAGCAATTCTCCTGCCTCAGCCTCCCGAGTAGCTGGGATTACAGACACATGCCACTAATGCCTGGCTAATTATTGTATTTTCAGTAGAGACAGGGTTTCACCACGTTGAGCACGCTGGTCTCAGACTCCTGACCTTAAATGATCTGCCTATCTCGGCCTCCCCAAGTGCTGGGATTGCAGGTGTGAGCCACCGTGCCAGGCCTTACATTTTTTAAATATAATTTATATCTCCTTATTGATATTACCTACCTGATACAACATTGTCATCATACTTTCTTCTAATTTTAATTATAGTTTTCTTTAATTCCATGAACATATCCATAACAGCTGCTTTGAAGTCTTTTCTGTTAAACCTAACATCTCATTTCTCTCTTACAAGCAGTTTCTGTTGCCTTCTTGTTTCAACGTGTGGGTCATGATTTCCTGCTTTTTGTTTGTTTTTGGAGCCTAGTAGTCTTTTTTATTGGAAACCAGACAATTTAGATAATATATTGTAGCAACTCTATGTTTAGTCTCCCAGTGCTGGGGCTTGATGTTTTTATTTTCTTGTTCATTCATTTAATACCTGGCTAGACTATTTTAGTTTATTTCTCCTCCTCCAACAGTGTTAAGCTCTGATGTTGATCGACAGATCGGTACAGTTTTAGCTATGTCCACAATCACTCTGGGATGACTCTCGTACTAGTAGGACCCTCTTTCACTCCTTCTCTGACAACATCCTGCTGTGAATCTCCACTAATTACTACCAGATTGCAGTGTTGTTTTTAACAATGTCTGGTACATAAATTCCTCTACAAATTAATCCAATCACATTGCATCCCCTATTACAGGGTAGTTTCTGGGGTCAGTGTTCAATGTTTGTTCTGACTCCAGGAAGTTTTTATCCCAGCTGTCTTATTCTCCAGATATTTCCTGCAAACTAATTGACTTACAGTCTAAGTTGTATCATCCACAAATTTCCTCCCAACTGTCCTTTGCCACAACCTCCACTGATCCTGAGAGTACTCATAGACTTAAACTTGTCTAACTAAGCTCTGTGGCAAATGGAGTCAGTTCATTTGGGAAAAGACTGGCAGATGTTTTATGGCCTGCTTCCTCTCTGTGGCAAAATTTCTGGAGCTGGATGTAGGAAGAATGGCAAACTTCTGTTGAGTGCTACCACCTCTCCTGGAGTGAAGCCCTTAGTGGGGAAGGGGGAGTGCATTAGCCTGAGGTCCTCCCCTGTGGCCATTCCTGACAGCCACTTCATAAGCCAGGCAAAGTCTATTAGACCCCCAGGGTTCTCAGTGAGTCATATCCAAAGTAGAGCCAGTGTTCCAAGAGTGGGAATTAGGCAGAAGGAAGCTCTCATCTCTTAAATTATACTTGTCAAGCACACAGCCTTAGCAACAGACCCCTGGGTACATCATAAGAATGCGAAATTCTTGCTTATCTCAAGAAGAGATATTTCTGGCTGGGAGCTGGGGATACCATTTTAATAATTCTTTCTTGCAGAAATATGGAATAGAGCCTCCACCTCCTTGAGTTGGGTTAGGACAAAGAGTAGTCTCAGTGAAAATACCAGTCCCTTACCTTTCTCACTGAATTTTCATAGATTTTTAAAAATAGATATTTCTCTATTTGTTGTTTGCCCCTGGGGCAATTTGCAGAGACTGAATTTTTTTTTTTCTTTTTTTTTTTTGAGACGGAGTTTCGCTCTTTTTGCCCAGGCTAGAGTGCAATGGCATGATCTCGGCTCACCACAACCTCCCCGTCCCGGGTTCAAGTGATTCTCCTGCCTCAGCCTCCCGAGTAGCTGGGATTACAGGAATGTGCCACCATGCCTGGCTAATTTTGTATTTTTTTAGTAGAGACAGAGTTTCTCCATGTTGGTCAGGCTGGTCTTGAACTCCCGACCTCAGGTGATCCACCTGCCTTGGCCTCCCAAAGTGCTGGGATTACAGGCGTGAGCCACCGCGCCCAGCCTGAAAATTTTTTTTTTAAGTAACTTTTACCAGTTATATTGGCAGAACTCTTCATACAGTTATGCCTGAAAATCTCACATAATGATCAATTTCTAAAAATATTGAACATAATAATTTATATTTTCTTTTAGTATCACTCTAATAGAAATGTTCATAGAAAATACCAGTGTTAGGACTGATTTTATAACATTTTTCAAATTCTTCTTCAACAGTAAAATTACCAGATATAGCCTATTATTCATTTGCAAGATTTTTCTATTCTTAAATCATCACACTAGAGATGTAAAGTAAAAAAAACCATTCTCTTTTTTTTATTATTGTAATTTAAGTTCCAGGGTATATGTGCACAATGTGCAGGTTTGTTACATATGTATACATGTGCCATGTTGGTGTGCTGCACTCATTCATTAACTCGTCATTTACATTAGATATATCTCCTAATGCTATTCCTCCCCACTCCTCACCCCACAACAGGCCCCGGTGTGTGATGTTCCCCTTCCTATGTCCAAGTGTTCTCATTGTTCGATTCCTACCTATGAGTGAGAATATGTGGTGTTTGGTTTTCTGTCCTTGTGATAGTTTGCTTAGAATGATGGTTTCCAGCTTCATCCATGTCCCTACAAAGGACATAAACTCATCCTTTTTTATGGCTGCATAGTATTCCATGGTGTATATGTGCCACATTTTCTTAATCCAGTCTATCATTGATGGACATTTGGGTTGGTTCCAAGTCTTCGCTATTGTGAATAGTGCTGCATAAACATACGTATGCATGTGTCTTTATAGCAGCATGATTTATAATCCTTTGGGTATATACCCAGTAATAGGATGGCTGGGTCAAATGGTATATCTAGTTCTAAATCTTTGAGGAATTGCCACAATGTCTTCCACAATGAAAAAAATCATTCTTTAAAAAATGAAAGTAATTATTTTATCTGTGAGGTTATGCCTTTAACTTGACATGCAGTTAAATTTGTTTCATTTTATGACTTTTCAAAGTCTTTAGAGTTCGCAATTTTGTTATTCTTTATAGTTAAGTTTATGTTTTTTAACTATTTAAAAGACTTACCAATATTAGAAAATTGAAATAATGTGAATATACACTGACTTTCTTATTATTTGTGTCCTTTTTCCTAATCCCTCTTTATGGATATAATAATTTTTTTTTTTTTTTTTTTTTGGAGACAGAGTCTCACTCTGCTGCCCAGACTGGACTATAGTGGCACAATCTTGGCTCACTGCAATCTCTACCTCCTGGGTTCAAATGATTCTCCTTCCTCAGCCTCCCGAGTAGCTGGGATTACAGGCACCTGCCACCACGCCTGGCTAATTTTTGTGCTTTTAGTAGAGACGGGGTTTTACCATGCTGGTCAGGCTGGTCTCAAACACCTGACCTCACGTGATTCGGCCACCTCAGCCTCCCAAAATGATGGGATTACAGACATGAGCCACCACACCCAGCCAACATTTCTTTTAGTTTTAGATTTAAATATGTGCATACACGTTTCTTTCCTCCCTTATATGACATAAGGGAGCATAACATAAACTCTTGTGAATGCAATTTTTTTAACTTAATATGTGGAGGTCACTTATTATCATAATATGACAATAAAAACTGTCTTATAACTCTATATCACTTTGTTACATGTGCTATGACATCTTCAAATAGTACTCTGGTTATTTCCATTGTAATAGTCTAATACTGCAAACAATATTGCAGTGAATAGTTTCACATATCTCATTTCCTTCCTTCCTCTCTCCCTGCCTGCATTTATCTCTTTCTTCCTCTCTTTCTGCCTTCTTTTCTCACTTCTTTTTCCTTCTTTCTGTCTTTATTTTTCTCCCTTTCTTTTTTTTTTTTTTTTTTTTTTTTTCTGTAGCTCTAGTAATATCAAAAGCTAGAAGTCACTCCTAGTTAGGTTATTTCTTAATAATCTAAAACAGTGTTAGCATTCTGAAAATGCCTACTGTAGAAAACAGAAAAGTTCCTTTTCAAAGCTTGTCTTAGTTTAAAAATAAGATAATAGCCCCTAGGAATAACAGCTTCTTACTCTAAAGCCTCCTATCGACTGTTAGTTCTTACACTTTAGCCCAGTTAGTTGTTTTGGCTTACTCAGACATGTCTAGAGGCCCAGGCAAGTCTTAGCTCATAGCTTATACCCCTTCCTTATTTGGAAATGTTCTTGCTTCCTTAAACCTTTCGTAAGCAACTCCCTCTTCTTTGTTTTCCCTTGCACTCACCTATTTAGGAAAGTTTTAGGTTGTTAGCAAATCCGATATCAGTTTAGACTGTGCGGTATGGCTCCAGCCAACAGATACACGACACAGCAGTAAGGATAACCCAGATGCATAAGGGATAAATATGTATGCTTTACCTTTGTTCAGTTGTGCTCTCACCATTGTTCCATCTGCGATGAGCACACTTTCTGCAAAAAGTAAAGATTGCCTTGCTGAGAGAATTAAATTTATGTTTGAGTGCTATTTCTTTGCGGCACCGGGTAACAAGCATTTCTAAAACCTACTTTAATGTCTCCTTGGTTTTTGTTTTTTTGTGTTTTGTTTGCTTGTTTTTTGTTTTTTTTTTGTTTTGTTTTTTGAGTTTGCTCTGTTACCCAGGCTGTGTAGTGATCATTTTTGTAAATTGTTTTGGTAGTGACAGGGTTTTGCTGTGTTGCCAGTCTGGTCTTGAACTCCTATTCCTGGGCTTAAGGGATCCACCCACCTTAGCCCTCCAAAGTGCTAGGATTTCAGGCACGAGCTACTGTGCCCATCTTTGGTCTTGAGTTTTAATAGATTGTTAAAGTTTAATAATTAATCATTCTAACTTAAAATTCATACTACCAGTACTATCAACAGGGAGCCTGTATAAGTGGTAATTACTAAGGGACAAGAGAGAAAGTATTGCTAAGATATGAAGTGAAAAGACAGAATTAGAAGAAAAACCTTTGAGCAACCAAGAAGCTACATAGGGAAAGGATATTTAGAAAGAAAAAGGAGGACCACAAGAATAAAGGCCCTAATTATTTAACCAATAGTGTGCAAAATATTCTGAACAGTGGACTGAACAATCTAAGATCCAGCTACCTCATTCTCAATTTCTTTATTTTGTGATGTTTAAAAACTTATGTGTATATTTTTACTTTCTTGAATTAATTTATACTGATGCAGCCACTCTAGAGCTCTAGGCCACTCAAATTTTTTATTTGAGATTTCAGAGATTATTTGTAATAGTCATCATGTGAGGTAGATAGGTTTTATAAATATGACATTTGGTTCTTGCTTTGAGATGTTGAAAGAGATATTGTAAATGGGACAATTGATTGTCAGCATCAATTTAAAGGAGCAGGGCTACCTAAGAGATCATCAGAGATTACTGACCTTTTTCTTCATTATTCATTATTTCATTTTGTTCACAAATAAATGGCTCTTACTATGTGGCAGGGTACCCCAATTAAAAAAAAAAAATCTGTTTGCATTGCTTCTACCTTTCTGTTTCTTGTAATTTCCTAGATACACTTTGCATTCATTTTCTTTACAGACTTCTCTTTTTAAAAAAACTCTACATCAAAACAACATAGCAATCCATAGGTAGAAAATTTAGTTGGAAGGTGGGTTACTGGGTGTTGATTTTTATCCCTTGGTATATCTGTTCTGTGGAATATTCCTAGAGGTGCATCATGTTTTTCTTCAAAATATTTTCTTGCCTGTTCCCTTTTCTCAGCAGCCTCATTCCTGCTATGTGACTGTTTGAACCTACGAGCTTCAGTGCTCTTTTTGTATGCCAAATAGAGTAAAAAGTGACTGAAAAATCATTCTAAAGAGACAAGCACACAATGTCCTAGGTTAAATGAGTTTAGTGATTTGTAATGCCATTTCTATTATATTGAAATAGGCCTGGCACTGGGGACGTTCTTTGCTTAGAAAAGACAGAGAATGGGAATTTCTGTGCGTTTTTATCTGAGCAGAGGGATCCCACTGAATGCAGAGCAGAATCAGAGAGAACTGCTAACTGGAGATTAAGCTCTGACAATTAAGCTGCTTGCCAATAAATTTCAAACCCATCTATGTAAGTCATTCAATAACAGCAGACTTGCAAAGCAATTAAAGTCAGCCCTTCCTGTTTAATTTCTGCAAAATGGGGCTGGACTGTCTGAAGTTTCATTTGCTGTGCAAAATGGTAAATGAAATGAGCCAGGGACATACAAAGTCCTGGTGAACACCTGTGCCTTTTTACAGATTCTTTTGACAAAGCCTTACCAGCGGAAAAATTAAAACAAGAAAACCCACCTTAAGTATAGTTTCTGTTTTAAACAAAATCAAATATTTGTTGTTTCATCTACAGCCACTTTTTTTTGGGCAATTGTGCTTTTGTTTTGAGTTTTTGTTTGTTTGTTTGCCTGTTTTTTTAAAAACTAATTTCAAAGTAATGTTGTGAATATTTTAATATATGGAAGATAAATAAACTATTTTGACAGATATAATCTAAATTTACCTGCATCAAGCTCTATCTTCTCCTCTCTCTAACCCAAAGTTTCTATGCCTATGTCTAGTACTTCTTGCAATTATTAACTTTCTGGAGAAACTGGGCTTGAAGTGAGTGTACAATAGGGAAAATTGGTTTTAAGGCTTTAACTCAGAACCTGATGATATACTGATCAATTAGTGGATAAATTATTCCACAAACAAACATTCTGCTGTATATTTTTGGTGATTTACTTTTTTGTTATTTATGTGCTAATAATGTTTATATCCTTGTATCCAGGTTGTTTTAAAGCACAAACTTTCTCATTAAATATACTTTAGTTTCAGTGTCAGCTCTGCCACTAACTGGGTGACCTTGTGAATTTGTACACAAAACTTAAGTCTTTGGGTGTCATTGTCTGTAGCTTCAAACTGGTGATAACATTAATATCATATATAAAGGAGATAGTTTATAAAGCCCTTAATTTAGTATCTCTTTGAACTGGTACTAAATTTATATCAAATATATATCTACATATTTGATTTTAAAAAGTCATGCTGCACATAGTGTTTTATGGCTTACTCTTCTTATTTAAGAGTATATTGCAGACTTTTATAATGATCTGAAAATATGGTGCAAAACTTAGTAAATTTTAATATTCATCATATCTTTAACTGTTGGCTTAGTATTTCAATGTATGAATGATTTCTCAATTATCTGAACATCCTCTTGAGATGGCTGCTTTCATATTTCCATTTCATAGTATGATACAATGTTTCAGTGAGTGAACTTTAACCTAAATTTTTGCACTTATTAAATTTTTCATTTATACAATGACAAAAGAATCATGTCACATGAACAGAGTCACATGACCTGTAAACAGATAAACTTTCTATTAATATGGAAGATGTAAGGAACAGATATGATAGTATAACATTTTTCCAAAATTGCACCCTTTAGCTACTCAAACAGTGATGTGTGCCATTCTATGAACACATACAGCATGCTCAGTAATTTAGAAGAAAAGAAACACCAAAAGAGTTTCACCCAGTTTCTGCCTCTTGCTCAAAGTTCAGAGTTCTGGTATCACATTTTTCTCTACTAGACGTGAAAGTAGCTTCTCATGATGCAGAGATTCCTAAACTAAAGGACAAGAGATCCGCCCTCCACCACAGTCATCATACCCACGATGTGATGGGTAAAAGTAGAACATGATAGAACACAATAACTACAATAAAGACTTTTTCCTGGAAGACAATCAACACCTGGCAATCGCTGGTCTACAAAAAATTTTCACATCCTGTTGGACAGAAATAGAAATATCTATTTTGTAGTGGTGCAATTTATTTTGTTAGCTCATCCAGAAGCTTCCGTGGGAAAAACAATTCATCCTAACTCTGTGGGAAAAACAGTCTTGTTCATTGTCTGCCCATAGTTCCTGATCCTCTCTTCTTAGGGGTTAGGGAGGGGGTATTCCATGTCTTTTATCATCCATAGCTAAAACTGAAGTTATCATTGAAAAGCACACACTTCTGTAATATTAGAAGTTTTCACGGTCTCCTTACTGCTGGTGTAAATTTGAGACTCCAAGAGTTGTATTAAGGATTTAAATGCAGGCTTTTTTCAACCAGGCCTGTAGTTTCTTTGGCAATATAATTCTCCCCAAATCTTAAAGGGCAGAGCTGCAAGTAATCACAATAAAAGATCTTGCTTAGATCCTAGTTTTAAACTTCGTATTTGTTTTCTTTTTCCTCTTGGTATCAGTGATAAGGTAACAGCCTTAGCCTGATATTTGCTGCTGGACTCATCTTCCTATAATTGACAGAGAGATATTAGTGGTAGTTTCTTGAAAAAAAATGGGGGAAATAGCCTCAACTTCTTCATTGTTATTGCTTTTATATGTGCTTCATTTTGGAATCCAAATGCAATGAGCTTTTTCAGTCCTCTAAGATTCCAATTTGTTTGGATTCTCTCAGCTTAGATTTCAGGCAGCAGAGAGGAAAAACTCTTCCTTGGCAAAGCTATAATCCCTTCCACCTGTGTTTTCAGATGAACTGGTAATAACCTGAGTTTTTCTCTCTTTTTGGGAGTTTGCTAAAAGCTAAAAAAAAAAAAAAAAAAAAATACCATTTCCAGGTGCTCAATTCTGCATCAGTTAGAATAATATTTAATCCAAAGGGGAAAACGTGTTTGAAATAAGATACAATATGTTTTCTCTCTCTTTCATGAACAGATTCTAGAGTTAAGTGATCAGGGCAAGGATGGAGACTCAAATCCAGGCACCCAATCTTCAGGCAGCTTTTTAGGAATAATTTAATCCTGGTCTTCATCCTCCATTAAGGATCTCTTATCAGCATATTCCTGATCCAAACAGCAAAATGCATGAAACAGGATTAAAATGTGAGCAAACAACATGCATTCCATCTCCCTTAAGTACATTTCCCAAAAGCTGATATTTCATGTTTCTGAGGATATTCTATCAGCTGGAACATAGACATGTGGCCTCACATAAATGTAGTGGATATTGATAAATTAATCTTTGCTATCACTAACCACATCTAAGCTAAACCTCATCATTGTGCAAGAAAACTCCATGAATATTATAGAAAAAAAATTTCTGTTCTCTGCTATATTACATAAACCACCATTGCTATCCATCAGTTTTCCTCTGATTATCAACCACCCTCCTTTTTTAGTCAGTATATTCTGAATTGTAAGATTTAATTAATCATTTAATTACAAACAAAAATTGCACATCATTAGGCATACATAAAGAAGTAAAAGAAATACTTGCATTTCTAAGCCGATGGCCTACCCTGATAAGTGTCAATCTCTCTGTCTCCCAAAAATAAAAACAAACACAAAACAAAAGCCTTTTGTTTTCCTTCTCAGTAAAATAACACAATTTATTTATTTGGTCTGTATTTGGGCAAGAAGACTACTGGAAGCAACCTAAGCCATTTCATCATCTATGTGATTGATCAGTTCCCATTTTATATTTTTCCTAACTCTGCCTTTAAACCCTGATGCATTTTATTATCTTACACATCACATAGTACTCCCCAGGATCTCCCATTCTGACTGATACTACTCAACGGGATAGGTTTCCTGCTGTTATCTTTTTATAGGAACACCTATTACTGTGTGAGAAAGGACAGAATGAACAAATCTTATTTTCTTTACTTCCACTTCTGAACAAGTTAGAAAATCTCGTTGAACAATCTCTAATATAAAGAATGCTTGACATTTTCTTCAATTTTAAATTGGCCATCATTGATAATACTTCTATCATAAGTTTAGGTCAAAGACTTTCATGAGAAGTTCATCAGAAATAAAGGACGTTAGAGAAATATTGCTTAGTGCTTCCAAAAAGTTAGGTAGTATAGTAGTGTAAAATTAAGCTAAGTCACTTTTCACCATACAAGTCAAGTAAAATAACTAACACCAAGCATAAACAGAAAAATTCACAGACCTGTACTATAAGGCATTCCATCTGAGAAACATTTTAAAAACCATGAAAATTGTGTCCAGGTTCAGATAAGTGTTTGGGACATATTTAACCAAACTTTAATTCAAATAACTGGAATCCATTTTCAGCTCAAGTGTTTCTAAAACTATTAGATATCAAGAAAAGTACTACAGGTAAATTTTTGGTTTGCTGCTATTCTGTGTCTCCTTTCATTCTGACAAGTTCTATACACTATGTGTTTTTATATAGAGTTAAAAGAGAACACTAGTGACACAAATAATTACTAGAAGAATTTATATTTCTTCTGCAAAATTACCCTTACATCTTTCCTGATGAGAAAAGAGACATTTCTTTCTTGGAATATGGTTTTTAAGTATATGGTTTTCCCCAATATTTCCCTCTTACTTCAGACTTTCATCTTTCATAATCTTAATCTTAATTTTAAATAACCATTGACCATTGTTTTCTAAAGAGCTGGACTATTCACTTTGTATATAAATAATGGACACTAATATAATAAAAATATATATTTAGTATTTTAATCTGCTATTTTCTGTAATAAATGATCTACATCATTTATATAATTAAAATAACTTTATGTTTAGGTGTCATTGTCATGGGATCCTTCAGGTGTCACTTTTCCAGCCGGAAACCTCTGTGGCTGGTCATGCCTTTGCTTAAGTGTTTGCTCAGCCTGTTAGGCTCATTCCACCAACTCAGCCTGGCAGGCTGCACTTGGTTCCTGCTACTGCTCTAAATGTGATGCCTGCCAAGAATAAGCCAGGTGCAGAGTGGCAAGTATTGCATGAGGGAGTGAGCATGGGATCCGGCAACTGTACACAGCCAAGCATGCCAGCTGCTGCAGAGGAACAGGCAGCTCCAGGAGCCAGCACAGGTGCAGGCTCCATGCAAGCCTGTGGCTAGATCAGATGCACCGCAAGTGGCTTCTGCTGTGGGCACTCACATCGGAATGAGGGGAGCATGGTAGCACCCAGAGGCTTGGAGGTTTGTGCCACAAACCACAGACCACCAAAGAGGGTGCCACAGTCCTGGCTCAGGGATACCCTAGGTTGAAGGGCTGTACCTCTTCTTTCCTTCTCATCGCCCACAGTGTGGCAAGTTGGTGGGGGAGGTGGGGGCCATGTTTCAGCCTTGTTTGTGTTACAACTCTTTCAGTCTTGCCAATTGGCAGGTCCCAAGTTTTTGTCCCACAGCCAGGAATAATGAGATGTGTGGATAACTGGAGGGTGTGAAAGGCAGAGAGAAGCTTCATTAAGTGACAGAACGGCTTTCAGGAGATCCGAAGTGGGTAACTCCTTTCTGCATGCAGGTCACCCTGGCGAGTATCCAACTATCAGTGGAGAGGAGGCCCACAGAGGGTAGCTTCTTTCCACAGGCAGGTCATCTTGACGTCTGTGTAGCTTTCAGCCAAGAGGAGACCTGCAGTAGGTAACTTCCTTCCACAAGCAGGTCATCCTGATATCTGTGAGTCTGGCTGAGTCCAGGGCTTTTATGGGCTCAGAAGGTAGGAAGTGGATGCTAATTGGTCATGGGCGTGTTTGAAAAAAGCACCATAAATTCTCACTCTTATGCTGCCATGAACTTTACCCAGAACTGGCAGTCCAACCCCCAGGCTTTAGGCTGTCCCTGGCTTGAAGGTGAAATGTCACTGAGAACCTGCCCCTTTCTGCCTAGAAGTCTGTCTGCCTCTTGCTGCCATCAACATACCATCCACGGCACCCAGGCTGTTCATGCCAAGGATATGCCTGCAGGCCTGCACTAAGCTGCCTCAGCCTCCACCTCAGCCTCCCTCCCATGCTTGTTAGTGCCCAAAGTCCAAAGGAGTCTGAGGTAGTGGGAGCTGGTGTGTCAGTGCTGCCCTGAGTGCTTGCTCACTTGGCCAGGTTGTGAAAGCACCTGGCCTTGGCCACAGTTTTGCTCTGAAATCGAAGCAGGTGCCAGGAGCAGGGAGAGGCCAGGGATGGGAGAAGGCACTTCAAAGCCTATGTGGTGAAGGGGAAATTCCAGGGACCCTGAGAACACAGGGATGCCTGGGTTCAGAGCCACAGCTAGGCAGCTAGAGCTCTTGGCCTGCCAACTCTGTAGGGGAAAGGGCTCCTACCTGTTCCCAGTCCTCCACTGGCTTTGTGGCGCACACAGCCATGGCCATACCTCTCCTGCTGCAGCTAGCATCTTCACAGAAGCTGCTCCAGATGGGCCACCACTGCCATCAGTATCTCCAATATACCCTACAGTATTTCTTAATAATCAAGCCTGACCTTTGAATACCTTATGATAATTAAGTACCCTCTTATTTATATATTTTCAAAATACATATATAATAATCTCATGGACATTGCATTGGCTAGAGTCATAGCTCTTTGCAAATCTTTCTTTGTATATTTCTAATAGAGAATAACACATAGACAGAAAGATTCTTAAGACTTCACTTTAAATGATTTAGTAAAGTAGGTTGAGCAGGAACTTTTTCTTAGGCCATATTCACATTCATGAAATAGGCTGACCAATGGATATGAGACTTATTCTAGAAGCAAGTCAATAAGGTAATGCTTTGAAATAAGCAGTTTTCAAGATAAAACTTAGAGTATTACTATACAGACTCTAAGGTACAAAAGGTAGTAGTATCACCAGGAGTCCTCGGGAATGGGGTTCATATGTCGTTCATCTTTAAATTCTGGCTTTACATCCTAGTTCCATGTCTAACACTTGGTACCGCCTCAATAACTGATGACTTAATGCAAATGAATGACTGTGTTTCTGTGTGTGCATGCATGTGTGTGTGTGTGTGTAGTGTTTGAGCATGTCAACCAAGGCATGTATGTAATTCATTATACGACACATTAAACATATGTGGTCCTTATTCAACTAGTAATCTTCTTACAATAGGAATAAGTAAATGTTTCTCATCCTGACTGGAGACACAGCCTCAGCTCTGGTCTTGGTCATACTTCTAACACTTGAATGGATATAATTTATTTTCAGCCTCATATTCATTCTTACCCAGATAGTTATCTTTTCTATATTTTTTCAGGAGGATTTCATTTAAAAGCTCTTTAGAAAATCCAAATGTTACTATGCACAGTCATAACTGTTGTTTTTATTGTTACTCTCATATTTTTGCTATTATACTTTTTTCATCCCTTTATAATCTGCCCATTTGTCTCTGCTAATTCAGAAAATGTATATGGTTTTTGTATCAGACACATTGTACTTGGTACACTCTATTAATCTATATGGGGATTAGTTTCTTCGGTGTTACAATAAGCAATAAGCTTTGCTATCATGCACTTTCTCATACTCTCTTTGCTATAATTTTTCAAAGTTTTTTTTTTCTCTTTGGCCTTGACCATGACTATCTAATGACCACTCTAAAACACCTGTGTTTTTTTGTTTGTTTGTTTTTGTTTGTTTTTGATATGGGGTCTCACTCTGTCACCCAGGTTGCAGTGCAATGGCATGATCTTGGCTTCCTGCAACTTCTGCATCCTGGACTCAAGCAATACTCCCACCTCAGCCTCCCAAGTAGCTGGAACTACAGGCATGACTACCATGCCAGGCTAATTTTTTGTATTTTGGTAGAGATGGGGGTTTCACCATGTTGCTGAGGCTGGTCTCAAACTCCTAGACCCAGCAATCTGTGTACCTCCACCTCCCAAAGTGCTGGGATTACAGGCGTGAGCTACTGCATCCAGCCATAAAAACACCTGATTTTAAAATAATTCTTAAGTTTAGCCAAGTGCCCACAGGACCAAAGATATCATTGGTGACTCTTTCCTATGATTTTACTTGCCACGTTGTCTGTACTGAGCAATAGTAACATGGGTAAGTGACATATGCCTTCAAGACCAATGCTAACTTCACTGCACTATTATTACATCTTTTTACTTCACTTAAAAACTTGGGTCTAAGTCATTTCTCTTTCTTCTCTCTCGTATTAGTCGGGGTTCTCTAGAGGGTCAGAACTAATAAGATATATGTGTATATGAAAGGGAGTTTATTAGGGATAATTGGCTCACAGATCACAAGGCAAAGTCCCATGATAGGCCATTGGCAAGCTGGGGAAGAAGCCAGTAGTGGCTCAGTTCGAGTCCAAAAGCCTCAAAAGTAAGGAAGCCAATCATGCAGGCTTCAGTCTGTGGCCAAAGGCTTGAAAGATCCCTGGCAAACAACTGTTTAAGTCCAAGAGTCCAATGGCAAAGAACCTGGAGTCTGATGTCCAAGGGCAGGAGGAACAGAATGAAGCATCAGACATGGAAGAAAGATGAAAGCCAGAAGACTCAGCGAGCCAGTTTATCCCACATTCTTCCCCCTGCTTTGTTCTAGCTGCACTGGCAGCCAATCGGATGGTGCTCACCCACAGTGAAGGCGCATCTTCCTCTCTCCGTCCACTGACTCAGATATCAGTCTCCTCTGGAAACACCCTCACAGACACACCCAGAAATGATACTTTACCAGCTATCTAGGCATCCTTCAATCCAATCAAGTTGACACCTAAAATGTATTAACCATCACATCCTTCAAGTAGGGAAGATTTATTTAACAAGTCTCCTGAGAAAATGATATATTTTCAGCTAGGACATTTCTGTTAGAAAAACTGTCCTGTTTGGAAACAGTAGACAAGATTTCAGTCTTTTACTGTTTCTTTCTTAAATCTTCTTTGCCTACCTTATTTAGGAGGTTCTCATTCATATTCAAAAATTAATCTGTCAGCAGCAAAATCCCTTTCTTAATCATTGCCCAAATGTCACCCAACTGAATGGTAAACTAAAATACAGTTGTATGGATTAAGTAACAGGAAATAATAAATGTGTGTGTATGTGTATATATATATACACATATATATATTTAAAAAAACACATTTCCAGAGGTGAGCATGATGTCATGTTCCCTAAAATGATAACTACTATTTACACATAGATTACAGGAAACACAAATCAAATACAAGTATTTTCATGCACAGATTCACATGATTTTCTATAAATGCATTTTTGCACGTTTCTGATGATTGTGGATAATATGAAGACGTTTCAATTAATACTAACATGCATGTACTTTGTGTTTAGATATACCACTACCAAGTTTAAGGAAAGGACATTGATGAGTTGTTATGGTAGCTTACAAGAATTTGTACTCATGTTCAAAAATTATGTCCTTACATTTATCAGTAATTCCACTGAAGTAAAAGCTAATTTATGACCCTGACATTTCCATTTATCTTTAAATACCCCTGTGACTAGTTAGTTACATAAAAGGCTTTAACTGTATTTTTCTCCTACTTTTCTGTGGTTTAAATGA
This sequence comes from Colobus angolensis palliatus, assembly GCF_000951035.1. Taxonomy (NCBI): domain Eukaryota; kingdom Metazoa; phylum Chordata; class Mammalia; order Primates; family Cercopithecidae; genus Colobus; species Colobus angolensis. The sequence continues at coordinate 3,957,892 of NW_012120709.1, forward strand.
TTTTATAGTTTGACACTTCTAAATGCATGGCAACAGCACACCAGAAAGATATAAATTACTAATACAGAAATCCTTAAATATTTCAAAGAAACTGTTTTCTACTATGGAATAGCAATCTCATTTTACCTATTACACTTCTCCTTTTCTTCCCTTATTATTCTATTCACATGATTCTGAGGTATGATGTATAATATTGTTATTTTTATCACTAATAAAACTTGGTTTAATCTTCTAATATTTTAAATTTGTCCAGGAAGTCCTATGTATACATGGCCCCTGTTTTCCACGAGGATTTTGATTAAGTTGACTTTGGAGTTATTTTGAATACTCCCTTCTGTTTACCCCACATATTATATTTGTTACCAAGCTCTATTTCACTTCCCTTAGAAATTCTCTTTGACTGTCTTTTCTCCTGACTTTCGAGTTATCAAATGCACTGATTAATGACCTAGTCACTTTGTACCAACATATAAAAAAAAAAACTTAGGCTCACTTCATTTTTTTCCTCTGTCATTAATCACATATTTTTATAATATGAATCTTTCCAAGCCGATTTTTAATAATGACCTTTGCTTTTATAAATGAACCTAAAGTGGCTCCATATAGTTTACTCTACCACAAAGGTTTCTGTGTGAATTTCAAAGCCCTGAGTCATTTTGTTTCCATATTCCCTCTTTCCTCCTACTTTATAGGACCCACATCTATTCCAAGAAAGCCCATCATCCACATGGGCCTGCAGTAGACATTGGCTAAATACTCCCAATTCTGTTTCCTTTTCCTGGGTACACATGAAGTTATGTTCCAGGTTCCTTTGCAGTTAGTCCCAGGTCATGTGACAGGAGTTAGCTAATTGGTGCAAATAAATATGATGTTATGTTAATTCGAGTTTTGACCCTATTATTTCCAGAGATATCATTGATGAACTCTCTTACTCATGCATCTGGAAATTAAAATTTCTGAGATGGTGGTGTTCCCTGATAGAGGAATCTAATTTTATCAGTAAACTGGTCACAAGAAAGACATCAAAAAAATTTACCTGACATATAAGGGATTATGACCAGAATTACAAAGTGGTGAGAAGTACATCTTCTGTGCATTCTTTCAGATGGTGTTTACCAAACATGTGCTTTGGTAAACCCCATCTGAACGAATGTGTAGAACAATTATTGTGGCACAAACAGGACAAATTATTTTTCCCAATAATCAAAGTGGAAATGTCTTGCAATACACAGGTCATCAGAGTATTCAGATAGTTATCTTCTCAGTAGTGAATCACCTAAAAACCTCTACCTTTCATTTATCTTTGGGAGGTAAATAAGCACCTCCAAAAGATATAAATGTTTCAAAGTACCTTAACATACAAGGAAAAAAGTTCAAAAAGATTCAAAATAATATAAATATATCCAGCATCAAAAGATACAATTTCTGGTGTTTGGCCTGCAAAATAAAAAATTACCATTCCTTCAATAAGTAGGTAACACAACTTAAAAATAAAGAGAGAGAGATATAAAGTGAATCCACCCCAAAATAATACAGATGACACAATCAGTACACAAAGACATTAACATTTATTATACTTACGTTACAAAGCTTCAAGAAGATAGAGGGACACTAGAACATATTAAGTAGACATATGAAAGATTTTTTTATATCTCAAATTCAGACTTCGAGAAACTTCCAATAATATCTGATATAAAAATCAGGGACTTGCATTTCTAAAAGTTAGATTAAATGCAGCAAAATAAAGGATTAATGAACTTGAAAATACAGAAGTAGAAACTATTTTAAACGTAACATACAGGAATAAAGAGTTGGCCCAACAAAAACAAAACAGTAATTAGTTCTGGGCCTAATACACGTGTAACTGGAGTAACTGAAAGACAGTAAAGAGAGTAAGAAAAAGAAAATGAAAAAATATTTAGGAAGAATTTCCTGAAAAATATTTAAAGTGTAATAAACTATAAACCTGCAAGTCCAAAAAGCTCAACAAGCCCCAAGCAAAAGTAATGTGAGAAAACTACAGTAGAGTACATCATAATTAAATTACTTAAAACCAATAATAAAGAGAAAAATAGGAGCAGCCAGAGAAAAAAACAGCATGTTACATACAAAGAAACAATAACAATAATAGCAGCAGATGTCTTTTCAGAATCCATGCAGTTCAGGAGATAGTGAAACCACATATTTAAAGTATTGGAAGAGGAAAAAAAAAATATATAAGCCTAGAATTCTCTTTCCTGTGAAAATATATGCTTAAAAATGGAGGCAAAATAATTTCTCAGATATACAAAAGCAGAAATAATTTATCAGTGGTATCTGGTATATCTGCATTATAGTAACTGGTAAACAATACCCTTTAAGCATAAGGAAAGTGATGGCAGATAGACAATTGGATACACACAAAGAGTAAAAAGCAGTCAAAATGGCAAATATGTGGGAAACACAACAACATAATTTAACATTTTTATCTATTTTTCTATCTTTAAATTGTGAATAAATAATAATCAAAGTAGAAAAGACCTGTAATACACAGGTGATCAGAGTATACAGATGGCTTTAACCTCAGTAGCGAATAAAAATTAGAGTTAGGAGGACAGTTCCAAGATGGCTGAATAGGAACAGCTCCAGTCTACAGCTCCCAGCATGAGTGACGCAGAAGACGGGTGATTTGTGCATTTCCAACTGAGGTACTGGGTTAATCTCACTGGGGCTTGTCGGACAGTGGGTGCAGGACAGTGGGTGCAGCCCACTGAGTGTGAGCCGAAGCAGGGCGAGGCATCACCTCACCCAGGAAGCTCAAGGGGTCAGGAAATTCCCTTTCCTAGCCAAGGGAAGCTGTGACAGATGGCACCTGGAAAATTGGGTCACTCCCACCTTAATACTGCACTTTTCCAATGGTCTTAGCAAACGGCACACTGGGAGATTATACCCCGCGCTTGCCTCGGAGTGTCCCATGCCCACAGAGTCTCGCTCATTGCTAGGACAGCAGTCTGAGATCGAACTGAAAGGCAGTAGCAAGGCTGGGGGAGGGGCACCCACCATTGCTGAGGCTTGAGTAGGTAAACAACGCAGCCTGGAAGCTTGAACTGGGTGGAGTCCACCTTAGCTCAAGGAGGCCTCCCTGCCTCTGTACACTCCATATCCGGGGGCAGAGCATAGCCAAACAAAAGGCAGCAGAAACCTCTGCAGACTTAAATGTCCCTGTCTGACAGCTTTGAAGAGAGTAGTGGTTCTCCCAACACAGAGTTTGAGATTTGAGAATGGACAGACTGCCTCCTCAAGTGGGTCCCTGACCCCCTAGTAGCCTAACTGGGAGGCACCCCCCAGTAGGGGCAGACTGACACCTCACACAGCCAGGTACCCCTCTGACACGAAACTTCCAGAGGAATGATCAGGCAGCAACATTTGCTGTTCAGCAATATTGGCTGTTCTGCAGCCTCCGCTGCTGATACCCAGGCAAACAGGGTCTGGAGTGTACTTCCAGCAAACTCCAACAGACCTGCAGCTGAGGGTTGTGACTGTTAGAAGGAAAAGTATCAAAGAGAAAGGACATCCACACCAAAACCCCATCTGTACATCACAGATCATCAAAGACAAAAGTAGGGAAAACCACTAAGATCAGGAAAAACCAGAGCAGAAAAGCTGAAAATTCTAAAAATCAGAGCATCTCACCCCCTCCAAAGGAACATAGCTCCTCACCAGCAATGGAACAAAGCTGGATGCAGAATGACTTTGATGAGTTAAGAGAAGAAGGCTTCAGACAATCAAATTTCTCCAAGTTAAAGGAGGAAATACAAACCCGTCACAAAGAAGCTAAAAACATTGAAAAAGTTATGACAAATGACTAACTAGAATAACCAGTGTAGAGAAGTCCTTAAATGACCTGATGGAGCCGAAAACCATGGCAGGAGAACTACGTGACAAACGCACAAGCTTTAGTAGCCAGTTTGATCAACTGGAAGAAAGGGTATCAGTGACTGAAGATCAAATGAATGAAATGAAGTGAGAAGAGAAAGTTAGAGAAAAAAGAGTAAAAAGAAACAAAGCAAGTCTTCAAGAAATATGGGACTATGTGAAAAGACCAAATCTGCTTCTGACTGGTGTACCGGAAAGTGACAGGGAGAATGGAACCAAGTTGGAAAACACTCTGCAGGATATTATCCAGGAGAATTTCCCCAACCTAGCAAGGCAGGCCAATATTCAAATTGAGGAAATATAGAGAACGCCACAAAGATACTTCTTGAGAAGAGCAACTCCACGACACATAGTTGTCAGATTCACCAAAGTTGAAATGAAGGAAAAAATGTTAAGGGCAGCCAGAGAGAAAGGTCAGGTTACCCGTAAAGGGAAGCCCATCAGACTAACAGCAGATCTCTTGGCAGAAACTCTACAAGCTAGAAGAAAGTGGAGGCTAAAATTCAACATTCTTAAAGAGAAGAATTTTCAACCCAGAATTTCAAGTCCAGTCAAACTAAGCTTCATAAGTGAAGGAGAAATAAAATCCATTACTGACAAACAAACATTGAGAGATTTGTCACCACCAGGCCTGCCCGACAAGAGCTCCTGAAGGAAGCACTAAACATGGAAAGGAACAACCAGTATGAGCCACTGCAAAAACATGTCAAATTGTAAAGACCACAGATGCTAGGAAGAAACTGCATCAATTAACAAGCAAAATAACCAGCTAACATCATAATGACAGGATCAAATTCACACATAACAATATTAACCTTAAATGTAAATGGGCTAAATGCTCCAATTAAAAGACACAGACTGACAAATAGGATAAAAAGTCAAGACCCATCAGTGTGCTGTGTTCAGGAGACTCATCTTACTTGTAGAGACACACATAGCCTCAAAATAAAGGGATGGAGGAAGATCTACCAAGCAAATGGAAAACAAAAAAAGGCAGGGATTCCAATCCTAGTCTCTGATAAAACAGACTTTAAACCAACAAAGATCAAAAGAGACAAAGAAGGCCATTACATAATGGTAAAGGGATCAATTCAACAAGAAGAGCTAACTATCCTAAATATATATGCACACAATACAGGAGCACCCAGATTCATAAAGTAAGTCCTTAGAGACCTACAAAGAGACTTAGGCTGCCACACAATAATAATGGGAGACTTTAACACCCCACTGTCAACATTAGATCAACAAGACAGAAAGTTAACAAGGATATCCAGGAATTGAACTCAGGTCTGCACCAAGCGGACCTAATAGACATCTACAGAACTCTCCACCCAAAATCAACAGAATATACTTTCTTCTCAGCACCACATTGCACTTAGTCCAAAATTGACCACATAGTTGGAAGTAAAGCACTCCTCAGCAAATGTATAAGAAGAGAAATTACAACAAACTGTTTCTCAGACCACAGTGCAATCAAACTAGAACTCAGGATTAAGAAACTCACTCAAAAGCACACAACTACATGGAAATTGAACTACCTGCCTCTGAATGACTACTGGGTATGTAACAAAATGAAGGCACAAATAAAGATGCTCTTTGAAACCAATGAGAATAAGACACAACACACCAGAATCTCTGAGACACATTTAAAGCAGTGTGTAGAGGGAAATTTATACCACTAAATGCCCACAAGAGAAAGCAGGAAAGGTCTAACATTGGCACCCTAACATCACAATAAAAAGGACTAGAGAAGCAAGAGCAAACACACTCAAAAGCTAGCAGAAGGCAAGAAATAAGTAAGATCAGAGCAGAACTGAAGGAGCTGGAGACACAAAAAGCCCTTCAAAAAACAATGAATCCAGGAGTTGGTTTTTTGAAAAGATTAAAAAAAATGATAGACTGCTAGCAAGACTAACAAAGGATAAAAGAGAGAAGAATCAAATAGACGCAATGAAAAATGATAAAGGGCATATCACCACCGATCCCACAGAAATACAAACTACCATCAGTGAATACTATAAACACCTCTATGCACATAAACTAGAAAGTCTACAAGAAATGGATAAATTCCTGGACACACACACCCTCCCACGACTAAACCAGGAAGAAGTTGAATCCTGGAATCGAACAATAACAGCCTCTGAAATTGAGGCAAAAATTATTAGCCTACCAACCAAAAAACTGTCCAGGACCAGAAGGATTCACAGCTGAATTCTACCAGAGGTACAAGCAGGAGCTGGTACCGTACCTTCTGAAACTATTCCAATCAATAGGAAAAGAGGGAATCCTCCTTAACTCATTGTATGAGGCCAACATCATCCTGATAACAAACCCTGGCAGAGACACAACAAAAAAAGAGAATTTTAGACCAATATCCCTGATGAACATTGATGCAAAAATCCTCAAAATATCCTCAAAATACTGGCAAACTGAATCCAGCAGCATATCAAAAAGCTTATCCACCATGATCAAGTGGGCTTCATCCCTGGGATGCAAGGCTGGTACAACATATGCAAATCAATAAACATAATCCAGCATATAAACAGAAAGAAAGACAAAAACCACATGATTTTCTCAATAGATACAGAAAAGGCCTTAGACAAAATTCAACAGCCCTTCATGCTAAAAACTCCCAATAAATTTGATATTGATGGGACGTATCTCAAAATAATAAGAGCTATTTATGACAAACCCACAGCCAATATCATACTGAATGGGCAAAAACTGGAAGCATTCC
>NW_012120709.1:3966186-3970822 GCF_000951035.1 Colobus angolensis palliatus
AGACTGGATTAAGATAATGTGGCACATATACACCATGGAATACTATGCAGCCATAAAAAAGGATGAGTTCATATCCTTTATAGGGACATGGATGAAGTTGGAAACCATCATTCTCAGCAAACTATCGCAAGGAGAAAAAACCAAACACCGCATGTTCTTACAGGTGGGAACTGAACAATAAGAACACTTGGACACAGTAAGGGGAACATCACACACCGGAGTCTTTCATGGGGTGGTGTGAGCGGCGGGGAGGGATAGCATTAGGAAATATACCTAATGTAAATGACGAGTTAATGGGTGCAGCACATCAACATGGCATATGTATACATATGGAACAAACCTGCATGTTGTACACATGTACCCTAGAACTTAAAGTATAATTAAAAAAAAAAAATTAGAGTTAGACCAAATGTTGCTCTAGTCCTTCCTAATGTATTTTAAATAAATTTCTCAAAAAGATAAAAAAGTTTCAAAGTAATTCTGAAATGTGAATAACTGTGAACTTTGAATTGTGAGTAAATAATTCACAATTTAAAGCAAAAATTATAACACTATATTGAGGGTCTATAACACTGCAAAAGTGAAATGTTTGACAATACTACCAAACTTGAAGGAGGGGAAATGCAAGTATATGTTTGTAAATTTCTTATACTATGTGTAAATTGGTAGAGTATTAAGTGAAGGTGACCAGTTAAAAATGTACAATATAAAACTTACAACCACAGCTAAACTATTCTAAACCACTGGGTATATCCTTTGTCCAATAGTCCATTGCATTTACAATAATCCTGTTGTAACCTTGGAGGATGAAGCAAGAAAAAGTAGATTATTATTGTATTTCTTACAATTTTCCTACACTATGTGTTACGACACTCTCCTCATAAACTAGATGAGAGAAATAACTTACATTCTGACAATATTTAGTTCAGATACGGTGTACATTTTATTTTAAAATTTAACCATGACTTGAAGGTAGAGTCTTACTGCCTTAAATGCCCTTCCTAGCCAATTTTCTTCTTGTAATTAAATATGTGCCTCTTTCAGAAAAACATAAGGGTTACTAGTGCTTATTATAGTAATATTCTAGCATGTAGGAGAAAATAAGCCAATCAGTGCAAAGCCCCCACTTGTGTTGTAACCACCGGGGAGTAGACTGAGCAGCCAGGAGGTTCCATTTCAGATGAGCAAAAGGAGGGAGTGAGTGGTGGGATGAGAGCCCTGGAAAGGGGCAGCCATTTGTGCTGCTGAACAGCTTGCTCTTTTCAGATAAACTTCTAGGACCCACTCAGGACTCTGATGATTTCCTCAAAAAGGAATAACCCAACCAATAAAATTGGGCAACAATAAAATGGGGTCTATAACGAAATATTCATCACCTTATATGGATCATTAATATCACGTATAACTTCAGTAGTACCTATTCGGAAAAAAAAGTTCTTAAAGATAATAAGGTTTTAAAACGAGTGATAAACAACTCAATGGTGAGGCTGTAGAAGAGAGAGATAATTTTTGTCTTTTCTCTGGTATATGTTATACTTACATAAAAGGGTTTGTTTTATTTTAGGTGTCTTGTGTTCTTAAAACATTGCTTACATTTTAGAGTCATGAATAGTTAAAAAGAATTTAAATAGATGCTCTATAAATTCTTCAAGATTAGCTAAAACTATTGTACCACACAACACCTTTGAATTCACTGTTATTCTCTAACTTTTCTGAATTTGTTATTTTTCTTCTCTGCCTGTATCATATACTTATTCTTCAGCATAAGAAATCGTGTTATATACTTACATTGAAATGCCTCTCTAGATGTATATAATTATATTTATATAAATGATAAAGAAGAAAATACAACTCTTTAAAGTTAAAAAAAACATAGGAATGAAGGTGTGTATGCCACTTTGAAATATTGAATAAATATAAATTAAGCTTTAGAAAAGGAGTACAAAATTTACAACATTCCTAGAGAACAAAAGATCAATTGAATCTGATCAGGCATGAAGAAAATAAACAGCAAGTCCAGCTTCATCGTGACTACTTTAGAAAGGCTTCAATTTGGTGCTTAGAATTCAAAATCTGAGTGAATAATGATGACAAATGATTTTATGGTTTTGGGTTGGACAATCTAAAAGTGGAATATAACTTTGAGATGTGCTCAATGTTGAAATAAAAAAAACTATCTTATAATAATCTGAACAAATGTGTTTGAAAAGGCCAGTGAAGACAGGGACTTCAGGAGGATTGTGGAAATGGGATTGTTAAAGGCGTCTAGAAAAATTGTGTAAAGAAACAATAATCTTGATTTGAAAGTGAAATAAGAAAGTCCAACTTTCTAGTGTGGACTCCAGAAACTTTGACTACATTTATGAGACACATAACCCAGAGAAGTTTACGTAAACTCTGTTTCTTGATTTCATTATCTGTAATAATAGATTTTAAAATAGAATTTATTTAATATGATTAGGTGAATTAAATGAGTTATATGTAAATTAAAGTACTGTTTTGGACATGGCAAAGATTTAATAAATTCTAGTCACTGTTAGTAACTAATAGTAGATGATCAAAGTTGGAAGTAAAAAGATTGATAGACTGTTATAACCATTTGGTAAACTACAATTAACTGAAATGGCTTCCTAGAGTGATGTGTTAGGATGTATGATAAATTTGTGTTAAGCCAGAGCAGGAAAGATTACAATTATGTAAAGTAATGCACAGAAAGATACCATGGGGTTTGGGGAATGATAATGTGTCTACCACATTTACCAGTCTAGTTCTAGGCCAATGCTAACAATAACCTAGAATAAGAATTAAGAAGTATAATTGGGCATACATAAAATAAATGATAGAGAAAGAAGATCTAGATTTGGACAAAATCATTGAAAAATATATATTGAAAAAGGTATTTTAGCTTTTTTATTTTTAACTTGTAAAAATAGCAATAGTGACTATCACATACACAAGTAGTTATAAATGATGTCTGAATCAACTTGTACTTTCTCATAAGAACTGATTATATTCTTTTGAAAACTACTGTATCTGACGATGTCACATTAATCTGTCATTGAAATATTTACGCCACAGAAATTTTCAAATATTATAAAGCAGGCTTTTTCCATCCCCCACTTTGGAGAACTGGTTATTAAACTTTTGCCAGCACACCATTGTTTATGGAGCTGACTGATCTAAATGGGTACAATGACACTGGTTATTAAACTTAAAGAAACATGAAGAAATTATGCTCCTGCATTTATAATATGATGTTTTTTATTTGTCTTAAAAACTTGAATATTATGCTTTATGTGTATAATGCTTATATGATGCTCTATGTGCCATGCAATGTTATACGTACTTTACAAATATGAGATTATAAAATAGATAATATAGGTACAAGTGCCAAAGGTTAGAAATTGTTGTAGTTACTTATGGAACTTGAAATATCATTGCAGAGAAATACGATAAAATATATTGTTGTTGTTTTATTCTTGCTCTTAAAAACCTTGGAAGTATGAGAATGAGTTGTCTAGGATGAAAGTTAAATTTCCTAGCCCTAGAGAGAATCATGCGTGCTCTTTCATGGCATTTCATGAGTCCCAGAAAAATTGCCACTATTATTTACAATTTTCTATTTTTTTTCCACTGGTAAGATATTGATTTAGCTGACAGAATTTCCTCCTTCTCTTAAATCAGAAAGAACAGAATCCTTATGTGAACTATATGGTTTATAGAGAGAGATGACATTAAAGCTGGAAAAACTGCCTTAGATTTGAGAGCTAAGGTGTTTACTCTGTAGATTAACCTGGTTAGTGCTCAAAATTCAGTCTCCCTGCTGAGTTTCACACGCTGATATCAGTATAAGATGCAGTCTCAAAAGGTCATTTATATGCCTGATCCCACAAATAAAGGCTTTATAATTGTTTCATATATGATTTTCTTTCCCAATATATGAGCCTTTTTCATTGATCATGTAGTTATGAGCAGGTTTCATCAACTCAATAGTGTACTGGGAAAGTTTTTGAATATAAAATATATTTTAGCTATTTTCCAGGCCTTACAGCCAGTTCAGAGTTCACAGAGGAAGAGTACGGATTAAAGAAACAGTGAATGAATGTATGAGAAAATAATGAAATGTTGATTAACAGGATATTTTATACCCATAAAAGAGTCTGTGTTTTGAACTGCAACTTATTAATCAGCATCTATTAGGCACTTGTCATTAAGGGTATTAGGCATTTACACCAAAGATAAATAAAAAGACTGGTCTCTGGCTTTGATAAATTATAAATATTGACACATATATTAAATTGAAATTAATGTTTCTAAAACACATTCTTCTTAATACCACATATGCTATTGTATCCTGGTGAGGTTGGTCAACAATGACATAATTTCTGAAACAAATCAAAAATGTTCAAAATCACTGCAAGGACTTTTTTCCTTCCCTAGCACAAGGAAATTGTGCCTAGACATTTCGCCAAAAAAAAAAAAAAAAAAAAAAAAGGGGTACTCAAACACAAGACAGACAATCTACAAAATGGGAGAAAATTATTTAAAATGTACAATTGACATGTATACATATGTAACAAACCTGCATGTTGAGCACATGTACCCTAGAACTTAAATTTTCCAAAAAAAAAAAAAA
>NW_012120709.1:3971342-3984141 GCF_000951035.1 Colobus angolensis palliatus
ATGATACAGATAGTAAATATTTTCCAAATTATTTGCAAGATAATTTTTTGCAACATTGACTTGGTGAAATATCTTCAGAAACAAATTTAAATAAGTATATATATAGTATAATATAATACCTCGAAGAATCATGTAAATATAGTGAAGTGTAGTTGATAAATACTGTTTAAATTAATTGCTTCTGAAAAATAAGTTCTTCATCAGCTATGATACAGATAGTAAATATTTTCCAAATTATTTGCAAGATAATTTTTTGCAACATTGACTTGGTGAAATATCTTCAGAAACAAATTTAAATAAGCAGGGTTTAAGAAGGAAAATCCAACATTAAAACACACTTTCAAAATAAAAGTAGAAAATAGTCTTACAAAGTTTCAAACTACAAGGAAATATTTGTTGAATTGTACTGGTATTGTAAATAAATTGTATAGCAACATGTACTTAACATTGTATTTTTAAATGGCACCAGCTAATCCTATTATCAGCAGAAAAAAATAATGTCATATACTATCGTGTCATCAAAATGTAACAATGCTCAGGATTTTTGACTGTTGATGAAAACACATTAAGTATTTTTACATTTTTCAACTATGTTTTTGCTGATGTGAGAGAAAAAATATTTCTTATATATAGAGCATTAGCATGCTACTGAACAAAAGTAATTTGTTTCCACATTTTCTGATGTAATAATCTGATTGTATGTGGTTATGGGGGGAAAATAATAATTTTATTTATAAATACTTCATGATTGAAAGGAACATTTTGAACTCTTAAACTAGACTTTCTTTGAAAATTCTTAAGACTTTAAAGAAGGGCCTTCGTCTCAGCCAATAGCAGCGTTGTAGCCAACATTCAGCAGTTTTTACTTTTCTTATAGTTCACTATTCTCAGCACTTCCCTAAGGTAATGAGAAGAAAATGACTAAAATAATGAGTTAACCTCACTTTCCTGAAACCAGGCATTCATAGCTTCTGACTTCTCTGTAGGCTATATATGGCATTGTCTGTGGAGTGTTCTGCATGTCAAAGCCAGCACAATACTTTCTCATGTCAGTTGCTATGGTGACTGCCTTTTTAAAGAGTGAATTGCAGATTAAATAGCTTCATAAAACATAGGTACATGGTTAGCACATAAACTACAGGTGCCCTGCAGCTATAGAAATTTAAACACCACTTTTTGAAACTTAAAAACTTCACTTCTCAAGGGAACATCTAATAATAAACCTATAGTTGCTTGCCCCCCTTGTCAGTTGAGGGCAACACATTTCCCTCAGGGGAGAATCGTCCTTGCCAAGTTCCAAAGGAAATTACAGTCAGAAAGCAAGAAAGGTTGCACAAGAGGAGTTGTCATGTCTTTCTCAAACTTGGGTCCACTTATCTCCCCAGGGCAACACCAGCACATTGTCCCTCTGCATTTCCAGGTGCCAGTCAGAAATGTAGAAGCAATTCTCTATTCCCCAGAATTGAATACCTGAACTGATGATATGCAAAAACTGTGTTATTTTGGGGAGTGCTTACGTGTTATTACAGTATTGCTTGAATCTTCACAAACATAATTTTAACTGTTAATTGATTTCAAATATTCTAGGATTGAGAATGATAGAATTCTTAGGAAATTGTAGCAATAATTTCTCATAATATCAGTATAGCCAAACTTCCTAGAGATTCAAGAACATCTTACTTATATCAACGTTTTGCATTAGCTATGCAAACTTTTGTGACAACTTTCTTCCTGCTAATCTGTTCTTAAAATAGGACATATAGAGTTGCCCTCAATATCTGTGGAGGATTGGTTCCAGGACCCCACTCACTAAACACTAAAGACACTAAAATTTGCAGATGCTCAAATACCTTACACATAATGGAGTAGTATTTGTATATAACCTGCACACATCCTCCTGTATATTTTAAATTCTCTCTGGATTATTCACAATACCTAATACAATGTAAATACTATGTAAATAGTTGTTATAGTGTTTTTTGGGGTTTTGTTTTGTTTTGTTTTTGTTTTTTGAGACAGGGTGTCTCTTCTCTCTGTCACCCAGGCTTGAGTGCAGTGGAGCAATCTTGACTCACTGCAACCTCCGCCTCTCAGGTTCAAATGACTCTTGCGCCTCAGCCTCCTGAGTAACTGGGATTACAGGTGTGAACCACCAAGCCTGGCTAAATTTTCTGTATTTTTAGTAAAGACAGGGTTTCACCATGTCGGCCAGGCTGATCTCAAACTCCTAGCCACAAGTGATTCAAATACCTTGGCTTCTCCAAGTGTTGGGATTATAGGCGTGAGCCTCTGTGCCCAGCCTGTTATAGTGTATTCCTAATATTTGCATTAATTTTATTGTTGTTTTATTGTTATTTTTATTTTTTATGAATGCTTTTTATCCATGACTGGTTGAATCCAGGAATGTAGAACTCATCAATATGGAAGGTTGAGTGTATTAAGAATGGTTGTATTTAGGCCAGGCATGGTGGCTTATGCCTATAATCCCAGCACTTTGGGAGGCCAAGGCAAGCAGATCATTTGAGGTCAGGAGTTCAAGACCAGCCTGGGCAACACAGTGAAACACTGCCTCTACAAAAAATACAAAAATTAGCCAGGTGTGGTGGTTCATGCCTGTGGTCCCAGCTGCTTGGGAGGCTGAGTTGGGAGGTCAAGGCTGCAGTGAGCTAAGATCGCACCATGGGACTCCAGCCTGGGGGACAGAGGGAAACACTGTCTCAAAACAAACAAACAAACAAAAACGGTTGTATTTTTTAACCTCCTTTTATGGGTATATATTATTTTTTCAGTCCTTTTGCCTCTTCCTTTGTGTCTTTCTCTATCTATACACACAAACTTTCACGTAGAATACATCCCTTATTCATTCTTTTGACCTCATGAAACTCAACACAATGTTGCATTACGTATAAACCTAACTCTGTTGCAATTTTCATATGCACCGTTTTCTTCTACAGAAAAGTTACTCAGCTTTTTTCTCTAGTGGGTTGTACTGGTTTTGTCAAGTTTCACTCTGTTCATAATTTCTAAGGTGGAAACACCTAGTGTGAAAACGCAGCCTTTGGGCTTCCGAATGTCAGCACTTTTACCAGTATCATTGCTCTTAAATGTTGCATCTAAAATCTTAAGACTTCAACTTAACAAAAATAATTTAAATTAAATACCTGCTAGTTACCTCATTTAAAAAATATAGCCAATAACACTCTTGCATTTATTAATGACAGCATCTACCATGTGTATTTCATACCCCCTTTACTGCTTCAACAGTTTGACTAAAACCTACGTTACAAGATTCTCATGAAGATTAAATGTAATTTTATATGTGAGGAATATTCCGAAGCTTGTAAAGCATTTAAAATTGCTAGCCACATGGTGTTAAGTTGTACAGATACAACACTAGAGAGATCTGGTAGATGCAGAGATGCCTTGACCAGGTCATCCTGTAAAGAACTCGCTGCTTATCTAGAACAATTGCAGTCAGCAGACAGTATTCAGTTGTCAGTTCCTTCAGGTTTGCCCTAACTGCAAGGGCATGCCTTCAGGGAAAGCCCTCACCTAGTAAAGGAGAGAAGGGTGTAAAGGCCTGTCCATTTCAGCCCAGTACAGGATACTGAGATGGGCAATACTCATGCCAGAGTTCCTGCCATGTCGGCTGAGGATTTACTAGTTCTGCATAAGAGTTTAACTTTGTTTTCTGCCTAGTCCTCTTCCTTCTCATCCTAGACAGGTATCGATTTTTAATAAGCCTATTGCATCCATCTCAGCACCTGCTTTCAGAGGACTTGACCTGTAACAGGGTAACTGTCAGAGTCCCTAAAACTCAGGGACCTAAAAAAGAAGTAATCTGTCCTTAGTTAACCATCATTGCAACATTGCCAGCACAAGCAGTTTTAGTTGATTGAGTGAACCTTAAATTCTGATGCCCCAGAAATAAACAAATTTGAAAATGATGATTATGATAGCTAAAACTTGTTAACAGTACATAATGAACAAGAATATACAATAATTATTTTATATAACTTAGTTTTTTTAAAGTTATTGATTACTGTAGGTTATTTGTATTTTCTTATAAATATTAGGATCAATTTGTCAATTACTGTTTTTAAAAAAGCCTGCTACGATTTTTGTTTGGTCCAACATTGAATCTATAGTTTGATTAGGGAAAACCAAAAACCTGATAATACTGATTCTTTGCTTCCATGAATTTGTTTTATCTTTACATTTATTTACAGTTTCTAATTGAATGGGAGGTACAATTTTTCTCTAACCTTAGGATCAGTGGCTGTGCTTGCAAAATAAACTGATGAAAGACAGATTTACAGGAAAAAGAAACACAGGTTTATTTGATGTTAAAGTTTTACATGGCATGAGAGGGCGGAGGGGAAGGAGGATTCTTCAAAAATCTTCCAAAGAAGCAACTGGGATTGGAGATTTTTGAGGTTATACAGAGAAAGAAGATGAACTTACAGAGAAGTGACAAAATAAAGCAGTTTCTGAACTCTGTAGGGGAATTGAATTGTGGAAAGTTAAAGATATGGGGGACATTAATGGTAGGAAAGGTAGATAAGGGTAGAGGTTCACATAGGCTCTCTCCTTATCTGGTGGTAAGGTTGTTCTCCCCTTCCTACTATAAGAAAAAGTGAGGAGGGAGATTTTCACAAGGGGAATTTATGTTTTCTTCTCAGCTGGTAGCGGGAGAGCAGAGAGCCTGTGCTGTTTACCTTTTCTCAATTGCCTTAGCTCAAAATAATCCTCATGCCAGAGTGACGTATTTTAGGGCACCGTATTTTAATCTCCTCCATTATTCTCTTAGCAATGTTTGCAATTGACAGGCAACCGGTCTTGCCTATACTTTGGTAAAAATATAATTGTCTTTTTTTATTTCATTTTATATTGTTCTTTGCTAATTTTACAAATACTTTTTCTTATTCACTTGTGTTCTTCATCCTTCTAAATAAATTTATGTGCTCTAATAGCCTTTTTTCTCTTTTCAGATTCTTTGTATTTTTCTGTGTAGATGGTAATGCCACTCCACATGAAAAGTTTTACTTTTTTCCTTGCTAATTTGCATGCCTTTTATTTCCTTTCCTTCTCTTATTGAATGTGCTAGAATCTCCAGATTGCTGAATAAGTGAGGGTCCCTTCCTGACTTCTTCTTGCTAATAGAGAAAAAGAATTCAGATTTTTACCATTAAGAATAATAGCAGCTGTTAACATTTACAAAATCTCTGTATTAATACAAACTTTTTTTTCTCGTTCTAGTTTCCTGTGAATTTTTATAGCTATGCATTGTTAAACTTTTATCACGTGTATTTTTTCATCTATTAATATTATATTCTTCTTGTTTTCTTTATTGATATTTACCTTTATATATATTTTTGATCATTTGATAATATTTAGGTAAGGAATTTGTTTCCATGTTTATGGAGGCTGATGGTTTATATTATTTTTATTGTGATACCTTCATTTTTTTTGAAAGAGATTGTGGTGGATTTATGTTGTTTATTTTCTATAAATATCTGATAAAATGAACACCAGTGGAACCATCTGGGCTTGAAGATTTCATTGCAGAAAGTTTTTTAAGTTCTGGATTCAATTTTTATAGTAACTAGAGGGTTAGTCAGATTTTCTAGTTCTTATGTCAGATTTCTTAATATCATAATAACTTAGGATTTTTAAGATATTAGTCCAATTCATCTAAGTTGTTGATTTTTGGAGAACAAAATGTGGCTTACAATGTATTCTTTGTATTTTCTTTTCTATAGGATTTGTAACACTGTACTTTTACTATTGATATTGATAATATGGGTCTTCCTTTTTTTCTTGATCACTCTAGCTATAGTTTTATAAACTATAAGAATATTTGGTTGCCTTGAGTTTTGTCTATTTTATCTTAGTTTTCTATTAATTTAATATCTGCAAAATTGACATCAGTTATTATATTTATTACTGTAATTCCTTTCTTATACTTACTGTAGGTTTAGTTTGCTCTCTCTCTCTCTCTCTCTCTCTTTTTTTTTTCCTAAGAAAGTCTTGCTCTGTCATCCAGGCAGGAGTGCAGTGATGTAACATTAACTCACTGCTGTCTCAGACTCCTGGACTCAAGCAATCCTCCCACCTCGGCCTCCCTAAGTGCTGGGATTACAGGAGTGAGCCACTGTGCTCAGCCCTTGCTCTTCTTTTTCTAGTTAACTAAGGTGTGGTATTTGGTTATTGATTTATACGTGCTTCTTTTCTAGCGTAATCATTCATAACCACAACTTACCCTCTAAACTCTGCCCTGGATGCATCCCACTAAAGTTGATATTACATGATTTTATATCATGACCAAGTTTTCATTGTTGCAATTACAAAAATAGAAAACACGTGTTACTTTTCTGTGAAGCATCTATATATCTATTTTAATGGGGTCGGTGTTCTCTTTTCTTAAGGAGTCCTAAGAATTCATTCAAAATTAGTTCTTCGTATATGGATTGCAAATAATTGTACACTGCCTTTAATCTATGATAAGTTTTTGATGAAGAAGTTTCAATTTGTATGTAGTCTGATTTATTTAACTTTTCATTTAAGCTACTGGCTTTCAGTGCATGTGCATTTAAAAAAATATTCCCCAAGTGATTCTGAAATGCACCCTGAAAAAGAGACATGGCACTTTTATGAATGTATCACATCCTCTAATGAGTTCCACATCCTTCCTTTTTTGGGGGCTGCTCCATAGCTTGATTGGCACTTGTGTTAGTCCATTTGTGTTCCTATAAGGGAATATGTAAGACTGGGTACTTTATAAAGAAAAGAGGTTCATTTGGCTCATGGCTCTTTAGGCTATACAAGAAGTATGGTGCCAGCACCTGCTTCTGGTGAGAATCTCAGACTGCTTCTACTCATGGCAGAAGGCTAAGGGGAAGCTGGCTTGGACATATCACATAGCGAAAGAGAAAAGTCAGAGGGAAATGAAGAGGTGCCAGACTCCTTTAAACAATCAGCGCTCTCTGATACTAATAGAATGAGAACTAACTCATTCCTGACAGGACAGTACCAAGTTACTCATAAGCATTCTGCCACCATAACATAAACTCCTCCTATTAGGTCCTACCTCTAACATCTGGAATCAAATTTCAACTTGAGACGTGAGATGGTCAAACCAATTATATTCAAACCACAGCAGCACTAAATCTGTAAATAAACAGTTTACTAAAGATAGTATTCTGACATTTGGAAAATTTGTGATATTATTTTTGACTCTGTTTATATATAAATTAAACATTCAGTTCATATATTATGGTGAATTACATATATATATACTTATATATAATATTTTTAAAATTTTATCTATTACCATTATTCATTCCATTAATAGATACATTTTCTGGAGTAAATTATCTGTCTACATTGTGTATTACCTCTAATCATCTATATCAGTAGCATGATATTTCAATAATGGTGAAAGAATCTTGGAACTATATTTGTAAGTCAATGGAAAAATGTGCCCCTGCTCTTTTGTTTATTCATTATATTTAAGAGTCATTTAACAGTAGCCTTTATCCACACATGTTATTGAACTCAGTCCATCTGACTTGCACTCCACTAAATTGGCATTTTCAGAATCATAGGCTACAGTTGTGACAAGCAACTTCTGAATTACAATGTGGTATTTTGCAAAATTTATGGAGTTTTATGCCTCATTCTTCAGTAAAAAAATCCTAGGTGATCTGAGTCTTAATAAGATAACAATCACTAAGTATGTAAGAGTAAGTTTTAGTCTCAGATTTTGGCATTTCTGTATGACTGTTACTCTAGGAAGACATGGTTCTCCAAACTAAAATAAATGCTATTTTGTTTGAGCTATCATAGCTCCCAAACCTCTTCTTTATCATTTGAGTCACTAGTTTAAAACACCAGGTGGAAGATTTCCTGGTGGGTTTTACTGAAGCCAAGAAACAAAAAACAACAAAGAAATTATTGCTGCAAAAGTTAATGTATTTTAACAAAACTGAAAAAGAAATATGTTAAAAACTTTTAACTAAAAGCAAATAAAAACCTGCATTTTTGCACAGAACTTTCAACTAGTGACATAATAATGTAGGTACAGATTAGGGTCAATATATTGAATCTAGTCCTACTATAGAAGATTGGCAACACTAATTTCTTCTGTGTACCAACTTTGCTTATAAACTTTCTAAGTATTATTATGATGTAGAATACGTCCCCAAATCACAATTCACTCATTTTCAGCAGCAAGGTACACTAAAGCCCTTTCAACAACCAATGAACTGTGATGTTATATGCTTTCTAAAAAAAAGTAGTTACTATGTACATTTTCATATGCTAAAGTAAAATTATCTTTTTCTTAAGGCAAGAACACCTATATCCCATGAAAAGAGTATAAGTGTTCGAGTATAAGTTATGAAATCTGAAATGTAGTAGTGATTACTTCCAGTTCATCACTTTGCATATTCTTCTATAGTAACACACTGATGAAGGTGTCTAATTTCTGTAATTAATCTTTCCTAAAACACTTTTTTATTAATTCAGATGTAGCCATCCTATAAAGAAATGCTAACAAGTTGCAAGCATTTTGAGATCCCCAGATAAAAGTAGCTAACCATACATCTGCACACCAAATCTACTTTAATTGTTAAAAATAGCTTTATAAAACCTGAGAAAATGATTTACTTATTGGTCAGTTTTAATACAGATTTGATATATACTCATATTTCTGATGTTAAATCAGCTGTGAAAATGAGGCACTGATCCTAGGGTGTCTCAAATAGAATACCTATGTCTGCATCTTTCTTTGACAAAGAAATCACCTGTGAGATGTTAATGTTGTATATATAACTGTATATATTAAAAAGAGGCATATTTACAATTCCCTTTTTTTCACTCATTCCTATTCCCAAGATGAGCCATCAAAGCAAAAAGTTGGCAGTTCAATGTTATTTTGTCTTCTAGTTTTGTATGCCCTGTTTAAAACAAATGTCCTTAATTGACTTGTGATAGTAGCAAATCAATTGTAGAATGTCAGGAATGTCTGCGAACAGATGGCTGTGTGGATCTCATTCCTCCCAGGAGTCACTCAGAGTTACAGCTGTCCAGGGTTACGTGTAATGTTTGCAGCCCTGTTTTCTGTTAGCTGGCTATTTCGATGATGAATATATGTGCAGATAGCCCTTCTCCTTTGAGAATTCTGTCCCTCTGCATTGCTTCTATTTTGAATGCATAGCAGTCTATGCATTCATGGAATACCAATAGATTTTATTTAAAAGGTGACCGCATTAAAAAAAAATCAAAATGTCTCAATTAATGATTGCACCTTTTTTATCTAACTAACTTGAATCTGGTATAGAGTTGGAGGCAGTAAAATAGTATAGAGTAAATAAGAAATACTCTAATATACTCCAAGTTGATTTTACTCTTTTGCTTTTCAAAATTATGTGTAAAACTTTTAGTGGTCCTTGCTTGAAGAGTAAAAAAAATAATTTTACACAAATACAAAAGTAGAGTGAATAAATATCTTGGTGGCAATACTTTTGAAGAACTATTTATGTTTTTGTTAAGATTGTAATTATATAAACTTATTGAGATATTTTTCTCCCTCCACAAATATAGATTTATAGAAATAAAATCTTGAGAAAATTTAAACGTTATTAACATAAAGCACTGATAGAAAACTTAAAATTAAATTATGTATAATTATACAAATTTTATTGTTTTCTGTATATAACATGCCTGAACACTCCTGTTGTATTTGAACACATGCATGTGTACAAAACTTATGTTGTAAGTATACAACATGAATTTATATGAAGTCACAGCATAGTTAAAGAAAATTCCCTGGGCCTTTTCTCCCAGCTTCGAATATTGTTCACTAGAACTTCATACACAGGTATCTCTGATGAATTGTTTTCTTTTAAGAAATCCTAATTCGAATGTCTGATCTATACTGACTGCTTTACTCAATTGTCTAATTAACATTTTTATTATATTGAAATTTCATAAAATCAGCCACATTCTATTTCTTAACTTGGTTTCTTCTCTTAGAATTCTAGGAAAGGTACTGGTGAAAGAAAATATCTATCTCTATTTAGAAATTTGTTTGCCATTTTTACTAAACAGATCCCTTCTTAAAGCAATATATTCTCTTTCCTTTTTCTTTTTGAAGCTACCTTTTTTTTTTGAAGTGGAAATTTACATAATTAACTTAGCATGCACAAAGATCTCAGGCTTTCAACTTGACAAAGTGGGGATTTTCTCTATTCCTAATTATTGATTTAGACACGTAGGGATGAAAGCAATTCAAACCATGATTTTCAAGGACATAGAAATATGAACTTGATTGGTTGGTAAATTGCCTATGCTTAATAAGTAAACTTAGAGTTCCTGCCATAACAGATACCAAAGTGGCAACCAGCAACCTGTCACACTGACAGTTTCCTTAAAAATATGAGTATTTTGACAAGTATTTGAAAAGTATTATTTGTGGGAAAAATTGTGAAAGGGGCACATCAACTAGGGTCTCCCTAGAAAAATACTTCATATATTTCTAGAGGCAAGCAGAATATTCAATATTTAATGTCTCCTACCTAGAAATAATCCACATATATAGTTTGAGAAGAAACGTGAATTGGATTAAATTCAGGAACTGGTATTGGCCATGGACACTCCACCCAGTGGACAGAACTCAAACTCTCGGAGTGTTAAAGATTAAGGACACATCTTTGGGAATACAAACTGCAGAATAAAATTGTGGTTGTTGCTCAAGCTGCCTGGATGGGTGGCTTACATAGATGCCCATAGTAATGGTCAGTTCACTGATGAAGCAGATGGGCATCTGGCTCCCGACGGTGCCTGTGCTGTCCCTGCTGTTACAATTACCACATAATCTCGTCACCACACTGGACATGGCAGCACACTCGCCATCGTACACTGGGCACACACACGCAAACTCTAATGCATTGGCTATAATTGCATGCCAGATTTGTGATTCCTGCCAAAAGCTGCAAGATGGAGGGGCTGCCATGGCCCTCTGCCCACTCTTGGCAGATTTATTACACCTGGTTATTGACAAGTATTGGTGTTCTCTGTGTCATTTTCAGTGTTAATTTTTATGTTCTTGTTACTGATCAGTTAATTTCAGTCATGCTGATAGGGTCATTGAAATTAACATATCTTGTGTTCAGCTTCTGAGACTAATTGTAGTTTGTCAATCTGTGATTTTTATGGCAGAAGCTGCTCAATGAGCTGATAGTGTAACTTTACTTCTCTCACCCCCTTCTGATCTACATACCATAGTAAAACAGTTTGATCATTAAATACAACTGTTTGCAGAAAGAGACCATCTCCTGTTGATTACTTCTTACATACTGATAAGAACTAAAGGGGTTGGATGTATAGACTTATTTTGTATATTCACAATTTTACCTTGACCATTTCTGAACTTTAGTCTTCTTTACTTTCTCCAGTGGCAAAACCAGGCAGTCTGGGCTGGTATATTTGCTTGGTGGCATCCAGCTTTAAGAGGGTTAGGGGATTCAAAAGTAATTCTGGTCCAGCCCTGGATTCTTGTCAGAGTGACATGATTTTAGATTGTAAGATTAAAGACTATGAGTTAAGTGTACTACCCACTTAGTGGTTCATCCAGGGGTTACTCAACAACAACACCAAAAGTAGATTAGGTGGTTGTGATATCTTCACCCTTAGTGAGACCAGAATAGGTCCAAAAGAGGGTAGTTAGGTAAATTCTGAAATCAATGAAGAACTTATCCTTCTTCTGTTTATAGATCTGAACATTAACCAAGCAATTTTAACAGAAAATACCTGAGGATAAAGATAGCTGCTAAAAGGTCTTGTCCTATTTTTATATTATTTTGTATGTATCCATTATCAAATATTGACACACATATCCACAATCCTTTTAGTAATCAATCTATCTTCCTTTATTTTAACAAAGTCTTAGCAATTTGGGGGCTCACAATATCACTAATTCATAGAAATAAGGGAATCTTGAATTATAATTTCTAAAATCAATCCTAATTTTTTTTTGTCTTTCTTTATGAGGGTTTGAAAAGATCCTGGCCAGGCGCAGTGGCTCACATCTGTAATCCCAGCACTTTGGGAGACCAAGGTGGACGGATCACCAGAGGTCAGGAGTTTTAGACCAGCCTGACCAACACGGTGAAACCTCTTCTCTACTAAAAATACAAAAATTCGTTGGCCGTGATGGCGAGCGCCTGTAATCCCAGCTACTTGGGAGGCTGAGGCAAGATAAACAGTTGAAGCTGGTAGACGAAGGTTGCAGTGAGCCAAGATCACACCACTGCACTTCAGCCTGGGTGTCAAGAGTGAAACTCGGTCTCAAAAAAAGAAAAGATCTTAGCTGGATTTTACAAATCTGATCTTTGCCAAGTTCCATATTATAGGACTGATGAGGCTGGTCATTTTCTCTACCCAAGTTAGACATTAGGAGAGTATATTTCTCAGTGACAGGGGAGGTCAAGAAAGAGCAAAACTGTTTGGAAAAAGGAGTAGAGTAAGAGGAAGGAGGAAATCAAATTCAAGAGTCCAAGAGGGAGACCAATTTGCAGGTGGGCAGAAAGAATGAGAGGAACTACGTACTATGTTTTTACATTTCTCTAAGGAATTCATAATGAAAAGAATTTTAGAATTTTCATATATTGTTGAGACGTCTTTATACCAGTAGAAAATGCTGAACATTGATATCCATAATCTTTGAATCCTTTCATTCTAAGGCACCTCACGAATGGCTTCTTTTGTTCATATATCAAATTCCTTTTTTTTTTTT
>NW_012120709.1:3984571-3988144 GCF_000951035.1 Colobus angolensis palliatus
GGGTTGATTCCAAGTCTTTGCTATTGTGAATAGTGCCGCAATAAACATACGTGTGCATGTGTCTTTGTAGTAGAGTAATTTATAATCCTTTGGGTATATACCCATTCCACAAGTGGCTATAAAAGTTCTAAATTGTCTTTGGTAACATTCCACAGAGCTTCAACTATTCTGAGCTAAATATTTAGTGTCATTGGAACCATAATGATCGTATATGTAAGAAGATGGACAACGAACTGGAGACATGTTGAATGATAGGTAATTGCTCATATTACAGTGACAACAATAAATGAGAGACAAATAATCACATTCAGAAAGCCTTGTTACTTGTCCCTGCATCATGCATGATCTCACTGAAATAGTGAAGCAAATTACATCAAAGATTTTCCTAAAATGCTTAAGCCAGAAGAGTAAACATTTATGTGGTACTTTAATGCAAAGGAAGTGGAATGCTAGTTCATCAGGAGCAAAACTTACTCAGGTGTACAGACCCTGGGCTGCTAAGGAAGGAAACCATCAAAGAATCGTTGGCATGATCTGTCTTGCTCAAGTGACCTGGACTGAGCATAAGGGGGTCCGGTTCTAATTCAAGCCACAACACTAATATCTGTAGAACAAAATCAGCTAGAACCTTGGCTAAGCATAAATGTTTATTTGAAAATCCTGAACACAAAAAGATTCTGAAGGAATGTTTTGTCTTGGGAGAAAAAAAAAATGGTGGGGAGGTGGGGGGCTTTATCCAGAAGGGTGAATTGAATATTTCACTTGTTTTAGGAAGAGATGGTTCTTTAAAATGGTGATCGGAAAGGAAGAAACTGTTCTTGAGGTGTTCATAGCCACTGGTTGAGCAATTTGGGTTTAAGACAGGGAGAGAGGATAGGGAGGGGAAGTCTGAGAAACTGACTTTGAAGGTCTCTTATGTAATCTTTTTTAAGGCATAAAAATTAGTACCAGTTTTAAGAAAATGGATTAAGTTTAAAGGAAAATACTTCCAATGTCCAGGGATGATTCAAAAATCATTTTTAAGGCTTTAACTTATTCAAATAGTTAAATCTCTTTGGAAACTATTAAGCCTGTATTTTATCTTTTTTGATATCTATTTTATGTTTTTTCTAAAATATATTCTTTAATAGTAATGTTCTCCTAGGTTTCATAATATTTATTATATGAATTTCTTCCTCCTTCCAAGTGATCTCAGCTACTTCCAACACTTCAGCTATTACAATTTTAAAAATCAAATCTAAATCATTTTGAATTCTTCATGCCTAGGATACATTTTCTTCTCTTTTCCTACAGTAAAATCAGGCTCATGTGTCATGTCTCACCGTTTTTATCATAATTCTTTATAGTGCTAAGCATGCTAAATTTCCCTTATATTTCTCTTATCTGTTTATATGTTAACATCCACTTTTGTGTCAGATTTTTGAGAGTGTCATTCATATTTTAGGGTTTCAGTGTATAGCATGTATCTGACACATAGGACATATTTAACAAGTGTTAATGATTGTTTTCCTTTAAAACATTGATCAAATGCTTCTTCTTTTAAGAAATCTTCAACTTAGTTCATTTAGGAAAGATTCCTTTGGTAACAATGAACAGAAAGATAACTTGAAGTAGCTAGGATCAAAGAGAAACCAAACAGGAAGTACAGGACATACAAGCTTCAAGCAAGCACGTAATCAAGTTTTGAATATCCCCATAACTCTTGCCATATTACAACTCTAGTTCTTTCTTCCTGTCAACTTCATTACTTCACAGAGCTTCCTCCACATAGCTTAATACACAGCTCACAACATTCACAACTCATATGGCCCAACTTTATATAAGAGATGTAAATTCACTGCTATTAGTTCCAAGTAGAAAAAAAATCCTAAAAAGTTTTAAAGATGAAGGTTAGTTAGCCTGTCTCAATCAGTGTCTACTTTTGAGCAACTGTGCTCAAATGGTTGGGCTTTGCCTAGAAGCTCCCATTCCGAGCACAAAGGAAAGGGGGCATTTCATCAAAGAGGGTAGTGCTATACTGGGCAGATTTTTAAAAAATGTTTTTATCTGTGTTACTTTTAAAATATAATCATTCTTTTTGTGTTAATGGAACAATTTAAGTTTCCTTTATTAAATCACAGATACTTTTTATTTTTTTTCCTTTACATGAATACCTTCTCTATAATTTTATATTCCTTAGGGTCAAGTATCCATCCCCTATCATTTAATTTTTCTTTGCTATATTCCTGGGAGCTTCAAGTACTAAAAAAGATTTATTTTTGTGCAATAAGGAGTCAGTTCAGTAGGCCTGGGTTGCTAAAACCCTGCATAGTCTAAAGGTAGGCCTGTCTTCAGAAAGACTGACTCTTGACTAGCCCCTGAGAAATAACCTCTGAGCCCTTGGAATATGCTGCCTGATAGAGCGCTTTGGTGTGTCTGAGAATCTGGGCCACATGGTATCAATTTAACCTCTAGGCAGATGGAAACTGAGGACTTACTTTCAGTCAAGCTGCTGCTGCATGCTTATGGCACTAATCTCTGATAAAAATCTGAATGTCAAGGCTCAAGTGAGCTAGCCTTGTTAGCAAGA
Organism: Colobus angolensis palliatus; assembly: GCF_000951035.1. Taxonomy (NCBI): domain Eukaryota; kingdom Metazoa; phylum Chordata; class Mammalia; order Primates; family Cercopithecidae; genus Colobus; species Colobus angolensis. Next base: position 3,987,141 of record NW_012120709.1, read on the forward strand.
TATTACATGTGTTGTCACAGGTTGTCAGGTGAACTGAGTGCAATTCCCCTTTTTTTGTCTGATGTCTCTTTGATTTTACCCGTGTGCCTTTTCCATTTCTTTTTTTTAATTTTTTTTTAACACTTTAGTTCTGAGGTACATGTGCAGAAAACGCAGCTTTGTTATGTAAGTATACATGTGCCATGGTGGTTTGCTGCAGCCATCAACCCATCATCTACACTAGGTATTTCTCCTAACACTACTCTTCCCTTAGCCCCCTGCCCCCCGACAGGCCCCAGTGTGTGATGTTCCCCTCCCTGTGTCCATGTGTTCTCAGGGTTCAACTTCCACTTATGAGTGAGAATATGTGATGTTCGATTTTCTGTTCTTGTGTTAGTTTGCTGAGAATGAGGGTTTCCAGCATCAACCATGTCCTTGCAAAGGACATGAACTCATCCTTTTTTATAGCTGCATAGTAATCCATGGTGTATATGTGCCACATTTTCTTTATCCAGTCTATCATTGATGGGGATTTGGGTTGGTTCCAAGTCTTTGCTATTGTGAACAGTGCTGCAATAAACATACATGTGCATGTGTCTTTATAGCAGAATGGTTTATAATCCTTTGGGTATATACCTAGTAATGAAATTGTTGGGTCAAACGGTATTTCTAGTTCTAGATCCTTGAGGAATAGCCACATTGTCTTCCACAATGGTTGAAGTGATTTACACTCCCAGTGTAAAAGTGTTCCTATTTCTCCACATTCTCTCCAGCATCTGTTGTTTCCTGACTTTTTAATGATTGCCATTCTAAATGGCATGAGATGGTATCTCATTGTGGTTTTGATTTGCATTTCTCTAATGACTAGTGATGATGAACTTTTTTCATGTTTGTTGGATGCATAAATGTCTTCTTTTGAAAAGTATCTGTTCATATACTTTGGCCATTTTTTGATGGAGTTTTTTTTTTTTTCTTGTAAATTTGTTTAAGTTCCTTGTAGATTCTTGATATTAGCCCTTTGTCAG
>NW_012120709.1:3988554-3990236 GCF_000951035.1 Colobus angolensis palliatus
GTTTGAAGTCAGGTAGCATGATGCCTCCAGCTTTGTTCTTTTTGCTTAGCATTGTCTTGGCTATGTGGGCTCTTTTTTGGTTCCATATGAAATTTAAAGCATTTTTTTCCAATTCTGTGAAGAAAATCATTGGTAACTTGATGGGGATAGCATTGAATCTATAAATTACTGTGGGTAGTATGGCCATTTTTACAATATTGATTCTTCCTATCCATGAGTATGGAATGTTTTTCCATTTGTTTGTGTCCTCTCTTATTTCTTTGGGCAGTGGTTTGTAGTTTCCCTTGAAGAGATCCTTCACATCCCTTGTAAGTTGTGTGCCTAGGTATTTTATTCTCTTTGTAGCAATCATGAATGAGAGTTCACTCATGATTTGGCTCTCTGTTTGTCTGTTATTGGTGTATAGGAGCGCTTGTGATTTTTGCACATTGATTTTGTGTCCTGAGACTTTGCTAAAGTTGCTTATCACCTGAAGGAGATTTGGGGCTGAGACAATGGGGTATTAAATGTGCAAACATGTAATCTACAAACAGAGACAATTTGAATCCCTCTTTTCCTAATTGAACACCCTTTATTTCTTTCTCTTGCCTGATTGCCCTGGCCAGAACTTCCAATACTATATTGAATAGGAGTGGTGAGAGAGGGCATCCTTGTCTTTTGCCAGTTTTCAAAAGGAATGCTTCCAGTTTTTGCCCATTCAGTATGATATTGCTTGTGGGTTTGTCATAAGTAGCTCTTACTATTTTGACATACGTTCCATCAATGCCTAGTTTATTGAGAGTTTTTAGCAAGAAGCGCTGTTGAATTTTGTTGAAGACCTTTTCTACATCTATTGAGATAATGATGTGGTTTTTGTCATTGGTTCTGTTTATGTGATGGATTACGTTTATTGATTTGTATATGTTGAAACAACCTTGCACCCTAGGGATGAAGCTGACTTGATCATGGTGGATAAGCTTTTTCATGTGCTGCTGGATTTGCTTTGCCAGTATTTTATTGAGGATTTTTGCATCGATGTTCATCATGGATATTGGCTTGAAATTTTCTTTTTTTGTTGTGTCTCTGCCGGGTTTTGGTATCAGGATGATGCTAGCTTCATAAAATGAGTTAGGGAGGAGTCCCACTTTTTCTATTGTTTGGAATAGTTTCAGAAGGAATGGTACCAGCTCCTCTCTGTACCTCTGGTAGAATTCAGCTGTGAATCTGTCTGGTTTGGGACTATTTTTGGTTGGCAGGCTATTAATTGCTGCCTCAATTTCAGAACTTGTTATTGATCTATTCAGGGATTCAGCTTCTTCCTGGTTTTGTCTTGGGAGGGTGTATGTATCCAGGAATTTATTCATTTCTTCTAGATTTTCTAGTTTTTTTGAATAGAGGTGTTTATAGTATTCTCTGATGGTAGTTTGTATTTCTGTGGGATCGGTGGTGATATCCCCTTTATCATTTTTTATTGTGTCTATTTGATTCTTCTCCCTTTTGTTCTTTATTAGCCTGGCTACTGGTCTATCCATTTTGTTGATCTTTACAAAAAAGCAGCTCTTGCCTTCATTGATTTTTAAAGGGTTTTTCAAGTCTCTATCTCCTTCAACTCTGCTCTGATCTTATTTATTTCTTGTGTTCTGCTAGCTTTTGAATTTGTTTGCTTTTGCTTTTCTCGTTTTTTTTTTTTTTTTTTTTTTTTT
>NW_012120709.1:3991056-4033362 GCF_000951035.1 Colobus angolensis palliatus
ATCAAAGACTAGGATTGCAACCCCTGCTTTTTTTGCTTTCCATTTGCTTGGTAGATCTTCCTCCATCCCTTTATTTTGAGCCTATGTGTGTCTTTGAAGGTGAGATGGGTCTCCTGAATGAAGCACACTGGTGGTCCTTGACTCTTTATCCAATTTGTTAGTCTGTGTCTTTTAATTGAGGCATTTAGCCCATTTACATTTAAGGTTAATATTGTTATGTGTGAATTTGATCCTGCTGTTAAGATGCTAGCTGGTTGTTTTACCCATTAGTTGATGCAGTTTCTTCACAGTGTCAATGGTCTTTACAATTTGATATGTTTTTGCAGTGGCTACTACCAGTTGTTCTTTTACATATTTAGTGCTTCCTTCAGGATCTCTTGTAGGGCAGGCTTTGTGATAACGAAATCTCTCAGCATTTCCTTGTCTGTAAATGATTTTATTTCTCCTTCACTTATGAAGCTTAGTTTGGCTGGATATGAAATTCTGGGTTGAAAATTTTTTCTCTAAGAATGTTGAATATTGGCCCCCACTCTCTTCTGACTTCTAGGGTTTCTGCTCAGAGATCCGCTGTTAGTCTGATGGGCTTCCCTTTGTGGGTAACCCGACTTTTCTCTCTGGCTGCCTTTAAAATTTTTTCCTCATTCCAATCTTGGTGAATCTGACAATTACGTGTCTTGGGTTGCTCTTCTCGAGGAGTATTTGTGGCAGTCTCTGTATTTCCTGAATTTGAATGTTGGCCTGCCTGCCTGGGTTGGGGAAGTTCTCCCAGATAATATCCTGAAGAGTGTTTTCCAACATGGTTCCATTCTCCCCATCACTTTCAGGTACACCAATCAAACGTAGATTTGGTCTTTTCACATAGTCCAATATTTCTTGGAGGCTTTGTTTGTTTCTTCTCACTCTTCTTTGTCTAATCTTGTCTTCTCACTTTAATTCATTGAGTTGATCTTCAACCTCTGATATCCTTTTTTCTGCTTGATAGATTTGGCTATTTATACTTGTTTTGATTGATGCTATTGATTGGCTATTGATGCTTCACGAAGTTCTCATGCTGTGTTTTTCAGCTCCATCAGGTCATTTATGTTCTTCTTTAAATTGGTTATTCTAGTTAATAATTCATCTAACCTTATTTCAAGATTCTTAGCGTCCTTACGTTGGGTTAGAACATGCTCCTTTAGCTCAGAGGACTTTGATATTACCCACCTTCTGAAGCCTACTTCTGTCAATTCATCAAACTCATTCTCTGTCCAGTTTTGTTCCCTTGCTGGTAAGGAGTTGTAATCCCTTGGAGGAGAAGAGGCATTCTGGTTTTTTGAATTTTTAGCCTTTTTGTGCTGACTTCTTCCCATCTTCATGGATCTATCTACCTTTGGTCTTTGAAGTTGGTGACCTTCGGATGGGGTCTCTGAGTGGAACTCCTTTTTGTTGATATTGATACTATTCCTTTCTGTTTGTTAGTTTTCCTTCTAACCATCAGGCCCCTCTGCTGCAGGTCTGCTGGAGTTTGCTGGAGGTCTGCTCCATACCCCATTTGCCTGGGTATCACTGGTGGAGGCTGCAGAACAGCAAAGATTTCTGCCTGTTCCTTCCTCTGGTAGCTGCATCCCAGATGGGCACCTGCCATATGTCAGCCAGAGTTCTCCTGTGTGAGGTATCTGTCGGCCCCTACTGGGAGGTGTCTCCCAGTCAAGATACACAGGGGTCAGAGACTCACTTGAGGAGGCAGGCTGTCCCTTATCAGAGCTCGAACGCTGTGCTGGGAGATCTGCTGCTTCCTTCAGAGCTGCCAGGTAGGGGCATTTCAGTCTGCTGAAGCTGTGCCCACAACTGCCCTTTCCCCAACGTACTCTGTCCCAGGGAGGTGGGGGTTTTATTTCTATGTCCCTGATTGGGACTGCTGTCCTCTTTCAGAGATGCCCTGCCCAGAGAAGAGGGAATCTAGGGAGGCAGTCTGGTCACAGCAGCCTTGCTGAGCTGTGGTGGGCTCCCGCCTTTTCCATTTCTAATGTTAATCTTTTTTCTTTCTCTGTAATAAACCATAACTATAAATATAACTGATTTACTGAGCTCTGTTAATCCTTCCAGCTTATTGTTGAGTCTGAGGGTGGTCTTCAGGACCCCCAACATAATTATAATCCTTTTTTAGTAAAGGTCTCTTATTAATTGGCTCATAGATGGCCTAATTTTCCTTTGTATTTATTTTAGTTTCTGTTAGTAATTTTTTCTTTTTTTTTTTTAATACAACTTCCATTTTACATTATGTTTAGATTTAAAGAAATGTAACCTTAGAATTTATGTCTACCTTTCACTCACTTTTTCCTGTTTTTAACACCCTACATCATCACTGGATGTTTGTCACAATAAAAACCAATTTTGGTGCATGAGTATTAACTAAATTGTAAAACTAATTCAGAATTTATATGTTCTTCCCAATGCTTGTTTTATTTTTATTTTTTCCAAGATCTCACTCATGGTACCACTTTACATTTAGTCATGTCTGTCTGTCTAACCTCCTCTGATCTGTGACAGTTTCTCAGCCTTCTCTTGTCCTAATAATTTTGTTTTTAGGAATACTATTTAGGATTTATTGCTTTTCAGTGCTGTGTGCTGAATTGTGTCCCTCTCCAAAATGTGTATGTTAAGCTTGAAACTGCCAGGTGATTGTATTTAGACATAAGGCCTGTAAGGAGGCAAGTAAGGTTAATTGAAGGCACAATAGTGGCGATCTGATCCCGTAGGACTGCTGCCCTTATAAGACACAGAAAAGGCACCAGAGCTCACGTCTCTCTCTCCACACATGCTCACAGAGGAAAGGCTATGTTAAGGGCACAGTGAGAAGTGTTCAACTGCAAGCCAGGAAAAGAGGTCTCCCTGGAAATACATACTGCAGGGACCTCGATGTTGAACTTTCAGCCTCCAGAATTGTGAGAAAATAAATGCCTATTAAGTTACACAACTGTGATAATTTTTTGGCACCTCAAACAGACTAAAACACTAAATTTGGTTTGTCACATTCTTTATCTCATGGCTAGACTGAGCCCGTTTTTATTTTTTTACTACATTTTCATTGCCGCATAATACAGTACACCGTTTCGGGGTATATGTGATATTCAGTATATTCATATAATTTGTAAAGATCAAATCAATGTACTTAGGATAACCCTCACATTAAATATGTATTTTTTTCTTTACGCTAGGATCACTCAAATTCTTCTCTTCTAGAGAATTTGAAATATGCAATACATTATTGTAAACTGGTATCACCCAACTAATCTAACACCAGGTCCGGTTTCTTCTATCGAACTCTATATTTGTACCTATTAATCACTTGTTTTTCCTCCCCTCCCTCCCCTCTACCCTTCCAGCCTCTGGCAACCACCAATCTACCCTCTTAATTCCCACATATGGGTATGAATATGCAATATTTCTCTTTCTGTGCTCGATTTATTTCATTTAATATAATGACTGCCAGTTTCATCCATGTTGCTGCAAATGAGAAGATTTAATTATTTTTATGGCAGAATAATATTTCATTGAAAATAATATAGCACATTTTCTTCATCAGTTGTTGCACTTAATTCCATATTTTAGCTAGTGTGAATAGTGTTATAATAAAAATGAAAGTGCAGATGACTTTTCAATATATTGATTTTCTTTCTTTGGCTATATACCTAGGAGTGGAATTGTTGGATCAGATGATAGATCTATTTTTAGTTTTTTCAGGAACCTCTATATTGTTCTGTAAATTGCCTGTACTAATTTACATTCCCAACAACATTGTACAGGAGTCCCACTCTCTCAGCATCTTCACCAGCATCTATTATTGCCTGTTTTTAGATAAAAGCCATTTTAACTGGGGTGAGATGAAATCTCATTGTAGTTTTGATTTGCATTTCTCTAATGATTAGTAATATTAAGCATTTTTATATACTTACTGGCCAATTGTATGTCTTCTTTTAGAAATGTTTCTTTATTTTGCCTATTTTAATTAGGTTCTTTGGGATTATTTTTGTTGAGTTGCTTTTGCTACTTACATATTCTGGTTATTAATCCCTTGTCAAATGGATAGTTTGCAAATATTTTCTCCAATTCTGTGGGTTGTTTCATCACTTTGTTGACTGTTTCTTGTGCTATGCAGAAGCTTTTTCACTCAATGTAATCTCAATTGTCTAGTTTTGCTTTGGTTGCCTGTGCTTTATAGGTCTTACACAAAATCCTTTGCCCATACCAATATCCTGGAGAATTTCCCCAATGTTTACTTTTAGTAGTTTCATGTCTTAGCTTTAAGTTTTAACCCATTTTGATTTGATTTTTGTGTATGGTGAGAGATAGGGGTCTAGTTTCATTCTTCTCCACACAGTTATCCAGTTTTTGCCACATCATTTATTGAGGAGACTGTCCATTTCCCATGGTACGTTCTTGTCACCTTTGCCAAAGATGAGTTGACTGTAAATGTGTGGATTTCTATCTGAGTTCTTTATGCTGCTCCATTCCAAACAGTCTATGTGTCTGTTTTTATGCCAGTACCATAATTTGCTTACTGCCACTTTGTAGAAAATTTTGAAGTGAGGTAAAGTAAAGCCTCCAGCTTCGTTATTTTTTTTCTTATATTTCTGTGGTGGGATAATTTATTTTGATTTTTATTTTAAATTCCAGGGTAGATGTGCAGGATGTGCAGATTTGTTACATAGGTAAACGTGTGCCATGGTGGTTTGCTGTACCTATCAACCCATCACATAGCTGTAACTATTTATCGTGATGCTCTCTCTCCTCCCACCCCACCCCGCAACAGGCCTCAATGTGTTGTTCCCCTCCCTATTGCTAAGGATTACTTTGGCTATTTAAGGTTCTTTTGTGAATCATATAAATTTACAATTTTTTTTTTCTATTTCTGTAAAGAATGGCATTGGTATTTTGGTGGAGATTTTATTAAATCTGTAAATTGCTCTCAGTAGTACTGTTGTTTTAACAATACTAATTCTTCCAATCTATGAAAATGAAATCTTTTTTCATTTTTTGTGTTTTCTTTATTTCTTTCCTCAATGTTTACGGTTTTCCTTGTATTAATATAAATCTTTCACTTCACTGGTTAAACTGATGCCTAAGTATTTTATATTCTTTGTAGTTATTGTAAATGTGATTGCTTTCTTCAGTTCTTTTTCAGATTTTTGCTGTTAGTGTATGTAAATGTTACTGATTTTTACATATTGATTTTGTATCCTCCAACTATGCTCAATTTGTTTATTAGTTCTAACATATTTCTGGTGGTTCTTTATGTTTTTTAAGTATAAGAATATTTCATCTGTAAACAAAGTTAATTTGGCTCCCTCTTTTCAATTTTGATGCCCTTTCTTTCTCTTGCCTTGCTCTGACTGGGACATCTAGTATTATATTAAATAAAAATGATGAAAGTGAGCATCCTCGTCTTGTCCCAGTCTTACAGAAAAGGCTGTTAGGGTTTTATTTCCCTATTCAGTGTAGTGTTAGCTGTGAGTTTGTTCATATATGGCCTTTATTATTTTCAGGTATGTTCATTCTACACCCAATTTGACAAGGGTTTTTATAATAAAGGGATAGTGAATTTTATTGACCAGTTTTTTTGCTTGTATTGAAATTATCATATGGTTTTCATTCTTGGTTTTGTTAACATGATATATTCTGTTTATTCATTTGCATATGTTGAGCTATCTTGGCATACCTGAAATAAATCCCATTAGATTATAGTGAATATTTTTAGTGTATTGTTGACTTGGTTTGCAAGTATTTTGTTGAGAGTTTTTCTATCTATGTTTGTATTAGTCAAGGTTCTCTAGAGGGACAGAACTAATAGAATATATATATAAGGGGGAGTTCATTAAATATTAACTCATAGTATCACAAAGTCCCACAATAGGTTGTCTGCAAGCTGAGGAACAAGGAAAACCAGTATGAGAACTTGCGAACAGAAGAACTTGCAGTCTAATGTTTGAGGGCAGGAGGCATCCAGCATGAGAGAATGATGTAGGCTGGGAGGCTAGGCCAGTCTAGTCTGTTCGCATTTTTCTGCCTCCTTTATATTCTAGCTTTGCTGGCGACTGATTAGATGATGCCTGCCCACCCAGATTAAGAGTGGGTCTCCCTTTCCCAGCCCATTGACTCAAATGTTAATCTCTTTTGGCAACACCCTCACAGATACACCCAGGATCAGTACTTTGCATCCTTCATTCCAGTCAAGTTGACACTCAGTATTAACCACTAGAAGTCTACCCCTTGCCAACTTAAACCCATACGCATCTCCTGAGATTATATGTCATCTTCAAATAAAGACAATAAGAAGGTTAAATTATGCCTAACATAATACAACTATCTTTCATATATTGTTTTTGATTTACTATTTTTCTAGGTACAGCCAGCTCTAATGGCTTCCATTTGGCCTTTCCCACCATAATAGCCCTCATCCTACCATTCAGGGAGCCAATGTGGGGGATCTTCTCATTGCTAAGGATATCTATGTCAGTTGTGCTTCTGGCACTGGGGAAGTGACCACAGGATGAGTGTGGGGACACACTACACCCACTGTAAATCGGATCTGAACTAAAACTCCATCACTTACCTAAGCACCATAAGCCCCTACTTTAACTGGAGGACCACAACAATGTTTTGGGTCCCCTGGAATCAACATCAGCTCAGAGCCAGTGCCCAGTAGTCCCCAAAACATCTGATCATTTCCCTTTCCCCAATGCACAGTTACCCTGGTAAAAGGCCAAAGGTCTCCTTGGGGAAGGATGAAGGAAAGATTCACTGCATAAATAGTCAGTCATGTAGTGCAGTCCTTCCTCAAGGGGACTGGGTCTCCCCTTCTTTCAAGGGGTTGTGTGTGTATAAACTAGCTCAAGTCTGCACATTGAATGAGGGGACGTGATTCTCTGTTTTTGTAATTCAAATTAGTGTTTTGTCCATTTGACCTAGAAGTTTTCTGCTTGTATAAATTAGGTAGGAATGTAGCAGGCCTCCTAACAATTTCACTTCTAGGAACACCGTGATTAATTAGCCAATGCCAGAGCTCTACACAAGACAGACTATTTCGATTGCTCCTTTATCTCTGCTGTCCATTATGGTAGCTACGGCCACCTTGCCTTTAACAGTTAAGTGCTGCCACTTGGCCACTGCCACCTCGGGATCCAATTATTCCCATTATATTTAAATTTTGCAGCTGAGTGACTCCAGTTCCCACTGTTAGACCTGACATACAGAGAAGAACAATTACAGGGCTTTTCAAATATGCAGGTGCTCCCCTCACAAATCTATTTTGCAAGGCCTTGGTCAAGGGTGTATCTTCTGGACACTTGCAGCTGGAATGAGTAGGTCTAAAGTGATTAATCCACTCCGCCACCCCAATCTCCCTAAGTCTTTGGGTCCCTTTTACATGAAACTAAGGGAGATCAGGCGTTTCCAGCTTGCTCACAGTGGTCTGCCTTTTTTTTTTAGACAGAGTCTCGCTCTGTCGCCCAGGCTGGAGCACAGTGGTGTGATCTCGGATCACTGCAAGCTCCACCTCCTGATTTAAAACAATTCACGTGCCTCAGCCTCCTGAGTAGCTGGGACTACAGGCATGCACCACCACACTCGGCTAATTTTTGTTTTATTAGTAGAGATGGGGTTACACTGTATTGGCCAGGCTAGTTTTGAACTCCTGACCTTGTGTTCCGCCTGCCTCAGCTCCCCAAAGTGCTGGGATTACAGGCATGAGCCACCATGCCCAGCCTATTAGAACCTTTTTTTAACTCCCCGAGCTGCAACATTAAATGCAGAGTCACTACTTAGTGGTCCCAAATCAATAAACTCAGCCTGATCCAACTATACATTTCTTCCACCGTTATCCCACACCCTTAATATCTATTCCCATGCCTGTTCTCCAGATTTCTGTTTATATAGATTAGAAAACTCAAGCAGTTGTTGTTGTTATTGTTGTTGTTGTTGTTTAGACAGCATCTGATTCTGTTACCTAGACTGGAGAGCAGTGACACAATCATAGCTCACTGCAGCCTCATATTCCTGGGCTCAAGCATCAGCCTCCCGAATGGCTAGGACAGCAGGCACATTCCACCACATGCAGCTATTTTTTTTTTAATCTTTGTAGAGAGAGTCTCATTATGTTTCCAAGGCTAGTCTCAAACTCCTGACCTAAGGTGATTCTCCCTCGGTCTTCCAAAGCACTGGTATTATAAGCATGAGCCACCACGTTTGGCCTTAACTTACATATTTTATAGTACTTATTTCTTAACAAGTTGCTATAGGTATTATTACCATTTTGTAGGTTTTTTTGTGTCTGTTTCTTAGTAAAATTATGTATAAATTACTTGCCATAATTAAAATATTTGAGTTTTCCAGGTTTGTCCATGTACTTGCTTTACCAGTGGGTTTTATACCTTCAATTTTTCATTTGTTGTTTTTGCACAACAGTGACTTTTTTTCCTTCAGATGGAACAACTTTTAGCATGTTTTGCAAGATGATTGAGGTGGTGGTGAATTCTCTCAGCTTTTGTTTGTCTGGTAAAGACATTCTCCTTTATATCTGAAATAAAAGTGTAATGGATACAATATTCTAGAGTGGCAGTTTGCTGTTGTTGTCATTTGTTTTCTTTTTCTTTGTTTGTTTCTTTTTTCTTTCAATACTTTGAAAATATCATTTTACTCTCTCCTACCCTACATGGTTTCCATTGAGAAGTCAGCTTTCAGATGAATTAAAGCTTGTCATTTATTTCTCTTCTCTTGATGCTTCTAGGGTTCTCTATTTAACCCTGACCTGTGATGTTTGATTATTATATGCTTGGGTCTTATTTGGGTTAAAACTCCTTTTGGATTCCCTGATATTCCTGTACTTGGATATTCATATCTTGCTCAAATTTGGAAAATTTTCTGTTTTGATTTCTTAAGAGTGTTTTCTGACCCCTACTCTTGCTCAATTCCCTGTTGGACATCAACAGTTCTTAGATGTGATTTTTTTGAGTTAATTTTATCTATCTTACAGGCAATCTGTATCACTGGAGTGCAGTGGCGCAATCTTGGCTCACTGCAAGCTCTGCCTCCCAGGTTCACGCCATTCTCCTGCCTAGCCTCCCGAGTAGCTGGGAGTACAGGCACCTGCCACTAGGCCTGGCTAAGTTTTTGTATTTTTTAGTAGAGACAGGGTTTCACTGTGTTAGCCAGGATGGTCTCAATCTCCTGACCTTGTGATCCACCCGCCTCGGCCTCCCAAAGTGCTGGGATTACAGGGTGAGCCACCGTGCCCGGCCTCAGCTATCTATTTTTAAACAGCCTGTCTGTAAGCTCACTGATTCTTTTCTCTGCTTGACCTATTCTGCTGTTGAGAACTTCTAAAATATTTTCTATTCAGCAATTGATTCCTCAATTTCAAGATTTCTGTTTGATTTTTTTTCAAATTATTTCAATCTTTTTGTTAAATTTCACTGATAAATTGCTGAATTGCTTCTCTATATTATCTTGGAAATTACTGAACTCCCTTTGAATTCTTGGTCATAAGGCTCAAAAATCACTGTCTCAGTGTCAGTTACTGGTTCCTTGCTTTGTTCATTTGGGGAGATCATGATTCTCTGTTTGCCATTGTTCCTTATGGATGGATGTCTATGTCTTTGTATTGAAGGACTAGTTATTTATTTCAGTCTTCTTTGGTTTGTTTTGGTGTTTTATTGGTTGTATTACCTTAGAGATTCTTTACCACTAGGTCATTGCCTTCTTTTTGCCTCTAGTTGGTGCCTTAAGCCCATTTTCCGATTGGCTCTAGTAACCATTCAGGGCACTTATATTCCAAAATAGAGGAAGTCACAAGAGAATATCTTGAAAGTATGGGAAAGCTAGTTAGGGGCTCCCGCCTAGAGAACCTGTGGGATGAACCTCCTACAGTGTGGTGATGCTGGGCAGCCTCTCTGATTTTGCCAATTTACATAGCAGAGTTTCTAGGGCTAGGAATGGAACTTTGACTTCTCTCTTTGTCTCTACCTCTCCTCAGAAATATTTCTTCCTTCAGGTACTTGTAATACTTCCCAAGTCTCCTGCCGGGGAACCCAAGATGGTGGAAAAGCTAGTTGTCCACTTTGATCTCATTCTTTCCAGTGTAGACACAGTGAGTGGGGGGAAAATTTTCCACATGTTTGGTGATGGAGAGAATGGAGGAAGCGTTTTCATGAATGTGTAAGTCCTATTCTCTTACTATCATCTTAGAGATTTTTTTACTTTTCTGTGACCCCAGGAACTGTCTCATCTTCATATTTGAGACATATTCTGGGATATTTCTGGTGATAATCTTGGAATTATATATTTGATTTTTGGTTTTCCTGGTGGAGGAAGGCAAGGGGCAGAGTGAAGCCAGCTTTCTTTTATGCTGCCATTTTGAAAACAAAAGTTCTCACCCATTGTTTTTTGAGAGGAGAACCACAGAAGTGCGATTTTCATCCCATTATATCAAGGATCTATATTATTAAAATGACTTTTTATTGAAGATATTAACCTTGATTGCCTGACTGAAGTAGCACTTAACAGATTTCTGCATTGTAGAGTTGCTTCTTCCCCTCCTCCCTCTTTCATTCTCTACCCTTTGGAGGCAAGCCACTATGCACATTCCACATGCAAGGGAAGGGGAAAAAGTTAAACTTCACCAACATAGGGGGTAGTATCTACATAAATTATTTAAATTTTGTGTGTACAAGGGATATATCTCTACTCTCTCATTTATTAATTATTCAACTGTTTGTTTAGATTTGCATAGATTTATTTCCTGCTTCAGGTTATAATCTATTACTATATTGTGTACTTTGGTATTAAATCATTTTAGCTTTGACCATTGGGGGCACCTAAACTCCAGAACACATCTTAAAAGATAGGATCAATAACAGCCTATGTCTAACACTGCAGTGCCTCTTACCAACCCATTCTTCTGACTTTCTTCAATGTAGCCATCATCCTAAATTCTGCTTTCATCATTCTCTTGTTTTGTTATAAATATAAATTATATATATATATAATTTTACTTTATCTGTAAGCTTTCTTAAAATTTGTTTGTTTAAAAGATATAACAATATATGCAAATATTTGGTAGTATTTTACCCAGATTATTATGTTGCTAAGATTAATTCATATTATTGCAGCTCATAAATTTTTATTATTAACTAACATTTCTTTATATGAACATGGAAATATGTAATTTATTGTATGACATATATTAAAGTCTGATGAATTATTTTAGTTAAATGAAAATTTCTTCAGTATATAAGAATATTAAATGGAACACCAAATGAAGACTACAGCTATACTCCTATGTGAGATAAGTCAACACATATGCTTTTACAGAGAAAAGTCATCTGTGATATTACTGTATTACCCCTTCAAAAGTATATCAAGGCCGGGAGCGGTAGCTCCCGTAGTTAATTCCAGCACTTTTGGGGGGCCGAGGCAGGTGGATCACCTGAGGTCAGGAGTTCAAGACCAGCCTGGCCAACATGGAGAAACTCCATCTCTACTAAAAATACAAAAAAATTAGCTGGGCGTAGTGGCATGTGCCTGTAATCCCAGCTACTCGGGAAGCTGAGGCAGGAGAATTGCTTGAACCTGGGAGGCAGAGGTTGCAGTGAGCTGAGATCACGCCACTACACTATAGCCTAGCCAACAGGTAGGACTCCATCTCAAAAAAAAAAAAAAAAAGGAATATAAAAAAAGACACCTTTTTTACTCCCTGAATTATTTCTTGATATTAAAATTCAAACAAGCATCTGTTTGGTTAATTTATTGTGTCTCTCTGTCAGTAGTCATTATAATTGAATAACTTAAAATTCCCCTTCATAAATTTTTAAAACTCTGTATCCATATTTATTTTTTAAATTAGGAAACAATAGTGTTCTGCAAAATGGTCATGAAGAATGTCATAACTAAAAAGTGCTATTAATAGAATTTAAAACGTTTACCTTGCAATATATTTTGTCTAAGGAAAGAAGAAAGAGTCATTATAAATACAGAAATCACTTTCTTCTCATTGTACTGTGGCTGCCTAACCAGCGTACAGGCTCCTCATTCTCTTATCTATCTATTATCTACAACAGACCCGCTCAGGAATGTTCGCGTAGCAGAGGAGGAAACCAGCTCTTCTGTGTAACCTGGAATTCTCAGAGTAGACTTCTACATGAATGGACAGAAGACTGCATTACCCTCTTAGTCAGATATTATTATAGCTTTGTTATCTGCTGCAGGTTGAAGAGGCTTATATAAAATTGTATCATTAGTGCTCTTGAGATAATGAGCCATTATTAATAGAAATGCCATCATATAACTATTGAATTTCATAAGAAGTTTGAGAAGTTTAGGATTAACTAAATTATGACATAAAAATTGATTGGTATGGCAAAGTAAATAGAATTCAAATAAGTATGGAATTATATGGAAAGAGGTACTAATGGCTGAATATAAGAAGACATAACAGGTAAGTAGAATACAGTGACTAGAAAATATGTCATTACATAATCTGTACTGTTTTCTTTGTTTCAACTGATGTAAAAACATAATTTTATGTTATATACTATAATTGTTTTTGAGAGTATTGAATTGATTGAGACTACTCTCTAAAAATCTCATATAACTTCAAAAAAATTAAAGTTATATATTTTTAAATCTGTATATGCATTAGACACTATTAAATATATTGTTTGAATACTAGTAATTTGACTAGTCCTTAAAGACAAAGAAGAAGAGGCAGTTCTGCTGTGGGCATTGAACAATTCATTATCAATCTGTGTGTGTGCGCGCGCGCGCGCGCGCGCGTGTGTGTGTGTGTGTGTTTTGTGTGTGTATTTCAGAGGATATTAACATCTGTTGAGTAAGTTCATGCACAGAAGTAGTCTTTTTTAATATAATCCCTTTTTGGGTGAGCATTTCTATAAAATGGGCACTGTTATATCCATTTAAAGATAAAGAAACTGAGGCTTAGCAGGGTAGATGACCATAGATTAGTGGAGTAGAACAAAAATGTGAGTTCGTGTTAATCATGTTCCAAGCTCATACCATTTTTAGCCTCACCATGTTTATTCTTAATTCTCTCATCTTTAAAATAAATAAAATAAAATAATTACTTCTGGATCTAAAAGTCGTGGTTCTCTAAACTTTTACAACTAAAATGAGTGGCTGATTCTATTGTAACAGTTCATAATCAAGACGATTTCTTTTTTTTTTTTTTTTATTGAGACGGAGTCTCGCTCTATCACCCAAGCTGGAGTGCAGTGGCCAGATCTCAGCTCACTGCAAGCTCCGCCTCCCGGGTTCCCGCCATTCTCCTGCCTCAGCCTCCTGAGTAGCTGGGACTACAGGCGCCCGCCACCTCGCCCGGCTAGATTTTTGTATTTTTTTTAGTAGAGACGGGGTTTCACCGTTTTAGCCAGGATGGTCTCGATCTCCTGACCTCGTGATCCGCCTGTCTGGGCCTCCCAAAGTGCTAGGATTACAGGCTTGAGCCACCGCGCCCGGCCTCAAGACGATTTCTTGAATTTTGAAAGTAGTTCTTTGCCCACTGTCATTTTGTCACATTACTTCCTTGGCAGAAATTATTTTTACAGCAACAGTGTTTAAGCTGCCTTACAGTTGTATAACTAATGTGGCTTAAACTTGCAATGCTTTATATGCCTAGGTTCATTTCCAAATACTGATTTGAAGAGAACTGTAAATAATGTCATGACAATTATTATTAATTTAAAAACATAATTTTCAAGTATTGCTGTGTATCAGGCACTCTACTAGATGCTTTACATGCATTATTTATTGAATGCTCACAGAAAACACATGAGGCAGATAAAAAGACTGATATTTGGCAGAAAACTTATAAAGTAATACAGAACATTTAAGTTTCTAAAAGCAGGATTTGAAACTAGATCTTCCTGGTGTTTATTAAAAACCACACTGAAGATGGAATAAGATGGTGATATTAAGAAGAACCAGTGTGGGATTTGATAATAAAGAAGAAAATCTCAGAAATTGAATAGTAAAAAAAAAAAAAAGACAGGGGAATGGGGAACAGTATAGTATACTGCAGTTACTCCTAAACTGTATGTTAGAAAGTATGACAGCACAAACTCTGGGCTATATTGGATGAAAGAACTCTTAACACTTAACTCTCTTAATATTATGAGACAGAGTAAAATAAACCTTCATACTGTAAAAGTGGCAGCATATTTGGATAGAAAGAGCATTCTAAGGTATCATCTCAATTTTATTTAATTCAAAGTACGTGTTTTCTATCATTCAGGGAATTGTTCCAGATGCTTAGGGAGGACATAAAGATGTATAAACTTCAAAACTTGTATTGGCAGAATATGCAGGCTTGAGAAGGTGACAGATGCTGTGTGTAAATTATAATACAAGATATAAAGTAGTAAGATACAAAAAGACTAGTGAGAATAGCACAGTATCTGAAGTTCCATTTTTATTCCACAGGTCAAGTTTATATTCTTGGATTTGGGCCAATTTGGACAAATAGAGATGGGACAGTAAACATTCCAAGAAGAGAAAAGGATAAACAGAACTGTAGTAGAGTAGAGCATGTTTGGAGAAGAAAAAATATGACTCTTCTACTATTGTATTTGTGGTGTGTGTGTGTGTGTGTGTGTGTGTGATTACAAATGGACGAACTTGGAACAGATAGTAGAACAGGACTGTGGAGGCACAGGGATTTTGTGATAAGGAATTTATACATTATTTTGTATGTCCTGGAGAAGCAAACTGATGGCTAATTTGTTCTATCCCTGCTGGTGAACAAACACCCTTTGTTTGACACTATATGATTTCTTTTAGAGATTACAATGAATTGATCAAATCTCAGATGCCATTCCACTGTTATTTATAGTTATACAAATAACTGTATATACAACTACATGTTGTTATATAGAGAGCATACAGTTATTTATATATGAATATATATTATATAATTATATAACATTATTATAGCTAGTAGTTATGGAACTACAATATATTAAACTATATATTGTAGTTATATCATACATATATTAAACATATATATGTATATTATACATATATTGTAGTTATATATACAAATATTGTTAACTACAATATGTTGTAGTTTTATATTTATAGTTATTTATATAACTATAGATAACAGCAGTTAATTTGGATTTTCCTCCTATGCTTTATTTTAAAATACTTTAATTGTATTTGTACTTTTTCCCTGAGTCAGCTATTCATATGCAGACATCAAAACGTTTTTTAACATCCCAAACAAGCTTTGTTCATTGTCGAGGACAGATAATAATTGTATAAGTCAGGTTTCTCCAGAGAGACAACCAACAGGATACTTACATTTATGTATATATATATAGAGAGAGAGGTAAGCAGAGAGATAGAGAGGATGAGAGTAATTTATCAGGCGAATTGGCTCACTTGATTACAGAGGTTAAGAAGCCTCATGACAGGCTATCTGCAAGCTGGTGACCCTGGTATGCTGGTAGTGTGGCTCAGTCTAAATACAAAAGCCTCAGAACCAGAAAAGCGGACGTTCTAACTCTAAGTCTGAGGCTGAAGGCCTGAGAATCCAAGGGGTCAGGTCCTGAAATCCAAACGCCAAAGAGCCTAGAGTGGGTGTCCAAGGACAGGAGAGGAAGACTGTGGCCAGCTCCAGCTGACATAATCACCTTTTCTCATTTTTCTTCTCTCCAGGCCCCAAGAAGATTGGTTGGTGCCCACCCATATGGAGGGCAAATCTTCCACCCTCAGTTCATTAAGTTTCACATGCAAATCTCCTCTGGAATCATCCTCACAGACATACTAAAAAATAATGTTTTACCAGATTTCCAGGTATTTCTTAATCCATTCAACTTGATACTTAAAATTAATCATCATGATGACAGACAGTATTATTGGTTTTTACTTGGTCTACAATGATAATAGAGTTGACTTTTGAACAACATGGGTCTGAACTGTGCAGGTCCAATTATATATGGATTTCTTTTCTGCTTCTGCCACCTATGAGACAACAAAACCACCTCCTCTTCTTTTTCCTCCTCCTCAGCCTATTCACCATGAAGATGAAGAGGAAAATATTTATGATGGCTCTACTTTCGCTTAGTGAAAGGTAAATATATTTTCTCTTCCTTATGATTTCCTTCATAACATTTTCTTTTCTGTAGCTTAAATTCTTGTAAGCATACACCATATAATACATATAGCATATAATGTATCTGTTAGTTCACTGTTGATGTTATTGGTAAGTCTTCTGGTCAACTGCTGCTATTAGTAGTTAAGCTTTGGGGTTAAGAATACAGCATATAATACATACAGCATATAAAATATCTGTTAGTTCACTGTTGATGTTACTGGTAAGGCTTCTGGTCAACTGCTGCTATTAGTAGTTAAGCTTTGGAAGGGTCAAAAATTATCCATGGATTTTCAACTGCTCAGGAAGTTGGTGCCCATCTGCTATTTTTCAAGGGCCAATGGTATAGCAATATTTATGCTATGGTTTTATAAACAGAAAAAATTACCACAACTTTGCTTTTCTCTCTCTCAAAAGTAAGTTATGGTTTTAAGAAAGTATTAACCTTCATTAAATTAGTTTTAAAGTTTTAGCTTTTTATTGTCCATAATTGATCCATCTCCATTAAAATTATATTAGAAAAGAAGAATTGGTGTAAAGTACAAACCTGCCACGCTAGCCATTGCTAAAAAGTATAATGCTTTTTGCATGAGGTGGCCCCATTTCTCATAGAAGGCAAGCTGCTTTTACTTATACCACCTAACAAACACTATGCCAAAGCTAGTCAATTGGCATGATAATTTAATAAATATAAAATAAGCCAAATAAGCACAGTTTCAAAGGGAATATTTTTTAAAAATCTGAATTAGAACTTTATATCAAAATGCTGCTACTCTGCTGATAAACCTGACTTCAGAAATCTGCAGCTGATTCTGTATTTCCAAATATCAATTGTCTCTACCTTCAAAGTTGGACTTGACTCTAAATTTAAAATAACATATTTCTTTCCACATTGTGTTGGCATCTGCATTAAGTTTATATTTCATTACATTAGGGCACACACACTATCAGGTCTAGCAGAGATACAGCAACATAGGCCATCTCTGCATTGTGGATAATATTTTGGTAGGCTGACAGGGATTGCGGATTTGATTCATCCACAAATTTCATAAATAATTATGTTCCTTCAATCAGGTGAAACAGAAATGGTCATAGGGGAAATGTAGATGTTTTCTTTGTCTGACCGTAGGTCCAGAGGGCCTCGTAACATATTCAGTGCTGAACAGAACCTTCTCAGCAGACTATGAAAGACTGAAGGTTTGAAATACAATGATCTTTTCCTTAAATTCCAATATCAACATACAAATTCCATGCTCCTAATAACACATCTTAGTTTTCTAATTGGTTGTTTTGAGCTATTTCATATTATTTTCATGAGGATCATTTCCTTCCATTAAGCAGAGTAGAACATTTCCCCTCAGGTTTATTTTTAGTTTATCTGCAGTGAAAAATAGCATATTTAAAAATCAAATATTCTAATGATTTTCCAAATGCAGTCCTAAAAGTGTTTTTTAATATTATTCCACTTATTTTGGCTGAACACTTGTATATTTATAATAAACCTAGATGCTCAATATCAACTTTATGTTGTCCCATCAAAAAGAGCCCCAATCACTTTATTGCCTTCACCCTTCCCATTTGGCAATGTTCCACTAGACTGAATTAATAAGTAGTACACTGGATCTTTTACCCTAAGAGAAATGATGGGACAAAGTATATTTTAGAAATACTTCTCTAAGATAGTTCCCCAAATGAGAAAGTTACTGCCATTTTTCTTAAAAAATGTTGCAAACTTGAGCCTTTTTCTTTACTGCCCAGATTACAATTTCCTATTGGTCAGCACTTCTCAAAACTGTTTTTGTCAGCTATCATTAAAACAATGGATAGAAATCATGACTACTGATAATGATAAAGCTGAACTAGTTAAGTTGCTCAGCTTGGTCATCAGAAGATAATGATGATGGTTATTTGAAAACTTATTAAAAGCAATAAGAGCCATATGTGATTACATTTCTTTAATGCTTGTTTTGGCTTAGCATCTATTGTATCATTAGCATTCAGAAGAAATTATAAAAAAGATAATGACTAGAAAATAACCTTTTTAAATGACTTCTGTTATATGTTTAAAGAATGATTCATTGGCAATAAAGCTTTAAAAGTCTACTGCATCATATATCATAGTGAACATGTACTTCCATGTTAGCCAGTTTCAAGAAAATGCTCCCAAGGAATGTGGGCTTCACCTGACAAGGAACCCAAGCTCATTACCACTAGAGTAATCAATAACCTCTGCTAATGTGTTCAGCTGGCGACACAGGCCAGATCAATAAAACCCGCCACATGCTTTTGTTTTAGGAAATGAAGCCTTTTAGTTCTTAATTAAGGGAGAGCCCTCACATCCGTAATGATTTCTACAATGAATATTACCACAGAGGACATGGGAATGAATCTGCGTTTTTCAATAAAGAACTGCATAAGGAAGGAGAAAAAAAAGGTTAAAAATAAGAGGACTTTGTTCATTGCTTCCTTTGTTTACATTTTAAAATGTAAACCCATAGGAAGTTGTGTTCCCCTTGAAGTGAGAGAATGGCAAAAATTCAATTTTAGAAGCACAGTGAGAGGAAGCAAAAATTATTTGTTCAACAGATCTCCATTTAGTGACCAAGCAAGGCACCGTATTTCAGGAAGAGCCCAGTGAATCAACTGCTTGAAGAATTTACAAAGAGAGGACACAGAAAACTGAAGGAAATTATAGCAAAATATTAGAGCATAGCACTGGAATTTAACATAATCTTATCTAACTCAACATTTTATACTGTTTAGTTTTAAAGAATTAGGACATTTTTATAATATAAAATTATATTACAGGATCATTTAGGACCTTAACAGTATAAAGCCCCCATGTAGTTTACAATAAGGAAACAGTTTACAAAATATTCTATTTATATTCAATAAAAAATGATGAAATAATACTGGACTCCATATCTGACTCTAAGATACACTGAACTTTTTGAAAGCTAAAAGACCAATTGATAGTGTTTCACACATGTCCGTGTGAAGAGATCACCAAACAGGCTTTGAGTGAGCAACATGGCTGTTTATTTCACCTGGGTGCAGGCGGGCTGAGTCCAAAAAGAGAGTCAGCAAAGGGTGGTGGATTATCATTAGTTCTTATAGGTTTTGGAATAGGCGGTGGATCTCACAAAGTACATTCTCAAGGGTGGGTAGAATTATAAAGAAACTTCTTAAGGGTGGGGGAGATTATAAAGAACACTGATCAGTTAGAGTGGGGCAGAAACAAATCACAGTGGTGGAATGTCATTAGTTAAGCCATTTTCACTTCTTTTGTGGATCTTCAGTTGCTTCAGGCCACCTGGATGTATGCGTGCAGGTCACTGGGGATATGAGCGCTTAGCTTGGGCTCAGAAGCCTGACAGGTAGATGGGCAAAATTGTTTCTATTACTCTTTAATCACCATTTTCTTTAAATTGAGGATAAAATCACAGTGTTCTTAAAACATACATATAAAAATAAGAGATACCTAACTCCTTTGTACAAATAAGGCAAAGAGTTAGAGGATTCAGTTCTTTTCTGGGTCAATATCTAATCATTCTTCCTTGATTTCTCCATATACTTATTTATTAGACTTGGCTGAGTGTGACAGACTTCCTTGGATCGGGATAATTTCATCTACTCATTTATTCATAAGATGGAACATTCTGACTCAAGTCTTTATAAACTATTAATCTTAGCTTGGATGTCCTAAAATGTGGTTATTTGTAAGTACATTCTCATTAATTTTGGACATATTTTCAATTTAAACATGTTTTCTGCTTATAAGTGAATTTAGCTCCCTAACAGATTGAAATAACCTCTTATATTTCCCAACTGTTTTTCTTTTTTCTTTGTTTCAGATTTACACCAAATTATGCCTTTGAAAACTTCACCTTTTTATCTACATGAAAGATGGGGACAGATGTTTCCAATGCTTTCTATAGCTTCAAAAATGTTTCAAAATCCTGATAAGTTCTATGCACATGAACTCTTTTGCTTACACTGATGTATTTTTAAACTTATTGACCACATACCAGATATGTTGCCCAACTAGCTATATAATCACTAGGGACTCTATAAGAAGGAAACTTGGACAAAAGAAAGTGGAAGCGTTGTAGCTTACGAAAACTTCAAACCAGCTGAGAGCACTTATAAAGCTGTATTTTTAAATAAATATACCCATAGGATTTGGAAAATATTGACAATACAAATCCTACTAAGATGAATTACAACTCCCTTGTGTCTTCTTCATTACATTTTAAAAAATCCTTTGTAGTATACTTTATTGTGTGTGTGTGTGTGTGCCTAAGCTCAGGAGGGAGGAAGAATGG
Organism: Colobus angolensis palliatus; assembly: GCF_000951035.1. NCBI lineage: Eukaryota > Metazoa > Chordata > Mammalia > Primates > Cercopithecidae > Colobus > Colobus angolensis. The sequence continues at coordinate 4,011,523 of NW_012120709.1, forward strand.
GAGAAAGAAGAGGGAAGGAGAGGAAGGAAGGAAGGAGAAGAAAGTTATCAAGACAGATTCATGAGAATTTTACTTAACACATGACCGTCTGTGACAGTCTGGCTGTCTCTAGCCTCACTATGGCAAAGCTGGCTCTTCTCAATTATTCCTCCTTTTTCCCCCTTTGGTTGCTTATTTGTTTTATTATATTCCATTTAATGAACACATGTATGTATAAGGCTTAGCCAAAACCATTTCATATATGTCTACTCATTCAATTTTTAAAATAAGTCTATGATGAATGTACTGTTATTACTATCCTAACTTAAACAATGAGGGGACTTGAAATTAGAATTAAATCATGATTATACAAGGCAACTAAAAACTGGCAAAGCTGGGTTTTGAACTCAGTTAGCACTCTACAATATACTGTCTCTCCATTTGTTGTTTGCCAAAACTTTGTAATTCCTTAAGAATTGCAGGGAACCTGAAAAACGCTCTGCTTTTCTTTTTGACTTACCTCTAACTTAAGTCTTAGACATAATTTTGGAATTATTGGGAAAATATGCTAACGATTATTCAATAAAACAAAAAATAGATTTAAAGAGAAACAGATACTCTTTATAGATTTATATCAATGCTTTTTTTTAAAAAAAGTTCGTTTGAGGTATCAGTTTTTGTTCATTTTCCTCCAAATATATACATGGAATACTTGTAAATACCATATATTACTTCATCATAAGCTCACTTATACTTGCTCACATAGAATAGAAAGTGGTGATTAGCTTATGGGCAGTGAATAAATACTTATTCACTTGAAAAGTAAACTGTTTCATAATCAATGAAAATTGTTGAGGGCATTATAGATTGTCTTTAAATGCTCATTTTGCAAACTAGCACATACAATGAAAGAAAGTAGGGTGAGGCCGGGCGCGGTGGCTCAAGCCTGTAATCCCAGGACTTTGGGAGGCCGAGACGGGTGGATCGCGAGGTCAGGAGATCGAGATCATCCTGGCTAACACAGTGAAACCCCGTCTCTACTAAAAAATACAAAAACCTAGCTGGGCAAGGTGGCGGGCGCCTGTAGTCCCAGCTACTTAAGAGGCTGAGGCAGGAGAATGGCGTGAACCCGGGAGGCGGAGCTTACCGTGAGCTGAGATCCGGCCACTGCACTCCAGCCTGGGCGACGGAGCGAGACTCCGTCTCAAAAAAAAAAAAAAAAAAAAAAGAAAGTAGGGTGAGATTAATCTTGCCTCTAGGTCTCCATTTGACTGTTGTCTTAAACTTTGACCTTTGCGAAATGGCAAGTGTTTTCCCATCCCCTAAGTAGTAGCTTTGAGCCATACACCTAATATGGTCATAGAAAATGAAGGTTTATGAGGGTTCAAATTGTATTTTTTACTGTTAGAATGGACAAATGAAATACGATCTAAGCTGAACATAAACTAACCTTAAATGAGAAACTTTTTTTAGTAGGTTGTTAGCCTGCAGCCCTGTAATTGCTAACCTTAACACACCTTAGAATAAAGAATCATTTTATCGCACTCTGAGAAAATACAAATCTTAGTATTTACTTAATGAGAAAATCTTTTTTTGTAAGAGAAGATTATACTACTTGTGAAGTGCTTCTTTCCCAAATAACTTATTTTTGAACCCTCAACCACAGAATTTTTTAATGTGAGAGTTGTTTTTATGGCATCATTTGCTAATTATTTGTCTGAAATGCCTAAAATAAGCAAATAGGATGACTATACCCATGCAACTATTGCTGAAGTGAGTGATCAAAGTGACATGAGATTTCTTTTGTAAGCTTTGCATTTGTTAATATCATAAGATAGTATCATAGAATGAGCTACAAGAAAATTTAAAGCACAAGAGGTATGATACAAGGAAAACTATATAATTCATTGAATACCTGGAATGTACAAAGCATTTTTCTTATTAATGAAATAAACAAATGAAGTAATTATTTCTTCTTATTAGACATGAAGTAAACTGGGGCTTAGAAAATATAACATTCCTAAGGTTAAATAGAAGTAATAAAAGTTGGTAAATGAAAAAACAAGAATCCCCTATATTTAAATCCAATAGTCATTTTCTTTTCACCAGTGACTAGAACATGCTACCCTCCCAGAAGTCTCTAAAGGCATACCTTTCATTTTTGGAGCAAAAAGTGGAGGCATGAGAGATTAAGTACCAAATAAGGTTTCACATAAGACATGGACAAGTATAGGAATGGGTCTGGGTTCTCTATATTCATTCCAAAATTCATGTGTTGCATTTTGGTATCATATTGTTGGTTTTACAAGATCTGTCTGTTTCTATGGCACCATTTTCTCCTACTTTATAAAATTTATGAAGCAAAATGAAACTCATGAATATCTGAGAGCAGTGGGGAGAAGTTTACATTTAATAACTTTTTCCTCTCCTGGAATCTATAATTAGCAGTAGAAAACAATAGATCATTAAAAAAATCAAGCAATGATATTTGAATTAATATTTTTATTCTTCCTGGTAAGCAACAAAATTCTAAGTAGTTGGTACTTGAAACCTATATGTTTCACACAAATTGCCATCATATTAATGTGAAATATATTTTATAATTGAAGATTCAACTAAGAAAAGCCCCAGAAACAAAACCCTGCTGTACTGTAAATCACAGATGAAATATGTTTAATGGATGTAATTTTCAAGTGATCTGCAGGCAACTGGTATGCTTTTAGGACTTTGATGCTGGTATCTTAGCAATAGATAATTGAATTTTTTATGGTCCCATTATTTGTTAGTATTTCAGTAATCGAAACCATTACCCAGTGTGCTGAGTTGGTGGCAAACTGGAGTCAATAATCTTGCCACATGCTTTGGTTTTAGGAAATGCACCTTACAATCTCTTAATTAAAGGCCACTATTTCATTCCCATTAGAGTTCGTTAGACATCTAAGAATATTCAAGAGTAATAGAAAAGTAACTTTAACATTGGTAGGTAGTAAGTAAATCATGTATCAATTAAAACATATAGGTTACTAGTATATATATTGCAGTTCAAGAAAACCTCATGCAAAATATGTATACCCTCAAATTAGAAAATCATTAAATAAATTATTAGTGGTAGTATTTTTCTGCAGCATTTTTAAACTTTATCACATTGTAAGGCATTTTAAACCTATTCAACTAATGAAAAATCCATTTTCCTCAAAAGTTATAGAAAGCACATCAATCTCAATATACTTGTTTTCTCAAATTTTACTTTCTGTAACTTAAAAAAAAGTAGTCATTTTCAGATGCCATTAAATGCAGTTATTGAATTTTGTTCTTTGTAAACTAACCTAACATTATAGGAATCAAAAGATCATTTGTTGGTTTCTGTGAGTCTAATCATGACATTTGTTGGGTCATTATTTAAGAGTTGTGTTTCTGATGGAATCCGGTATATTCCTTCCTTTGATTTTTTAAGTACAGGAGACACAATTAAGTAGCTACAGCTAATGCCAACAGTTAAAGCTAACCCAATTAGGATGGCTTTCAATTAGAGGAACCAATTATGGTTTCTACAAGACAATCATTTTTACAGCTAAAAGAGTTCTCCTAAATCCCTTTCCATTGTCATTTTTTAAAGAAAGATATTTGTTATTACCTGAGTTTTGTCTGATTTATGTTACTCCAAAGTAAAAGTAATAATAGGCTAATATTAAAGGTTTAATAATAATGAACTCAAAAGTCAGGAAATATCAAGGTTAATATTCTAAAAGTAAGAGTCACTATGCACATTTATTCAACAGTCTCTCCAACAAAAGTCTTCCATATATAGCTCGAATAATTTACTGTTGTTTGAATTATTTCATAAATTCTTATAGGAAGCCTACATTTCTCAGGTACTTATATTATTTCATTGTTGTTCAGTAGGTAGAACACAAGGTCTGTATCTGGCTAATATGATTAATTTCCATTATCAGGAAGAAACTGTCTTTTTCTTATTATAATGTAGCCAGCTGATCTGTGTCTGGAACCCAGAGGATTCGTGTGGCATCTCTTTATTACTGTGAAAACATTAGGTAAAAGCTACATCAACTCTATAAAGTCAGGACAAATAAATATGTAAACCTTTCAAGAATGAGTTTAATTCTCGAAAGATTTTAAAAAATAGCAATAAACTGAGTTGCTGGCTTGGGGAAGAGGATGCAATGGGTAGTAAAAAAAGGAAATAATAAACAACTATAGCCTTAAAGCTATGTATAGAAATGAAGAATTTATTGGCATTAAATGTGTGTTGTGTATTAGAAAGATTACATATATATATATCTGGATATATTAACTTCTATATATTAACTACTATATCTCTCTACTCCCTTTTGTCCTGCTCTTCTATATGAGGTGTATGAATGTTTAAATTTACAAATTAGTCTATAGGTCATAAGACCACAATAAGTCCATCTGGATTTGATGGGGAAGCTTTCATATTGCCTGAACATCCTGAACTATTAGACTTAATGAAATCAGTAATGAGAATCTGGGGAGAGAGGAAGAGTATTAGTGTTTTATGAAATACACTTGTGCCATATTAAACAGAGATATGCTATTATGTATGGTTGTTAAATACAGTATAATGGTGAGATGGATGCAGGAATTTTCAATATGGAAATTGATATAGTTTGAATATTTGTCCCACCCAAATCTCATGCTGAATATTAATCCCCAATGTTGGAAGTAAGGCCTGGTGAGAAGTGTTTAGGTCATGGGGGGCAGATCCCCTTTGGCTTGTGCAGTCTTTATGATAGTGAGTTCTTGTGAGATCTGGTCATTTAAAAGTGAATGGCACCTCCCCCTCTCCTCACTCTTTCTTGATCCTGCTCTGGCCATGTCATATGCTTGTTCCCCCTTTGCCTTCTGCCATGATTGTAACCTTTCCAAGGCTTCCCCAGAATCAGCGTAGATGCCAACACCTTGCTTCTTGTAAAGCCTGCAGAAGTGAGAGTCCATTAAACCTCTTTTCTTTATATATTACCCAGTCTCAGGTACTTCTTTATAGCAATGCAAGAACTGCCTAATCCAGAAAATCGGTACCAAGAGTGGGTGTTGCTATACAGATACGTGAAAATGTAGAAGTGGCTTTGGAACTAGGTAATGGGGATATACTGGAAGCATTTGGAGGATTTATAAGAAAACAAGAATATCAGAAGAGTTTAGAACTTCTTAGAGACTGTTTAAACGATTGTGACCAAAATACTGATAGTGATATGTACAGTGAAGTCCAGGCTGATGTGGTCTCAGATGGAAATGAGAAACTTACTGGGAACTGGAACAATGATCATGCATGTCATGCCTTACCAAAAAGTTTGGCTGCATTCTGTTCATGCCCTAGGAATCTTCATGGAGCTTCATAATGATAATTTAGAGTGTCTGGTGAAAAAAATTGTAAGCATCAAAGCATTCAATATATGATCTGGCTGCTTCTAATAGCCTATTCTGAGATGCAGGAGCAAAAGAATAACTTAAAATTGTAACTAATATTTAAAAGGAAAGCCCAGCATTTATGTTTCAAAAATTTGCAGCCTAGCAAAGTGGCAAGAAAGAAAAAGCTTTGGCGGGAAGGAATTCAACTGGGCTATGGAACAACCACTTACAAGAGATGTTTGCCTAACTGAAAGGGATTCAAGGCTAATATCCAAGACAATGGGAAAAAAGACCTCAAAGACATTTCAGAGACATTTGCAGCAGCCCCACCATCACAGATCTAGAGATCTAGGAGGGAAGAATGGTTTAATAGGCCTGGCCCAGGGCCCTGCTGCCCTGTGTAGTCTTGGGGCACTGCTTCCCTCATCCAGGTCACTCCGGCTCCAGCCTCAGTTCAGAGGACCTCAAGTACAACTCAGACCACTGCTTTAGATGGTACAAGGCATAAGCAATGGCAGCTTCCACATGGTGTTAAAGCCTGCAGGTGCACAGAGTACAAGAGGGAATGAGTCTTGGCAGCCTCCAGCTAGATTTCAGAGGATATATAGAAAAGCCTGGGTGTCCAGGCAGAAGCCTGCTGCAGAGGTGGAGCCTCTTGCAGCGACGCTCTAGTAGGGCAGTGTCAAGGGGAAAGGTGGAATTGGAGCCCACCCCCACATGGCACTGTGGCACTGCTTTGTAGAGCTATGAGAAGGGGATTGCCACCCTCCAGATTTGAGAATGGTAGATCCACCAGCAGCTTTCACCTTGCACCTAGAAAAGCCACAGTCATTCAACAACCTGTGAGAGCAGCCATGGGGGCTGTACCCTGCAAAATCACAGAGGTGGAGTTTCCCAGGGCCTTCGAAGCCTACTACATGCATCAGTGTGCCCTGGATGTGGGACATGGAGTCAAATGAGATTATTTTGGAGCTTTATGATTTAATGACTTCCCTACTGAGTTTCAAACTTGCATGGGGCCTATAGCCCTTTTCTTTTTGCCAATTTCTCCCTTTGGAACAGAATGTTTACCTAATGTCTATGACCCAATTGGATCTTGAAAGTAACTAATTTGTTTTCGATTTTATAGGCTCATAAGTGGAATGGATTTGCATTGTTTCAGATGAGATTTTGGACGTTTAATACCGGACTGAGTCAAGACACTGGAGGACTTTTAAGAAAGCATGATTGTACTTTGAAATGTGAGGAGGGAGATTTGGGAGAGGCCAAGGGGGAAATGATATAGTTTGAATATTTGTCCCTGCCCAAATCTCATATTCAATTGTAATCCCCATGCTGGATTTGGGGTCAAGTGGGAGATGTTTCGATCATGGGGGCAGATCCCTCATGGCTTGGTGCTATCTTCAGAGATGGTGAATTATTGTGAGATCTGCTCATTTAAAAATGTGTGGTACCTCCCTCACCCACACATTATCTCTATTGCTCTTGCTCTGGTCATGTGATATGCCTGCTCCCCTTCCCCTTCCACCATGATTGTAAGATTCCTGAGGCCTCCCCAGAAGTCAAGCATATGCTGGTACCATGGTTCCTGTAAAGCCTGCAAAACTGTGAGCTAATTAAACCTCTTTTCTTTATAAATTGCCCAGTCTCAGGTATTTCTTTATAGCAATGCAAGAATGACCTAATACAGGAACTGGAGAGGTAATTTGTCTCTCTTCTCTCAGATATATTCCTCACTTTTTCTTTATTCTCTATGTCAAAGAAGCAGGACTCAGAAGTCAGTATTTTTACAATCATTTGCCTATTGTTTTCCAGACTGATTTGGGCAACTGAATTCCTATAAGGTCCCTGTTACGGATTGAATAAAATTCACATATTAAAGCCCTAACCCCAAACATATTGGTACTTGGAGGTGTGACCTTCAGGAGGTAATTAGGTTTAGATTAGGTCATAAGTGTGTGGCCACCATAATGTTGTTAGTGCCCTTTTAAAGAGACAAAGAGACAGAGTGCTCTCTTCATCTGCTATAAAAGAAAACAATAAAAACACAGCTGTCTTCAAGCCAGGAAAACAGTCTTTGTCAAGGAATGGAATTAGCCAGTAACCTTGATCTTGAACTTCCCAGTTTTCAGAACTATGAGAAATAAATAACTGTTGTTTAAACCACTAGTTAATGGTATTTTGTGATGGAAGCCCAAGCTGACTGATACAGGGCCATTATTTCGGGAAAGATTTCTAGGTATTGTTGTGGCTTCTTTGAGAATCCAGATGTAACTGACACCTCCTCCATCCAGAGTTCTTTTACTAAAAAGCATAGCTTCCTCATTCTTGGGTCATAAGCTTCTCCTTTTGTCTCTTCAGAACTGAAATAGTAGCAGCTTTATTGCTAAACTCTGAATTGCTTCACTAATTGGCTTACCAAAAGTTTTGATATATGAGTAACAAATATGTTTAATTAAATTCCTAATCTTATAGATTAGGTATGCTAGTAATTAATTTTTACAGCTCCCTTCATTTAGGAAAGATATTTTTGCTGTGTATAGAATTCTGGGTAGACAGTCGCTATAGCTGTTATTGTTTTTGTGGCTACTGGTTTTTCTCAACACTCTAAAGATGTTTCTTCATTGTCTTTAGCTTACATGGTTTCTGTTGAAAAGTTGGTTGTATTTCTTATATTTCATCCTATGAGTAGAGACTGAGGTAAGTAGTTTTAATATTTGGACATAGATGTATCTTTCCCTTTTGATGGGCCTTAAATGAGAAGCTATGTTATTCTAGCTGGAATTTGAGCTAAGTCTGAGAAATTGTATTGCTGATAACCCTCAAAGCACTAAAGCTTTCACATGCCTGTTATCAATATCTTGCTTCATTCACATTGCCTCGCCAGTCTGCACTTGGCCTTCACCAGCTAATAAACTATTCTAGCTGAACTCTATTTTTCTTATATCTAGTTTTATCTATAGCAAGCAAGTGAGTGTTCATGTCTTCTGTCCCCATGCAGTTACCTGTCTCGCCTTAGACTTTGGGCCAGATGGAGGGTATTTGTCCACAACTCTTTAGTAAGTTCAAATAAGTTATAAAGCTCGTGTGAGTCTTGGTTTCTTTGGATTAATTTTAAAAAGCAAAAACAAAAACACAACCACAAAAAACCTATTTCTTGCTCTCCACTTCCTAGAGCAGAAGTCAGAAGTTCAGTGATATGTTTCTAACTTATTACCCAGACATATATTTAGGCTTTTGTTGACTAAATATCATCAGCTGTGCTCTGTGCTAATTTTTAAGTATGCAAAAGTATTTTGAGGACAGAATAGGCCTTGTGCTCTAAAATATTTGGTTGTTTGGAGATATTACATTCACATATACACAAACATACAATTGCTGTAGCAAAAATAAGGAATCAACAGGGCCACACAAAGACATGGACATTGCTAACAAGGAGCCACTCCTGTTAAAACTAGGGGAATAGATAAGAAAGAGTCAATCTGGGCCATATGATCAGTTAAGATTATGCAGGATCTGGGAAGGAAAGAAGATGGCAATTGTCTCTCTGGAACATATTTGGGGAAACAGAAGTATGATGACTATGGTGTTTCCTATGCTTTTCTAAATTTTATGCAAATGTTGTGCAATTGGCCAAGTCTCACCAACTCTATTGGACTCCAGCCCTTGTTTATGTCCCTCATTAAAATATTTATATCACTGCACATCTATATCACCCAATTTAGTATTTAAATATATTCTAACTTGTAGTGTATATTTTTTACACATCTTTTTTATACCCCAAAAATTCTAATGTCCAAAAAAGACAAGGTCATATTGTATTTCTTTTTATGCAGTGAGACTGAGATCATGAGGAAAACCTGTACATTATGATCAAACAGAAGAATATTTGCATCTTGGCTTGTATTCTTTCTTCATTACCTTTAGTAAGTTACTTATGCTTAATAAACCTTGAATTACTTAACCACAAAATGACTGGTTCCAAGGGTGCTGAATAAATATAATCACTGCTAAGTTCAATGTAAGGTGTATTAGCAAGAGACTTCTGAAACTTTTCTTTTGAAAAATAAACCATACAAAAACACCTGAAAGAAATATTTGGTAAGGGTAATGATAGTCCCATATGGAAAACTACAGCCAATATCTGTTTATACAGCCACAAATCCCTTCTTCAAAAAACAGCATCATATAAATATTATCTCAATGAAGGTGAAGCACACTGAAAGTTTTGGGGTGAAAATATTCTATGTAAGTATATTTTATTGGTAATCTAAAAACAGAAAAAAAAGAAAAAAAAATCTCTAATTCATTCAGTTGAGAATTTCTCCCTTCGATGCTGCAAATTTACATATACAGATTTCCTTTTAACTTTAGATATAAACATATTGCAGTAAAATTGTCTACATTCATGAATTTTGAGTGAATGCCTTCTTAACTCAAAGGGCCCTGGTTGAGGTGACCATTGAAGGCAAATAACAAATGTTCCTTATATATACTCAAATGCATAATTTAAATCTTTCACCTCTCAAAAACAGTTAACCAATGTTCCTCAAATATGGTATAATTTTCCTTCCACAATAAAAACTGCAATCCTGCTAACTTTGGAGTTGCATAGCTTTAGCTGTTTTTAAATTATACCTAAGAAAAACAGAGTTGAAGTGTTTTCCTTCCAAGTGAAGAAAAGTTTTCTATTCATACTTGTATTACTCAATACCATATGCATGCATCTTGCACAAATGTGTTTTTAAGGCAATCAAGGGGCTTTAAGCAGAGACCAAGTTCTACCCACAAGGAGTGGCAAATATATTATTTTTTCCATTAAGGAATTAAATTTGCAATGTAATTCTTAGTCTAACTACTGTATTTGTTATTTTAAATGTGTTATTTTAAACTTTATATTCAACATCTTTAACGTTAAAAAAAAGAAAAACACTGTCCTCCCTGCACCACCTTTGCTTGTAAAATATAATGTTTTAGTACTACTTAGGTATCTTTTAACATAACTCCTCTTGGTCTATCCAAATTTACCTCTCATTGAGCCTATGCACTTTTATTTTATTCTATCTAGGGTGAACGCCTCACTTTCTTCCATTTTTTCTATTCTGTTTTTATTTCCATATCTCTGTGTATCTATGCTCTCTGCATAAAACATGTTTATTTCCATATCTCTGTGTATACTATGCTCTCTGCATAAAACACCGCCAGGTGCAGTGGCTGACACCTGTAATCCCAGCACTTTGGGAGGCCAAGGCAGGCGGATCACAAGGTCAAGAGATCGAGACCATCCTGGCCAACATGGTGAAACCCCATTTCTACTAAAAATACAAAAATTAGCCAGGCGTGCTGACAGGTGCCTGTAGTCCCAGCTACTTGGGAGGCTGAGGCAGGAGAATCAGTGAACCTGGGAGGTGGAGGCTACAGTGAGCCAAGATCGCGCCACTGCACTGCAGCCTGGCAGCAGAGTGAAACTCCATCTCAAAAAAGAAAAAAAAAAACATTGATTTCTACCTGTCCAAATACAACTCAGTTATACAAGCCCAAGTCACACCTTCAATGAACACTCGCCAAACCATTTTGGGTTATACAAATCTCTTTTTTCTCATATAACTTTCTTTCTTGTCTCTGTTTTATTTTTCTATTTTCTTTTTTCTTTTTTTCTTTTTTTTGTACCTGAGTAAAAGCTATGCATTGTAATAGAAACAATATGAAGGTGTAATTTCAAGTCCTGGCACTTTTGCTTTTGTTAGAATTTGCATCTTGGATAAGTCCCTTAACCTCATTGTAACTATTTTGTTATAATGGAAATAATAATAATAATATATTTTATATGTTTATAAATTTAGTAACAAGTGATGGGATATTCTTTTGTGGATTGGAAAATGCTATGCAAATTTAAAGATATATTAGATTTAATATATGTAATCATTTTATATATTGTAACTTAATAGTTCATCAATGAACCCCACTTTCAGGTCTTCAATATGCACATGTTTATATGAGGGGTTAGACTAGTTATCATCTATCCATGAATATTCAATTATTCCATGGAACGCTATTCTCTTGAGGTACTCCAGAAATTAAGAATGCCATAGCCAAATAATTTTGACAAACACTACCCATAGTATAGATGGTACTTCTCAGGGAACATTAAACATTAAGATTATGAGATGAAGAAACTTATTTAACTTTGTTTAAATTGATAGTTTTAAAAAATGTTTATTTAAAACTATTTAAAAATATGCAACTATATTAACCCCTTTTTGGTCTAACAACTATTATATTAATTTTTTGGACAATAATCCTGTAGATATTAAAATAAGTCATCTTTGGTCATTTCCAGTGGTATGACTTGAAATTTCTATTTTTTCAATCATACACCTTTACTTTCTGATACAGTCCTAAATATATTAATGCTATACAATAAATCAATTATTTAGGACTCAATAAATGACATCATTTACTAACATGGCCCAGCATATTATTATAAAAATTACGTGAGTTACCTACAAAAGGGAGTCTATCCCTACTCAAAGATGTTTGCTATAGACCTCTGCTAGCTGCTCAGGAAAGGTTGAGGACAGGGTAAAAAACCGGAGAGAGACTGCCTACACAGTACGGATATGGAGGAGGAACAGCCTGCTGGTGTTTGGAAAGGAATAAAAGACTGACCCTATCTTGATTGTTCTTTCAAAAGCCTTGTATCTCTAGAGAAGGGTGAGCAAATGCTATTGCCTCCAGGGTACAGGTAATGACTCATTATTTCTGGAGGAACTAGTAGAGGAAAAAGTCCTCAATGATTTCTGGTGTCAGGTGTAGAAATCAATCCTGAACTCATAATTCTATACCAATATAATTAGAATTTGCCTACTACTGGAAGAGGGACAAGAAATTCCACAGAAACTCCACCAGAGATACAAGACAGAATTTGGCTACCTATTTAGGAGCAGCACAAATGCCAAGAAAATCCCAAACCCTGAGGCTAGTCATTCATGGACTCCCTAAAGCTAAGGCTAACAAAAAGAGGCTTGGAAAAAATAGTAATCCTTAATAATGAACAACAGCTGTGTATATCTGGAGGCGAGAAAAGGCCATGAATGGAAAATCCTCTGTGCTGCAAAGCTATAGGGATGGCTCAAAGATGAGGGTAGAACTTTAATACTAAGAAAAATCCTTCAACATCTCAGCACCATCATAACTACAAGGAATCTTTAGAGAAATTTGAAGCCTGTGATACACTGAAGACACTCAAAAGCAACAAATTCAAACCCAGCTCAACTCTTGATAAGATTCAGTCAATCTTTATCCTAAATGCCTGAAAAGAGGTATTTTTATATCCAGGGTTAAATTGTATTTACCTCAGCCTCTCATAGCCTACATGAGATATTCAATATTCAATAAAATTGAAAATTGAAAATTGTGCACACACACACACACACACGACAGGAAGGAGGAGAAAAAAAAAAATTCAAAAGACAATGCAACCAGCAGAATCAGAGATGACCAAGAAGTTGGAACTATCAGAGAGAAAGAGAGACTTTAAAAGGTATGGAATTAATATGATATAAAATCTAGTTGAAAAAGTAGGTAATATGCATTAAAAAATTCAGAAATTTCTCCTATAACTAAAGCAGCACATGAGATATTTCCAGATGAATCAGAGCCAGAGTTTGGGGAATACTTATACCTACTCTTATGGCCATGAAATTTCAGAAAATTAAAACCAATGGTAAATCTTAAAAGGTTTCTGTGAGTTGGAAAAGCAAATAAACAAAACCAAATACATACAGGTAACACATAAAAATAAAGAAGTGGAATAAATAAAAAAGTATAATATTGGTCCCAGATTGAATCCCGGCTTAGATAAACTGTAAAGAAAACTTTTTAGGAAACTTGATGATATTTTAAAATTTCATTTACTATATCAGAAAGGTAGAGATGGTTAGCTAAAAAACACAGGCTAAAATAATTATGTATTTATTTTACTATTTTTGTGCGTAAGGCTTTGGAGACTTTAATGTTTTGTTTACTTTCTAATTGTTACTTGTTTCCAGGAAAGATGACTCATAACATGAAGTGCATTGAATTTGACAAATTATGCTGGAAGGAGCTTCGAGTTTTTAAGGAGTAAAGATAAAAATTTGCTTTAAAAATGTACAAAAATGATGCATTCTTTAACATCAGGCCTCAAGGTATAAGGTTATATAATGAGAGGTGGGTGGAGATATTCTTGGATTGTGAGGGGGGCAGAACATTTTTGTTCTAAGGGGCAGACATATTTCATTTACAGCAAGAAGAAGAAGGAAACTTTATAGAAATATGTACAGATATAGAGGAATTTCAAGATTAAAAATATGGTTGACTGAGGACCCGAAAAAAAAAATGTTGGATATGGGAGAAAAGGAGTTGATGTGGTCATACTTGGGAACTGAGCAAAGCAATATATGGGTAAGTATGCACAAACTGGGAGTCAGGAAGAGTAAGATTTCTAATGTGAATGGGTTTAAGTGGGGTATTAAATCAAAGTTGGATTTGAAGAAATCCAACTGTTAGTCTTAGAAGCAGATGTGACTAATCTGTGAAAGTCAAAGTTTACAAGATTAAGCTAAAAGGTCTGGAACCCTGGGCATATATTCAGTCTTTCGATTTGAGATTGTGTCTCTGCCTATTTATTAGACGAGGATCTCTCTGAGAGACATGTATCTAAGGTAGGTAACTGAGCTCTGACAACTTGAAGAGGTATCACAATATTATGAGTAGATGTAAAAATCTCAGGGGTGCCTGGTCTCTTCTACAGTACCATTATGTCATTGTGTCATCATTAAAGAAGGAATATTTATTTCCTTTTTAGTAAGAGAAACAACATGTTAAATGGATTAGTTAGAGTGTGTTGGTCTATAAGTAGCAGAAAGTCTGACATGCTTACTACTAACAGAGAAAGTTACTACCTCGCAGAATTTTAATTCCATAGGAAGATACATTCAAGTGTTTCTGGTTGATTCTGTGGATTAACAGCAGCATCAAAAAGCCATATTCTGTCTGGTGCTCCTTTCTGACACTTTCAGTGGGTTGGTTTTATAATAATATTAGTTCTCTGTAGAGTCACAAATTGGCTGCCAGTAGCAGCTTGAGGAACATGCTCCTTTATTCTTGTCCAGAAAGATAACAGCTTCTTGTTTCTATTTACCAAAAGTCTTAAATGAGAATTTCACCTCTCATTCTTAGGTCTATCAGTTGAGTAGAATGAATAACAGATTAATCCGAACAGGTGATAAATAGATTATATATTATTTCAGCATATAGTATCATTTCTGTCAATATTAGGTAACAAGAAATGTTAGCTGAAAGAATAATGGATAATCATTAAACATTTATTAATTTTAATGAACTTATACTAGAGGACACATTTTACTTTTTGAAAATTGTGTACAATGATTATTTTTAAAAAGAAATATTTTATATATTTCCATCAGTACCCCTTTTTCAATGAGATCATAATGCCTTTGACTCATTTGTCTATATTTTTAGTAATTCTCTGCCAAAATTGCATTTGAGTAAGGAAAGTGATGTTACATTTATGTCTCATGTTTGGCAGGTATGTCCTAGGTCATGTCTCTAAGCAAATACTTTTGCTAATAAAATGCACTACTGAATGACTGAGCTAGATTAAGATATTTGCTTATTCTCTTGTTTATTACTGAAGAAATAATGGAAATGATCTCACTGATGTTTTGTAGAATATTATAGATGCCATACCATACCATTAGTTCAAACTCAATAATTTTTTAAATTTCCTTTTATTTTGAGACAGGGTCTCAGTCTGTCTCCCAGGCTGGAGTGCAATGGCAGGAACACAGCTCACTTCAGCCTCAACCTCCTGGGCTCAAGCGATCCTCCTGCATCGGCATTTCCAGAAGCTGGGAATACAGGCATGCACCATCACATCTGGCTAATTTTCGTTTTTTTGTTTTGTTTTGTTTGTAGAGACGGGTTCCGCTATGTTGCCCAAGATGGTCTCAAACTCCTAACCTCAGGTGATCCACCTGCCTTGGCCTCCCAAAGTTCTGAGATTACAGGCATGAGCCACCATGTTTGGCTGAAAAGTCAATCATTTTAAAAACTATACTCATTTCTTCCAACTAACTAGATTTTCTTCTACCATCTCCCCCTAAAACATGCATTTGAGTGTGACTTCAATATCCATCGATTTTTTCCAGACTAAAAATGTATGTCATAGTCAACTCCTCACTATCACTAAAAATCAAAGTTTGTCTATCCTCCACCCTCCACTCATTCATTCAAGAAATATTTTTTGCATTGTGTACAGCATATCATCCTAAGCCTGGTCTTCATTAAAATACAATCTAGCTTAGAAGACAAAACATAAACAAGTATTCATAAGAGTGACATATAACCTACATTTAATTAGGTACATATAACCTACATGTAATTAAGTACATAGATCTTAACTATAAAATTTAATGTTTTGACAAAGGTATACATTCACGTAAACCACATTCTGTTTAAGTTATAACACTTTTTGTTACTCAAGAAAGCCCACTTGTATCTTTTCTTTTCAAATTAATCCACTCACTCTCTGCAGAGGCAACCAGTCTTCTAATTTCTAGCATAAACAAATTTTCCTGTTTTAAAGCTTCATATATAGGTAATTATACAGTAGGTACACTTTTATTGCATCTTTTGTTTTACTCAGTTTAATGTCTGTGATAGTCACCCATGTTTGTGTATATCAGATCATCTCCTTTGACATTGTATAGCATACTATATTTGAGATAATGACAATGTGTTTGTCTATTGATAGATAGTTTACATTTATCATAGATAATAGAAATATGAGTTCTTTCTCTGGACATTTGTGGTTTTCTCGTTTTTGTTTTCTACCATGTGGTCTCACTCTGTCACTCAGGCTGGAGTGAAGTGTACTATTTATATTCATTTTTCTTGGCTAAATATCTCTAGGAACTGCTAGATCATGTGGCAAGTGCGTGTTGTTAGAATCTACAAAGCAATGCCACAACATAGGTATACCATTTACATTCCCATCAGTGGTGTGTGCATTGCACGTTCAGTATTATTTGATGCTGTCAATCTTTCTAATTTTATTCATTATAGTTGGTTTGAAGTAGCATAAAATTTTGATTTCAATATTTGTTTCTCTGATGACCAATGGCACTCATCACCTTTTTAACATGCTGGTTTCTATATCTTTTTTGTTGGGTAGTTTTTCAGACTTTTCACATTTTTAGGGGAGCTGTTTGTCTTTTTAATTTTGAATGATAGGGCTTGTTTGGACACAAGTTATTTGCTAAATATATGCTAGATTTGGGGGCAAAATTTGTTACTCTAAAGGTGTATTCATATTCTCTGTGAAGACATTTAATTTAAACTAAGCTTACACTATATGATTTTGTTTGAATATAAATGTATAGGATCGCATACTTAAATATAGAAATGAGCAGCTAATTGGGAAAATAAATATGGTTATGTTAAAATTCAATTTATCAACATATATAACTCTCCTAAATATATTTATATATAACAACTTACTACAAATATCTATGCATATTCAAGAAAGCATCTTTTTGATAATGAAAAATGGAAAATAAAATATTTTATGGAGATAATCTCTATTCTCTGCATCCATGGAAAATATCCACATTTTCTTATTATCATCAACTATACATGTCAGAATTAATCATTTTATGTTTAACTTATAATCACCCTGAAAAATCTTATATGGAAAGTTTTTGACACAACATTATAATTTCCCTAATAACCTGGCTGTACTTTATGTACATGTTAGATTTCATTTACTTTTGTTGCTATTGTTATCATATTTACTTTAATAACAAATCTTATATTTTAACAAGTTTCTGAATTGCAATTTCAAATTGTAAACTTTACAGTTGGTTAGCATCTTCTTACAAATTAACTACACTGAGAAAATTGCTTAGGCCTAGAAAACTGACTAAATACATTATGGATTCTAGAAACAAATCACACAATAATATTCCTAAAGGGATGTGAGACTCAATGAAGCACGGTTTCTCAAAGAAAAAAGAGAAGAGATAAAAAGAAAATGAAAGCAAAACAAAATTAGAAAAGTTTTAGCACATATTACATTTTTCTTATAAATTTATCCTTAAGGAAGATGATGTTTTAAAACACAAATTCAGTGTTTTATACTTTGAGACAGTGGAAATAACAGTAAAATGAAAGTCAAAATGTGGGATATATTTCTGTCTCTGGAGCTAATGGTTGTGTGATAATAGACAAGGTACATAACTTCTAAGGGTGCTGATTTCTGTGCTGTGAATGAGCTGTATCACTTACTGTTTAATGCTGTATCATTCAGTAATTTATTCCCTTATAGGTAAGTAAAATCATATTCTTACAAATGTTATTGAGTTGGTGCTCAAATATACAAGATTTCAAAGAATGCTTTTTACTGTAAACAATGGGGTTAGTGCTATAAGTATCAAAATACTCTCCACACTAGTTTGATTAGTTGACTAGATTCATTTGAAATTATTTGAATTAGCCATAGAATAATTAGCCCCATTCCATTATTTGAATTCTTTAAGGCATGAGATCATTCTTATAGTTATTACATTTGTGGGGATAATAAAGCGATTCCCTTTTTTCTCCCGTAGATATTAAGAAATAAAAGAAATAAGATTTTTCTTGTTGAGTTTGTTCTGACTCATGGGATGAGACTGTCAAATCAGTCTCACATGAATCAGAGCACATACCTATCACCAAGTTTTATGAAATAATTTCAAGCATACAGGAAATCAGAAGCTCAGAAGACACAGAAATATGCCTGTGACATTGACATTGAGAGTTGTTCCCCATGTTCTTGTTTCACATGATGAGCATGCACCTGTGGCCCAGACACATGAGGACTCTGAATGAGGTTTTCAGATATTCTTATATAGTAGAGAGCTTTTAACTTCTTAAAACAATTCCATTCATTAATCCAGAGAGCTGCACATCTTCTGTGACATTTTCCAGACAGCCATGCCTCATACACCCTACACTCCCTTTACTGCAGAGGATCCTCCTTCAGGGCATGTGCTGAGGATATTTCAGAAGTGAAATCTCTCCATCCTGTTTATGCAGAGTTCCATCAGAAAATATTAGACATGGTTCCCTGCCTTTGCCTTATATTTCTGCCCCAGGACTGTTCCTTAAGTATGGAGCATAAATGGATGGAGACCTGCTGCTTTAACTCATTCCTCTCTGAGTTATACTGTAAAATCAGCACACAGTTGATCAGAAAAGAGACAGAGAAAGACACTGCAAAAGGAATGTTTCATAAGAAGAACAAGATTAAATTGAAGTTGTTATATATCTTTTAAAAAGTTAATCAGATTAATGTTAGTAAGAAATGGAGGATAGAAAATTGACAGCCACCATGATAAAAGTTCATGACACATCAAAAGGCAGGTGTTTGAGAGGACTGGCCATCACAACATCCAGGCCTGAAGAAGCCCTGAAACAGTCAAATGATAAACCTCTATTTCCTCTTGTAGTGAGTTATGTTTCCATTTCAAAAAATATTTTTTAATTCATTCTCCTTGTAGCTAGCCAACAGAGAAAACTGTTCAGGCTTACTTGACAGCTGTGTTTCTCACTGTTAATTAATATAGTATCAAGTTTTTTGTGAACCATCTGTGCATAACTAAGCATCTTTAAATTCTTGAGGATTTGACTGATAACAGAATTAGAAATATTTCGAGGTAATAACATTATAGATATGTTAGGAAGAAAACTGGCTATGAAAGTAACATGCTAACACCTCCTTTTCTTTAGTGAGTCATCTACCTCTGTATTATTTGTTCATCTCCTTTCCCCACTAATACATTACTTCGATTCATAAAAGTTAAGATCTAAGGTCACCAGAGTTCTAAGAGGTCCAGATCATCATGCATAGGATTACCCTCCACAAGATCCTTAATGTCAATTAAATATTTTACATATGTTTTAGATGCTTTCAGTGTTAAGATAGTCATAATCTCATAGGGGAAACCATTATACTAACTACAAAATATGTATTAGTCACCCTGTTATCTTAGACCTTATAGGTTGTTTCAAAATTATTTCATTCATTCTATACATATTTATTAATATGCTATTCTTTGATAAACTATAGAAAAATAAAACCCACCTTAGAGTATTATATCAGGGGCTGGAGGGTGCTCCCACCACATATACATTTAGCATATTAAAATACTGGGGCATTGTAATGTACTTTACTGGTTACTAAGAAAATGCAGAGAAGGGGCATCTAACATAGTTTGGAGGTACAGAGAAAGTTTAATAGAGTAGGTGATGAATTAGGTGAGAAGTAAAAAATAAAAGCAGTGTATTCTCATATAGGCTCATGACTTTAAATAGCATGATGTGCCCAAAATTTGTATCTCCAGATCTGACCTCTGCCCTAAATTTAATTTATCAATTGCAAATACAGATCCACTGGATACCTAATGGAGTAACTTAGTAACTTATCTTGCTCAAAACTGAGCTCATGATATTCTACACACAGATAATCCCATTGCAGTCTTCCCTGTTTCAGACATAATGACTTCATTCTTTCCCAGAAATGTAGGCTGAAAATCTAAATGCATCTTTTTTTCTTTTTGAGATAGAGTCTCTCTGTCACTCAGGCTGAAGTGCAGTGGTGAGATCTCGGCTCACTTCAAACTTCACCTCCCTGGTTCAAGCGATTCTCATGCCTCAGCCTCCTGAATACCTGGGACTGTAGGCATATGCCACCATGCCAGGCTAATTCTTTTTGTCTTTTTAGTAGAGATGGGGTTTCACCATGTTGACCAGGCTGGTTTCAAACTCCTGACCTCAGTGATTCTCCTGACTTGGCCTCCCAAAGTGCTGGGATTACAGGTGTGAGCCACTGCGCCCAATCCCATTGTATTTTTTATTTGCATTTCCCTTATGGTTGATGATGATGAATATCTTTTAATGTTTACTGACCTTTTCTATAATATCTTCTTTGAAGAAATAGCTATCCAAATCCTTTGTCCATTTTTAAGTTGGGCTGTGTACCTTTACATTATTGAGTGTAAGCATTTTTTAGATATACTATAAACAAGTCCTTTCTCAAATGTCATATTTAAAAATAATCTATCTGAGTCTGAGTTGTACTTTTCATTTTCTTAATGTTCTCCATTAAAGCACAAAGTCTTTATTTAATTTACCAAGTCAATATATCTATTTTTTGTCACTCATGCTTTTGTTGTCAGGTAAAAAGGTTTTGCCCAACTCAATGCCAAAAAGACTTTTCTCATTTTTCTAATTTTTTACAATTTTTCCTATTATATTTAGATTCATTTTAAGGTAAGTTTTGTGTACAGTGTGAGGTAAGGGTCCAACTTCATCTTTTGTATGTAGGTATCTAGCTGCCCTGAAATCATTTCTTGAAAAGACCATTCTTTTGCTCAATGAATTGCTTTGACACTCTCATCAAAAGTCAAACCACTGTGACTGGGTGTGGTGGCTTACGCCTGTAATCCCAGCACTTTGGAAGGCCAAGGCGGCTGGATCACGAGGTCAGGAGATTGAGACCATCCTGGCTAACATGGTGAAACCCCATCTCTACTAAAAATACAAAAAATTAGTCACAATCTATAGATTGGGAGAAAATATTTGCAAACTATGCATCTGACAAAGTTTTAATATCCAGATTCTATAAGGAACTTAAATCAGCAAGCAAAAACCAAACAACCACATTAAAAATAAAAATGGGCAAAGGACATGAACAGACAGTCCTCAAAAGAAGACATACACGTGACAAACAGGCACCTGAAAAAATGTTCAACATCACTGATCATTATAGAAATGCAAGTCAAAACCACAGTGAGATACTATCTCATACCAGTCAGAATGGCTATTACTAAAAAGTCAAAATAACAGAAGATGGTGAGGTTGCAGAGAAAAGGGAACGATTATACACTCTTCGTGGGAATGTAAATCAGTTCAGCTGTCCGGAGCCATGAGGCCCGGAGTTAGCCGACCTCTGTTGCTTGATCTCCGCAAAGCGGAGACAAAATGGCACATTTCCGGGTTCTTCATTATAAACTGTTCCCGCACGCACCTAAACTTTTCCTGCGCGCATGCCTAAAACTTTTCCCACACGTGCCTAAAGTTTTCCCGCGCGCACCTAAACTTTCCCCGTGCGCGCCAACCTTTCCCGCCCGCCCGCAAACATTTTAGCTCCCAGGAAGATATGCAGCCTAGGGCGCAGGTGCGATCCCACACCCGGGAAAATTACAAACCCACGGCGCATGCACAATTGTAATTTGAGAGAACCCAGCCCCCCGTCACCGCCCTGGCCCAACCTCTTCCCCTGCCAGCCTATATAAGGCATTGCACTGCCACCATTAAACGAGACTTGATCAGGCTATTTGTCTTGTCTCCATTTCTCATGTTTTC
>NW_012120709.1:4036877-4037221 GCF_000951035.1 Colobus angolensis palliatus
CAGCCATTAACCTTTTTAATTTTTAACACAACACTAACAACTACTGGTTTATTCTGGCAAAATAACCCTATTATGTGGGTCCATTTGCCTTCATCTCCCAAAAAGGTATTACTCCCCTCTTATGATGCCATAGCAGATTTAATCATCTTAGGTAGAGACAATAGCAAAAAGTATTTTGGAATTGAACCCTCTACGATCATACAACCATATTCTAAGCCACAAATCCATTGGCTAATGCAAAACACTGAAACGTGGCCGATTGCTTGCGCCTCTTATGCTGTTAACTTAGATAACCATTACTCACCAAATAAGCTTATCCAATTTTGTAAGCTACATGCTTTTGT
>NW_012120709.1:4042348-4042653 GCF_000951035.1 Colobus angolensis palliatus
TTGGATAACCTGAACAGATCAGCAGCCGATCGATTTTGGCATTCCGAGTCCAAAAAACAATTTGCCATGGTTAAATGGAAAGACCCCTTAGACAATACATGGCATGGTCCAGACCCAGTGTTAATCTGGGGAAGGGGCTCAGTTTGTGTTTTTTCTCAAACTCTTGATGCAGCCAGATGGCTACCAGAGCGACTGGTAAGACAGGTACCTAACAATAGCCAATCCAGGGAGTAATTTTCTCCCTGAGAGTGCTCTTTTCCTCTATTGCAGAGATGAACTCCAACTACAAGCCCCTCTGGACCATG
>NW_012120709.1:4047122-4055370 GCF_000951035.1 Colobus angolensis palliatus
TATATATATATAAAAAAAAGGGGGGAACTGTCCGGAGCCATGAGGCCCGGAATTAGCCGACCTCTGTTGCTTGATCTCCGCAAAGCGGAGACAAAATGGCACATTTCCGGGTTCTTCATTATAAACTGTTCCCGCGCACGCCTAAAACTTTTCCCTCACGCGCCTAAACTTTTCCCGCGCGTGCCAACCTTTCCCGCGCGCCCGCGCAAACATTTTCGCGCCCAGGAAGATATGCAGCCTACGGCGCAGGCGCAATCCCGCGCCCGGGAAAATTACAAACCCATGGCACATGCGCAATTGTAATTTGAGAGAACCCAGCCCCCCCGTCACCGCCCTGGCCCAACCTCTTCCCCTGCCAGCCTATACAGGGCATTGCACTGCCACCATTAAACGAGACTTGATCAGGCTATTTGTCTTGTCTCCATTTCTCATGTTTTCTTGTCTCCTCCATTCCCACTCCCCCTTCCAGGGTCTGTTCAACTGTCCTGCAGGTCGGGACATTCAGCCATTGTGGAAAGCGGTTTGGAACTTTCTCAAAAAACCTAAAACAGAACTGGCATTCCCATCACCAAGTATATGCCCAAATGAATGTAAATTGCTCTACCGTAAAGACACATGCATACTCATATATTCTTCACAGCAATATTCATAATAGCAAAGACATGAAATCAACCTAGCTGCACATCTATAGCAGATTGGATAAAGAAAATGTGGTAAATATACACCATGGAATACTATGCAGCCATGAAAAACAACAAAATCATGTCCTTTGCAACAACATGGATGGAGCTGGAAGCCATTATCCTAAACAAATTTACACAGGAATGAAAAACCAAATAGCATTTATTCTCACTTATAAGTGGGAGCCACTGGCCAGGCTCCCACTCCCAGCACTTTGGGAGGCTGAGGCAGGCAGATCACTTGGATCAGGAGTTTGGGAACAGCCTGGCCCACATGGGAAAACTCCATGTCTACCAAAAATACAAAAATTAGCCAGATGTGGTGGCACGCACTTGTAATCCCAGCTACTCAGGAGGCTGAGGCAGGAGTATTGTTTGAATGCGGGAGGTGGAAGTTGCAGTGAGCCAAGATCGTGTCATTGCACTGCAGTCTGGGTGACAAAGAGAGACTTCATCTCAAAGAAAAAAACAAACAAACAAACAAACCACGGGAGCTAAACACTGAAATACACAAAGAAGGGAAGAATAGACACTGGGGTCATCTTGAGGGTGGAGGATAGAAGGAGGATGAGGATTGAAAAACTATCTATCAGGTACTATATTTATTGCCTCAGTGACAAAATAATTTGTACAGCAGACCCTCACAACAGGCAATTTACCTATGTAACAAACCTCCACATGTACCCCTGAACTTACAAAGTTGGAAAGAAAAAAAAAGAAGTCAGCTTTTATTTTGATGGAGAATACATTGTATCTGTAGAAAAATGTAAGTATTAACCCATCTTAACAATATTGTTTTCCTATTTATGAATATGAGATATTTTTCTGTTTTTTAAATTTTCTTTAATTGTTTCAACCATATCTTACAGTTTCTGAGAATAAATTTTATATTTATCTTGTCAAATTTAGACCTTGCTTTTTTATTATTTTGATGCTACTGTAAATTGATTTGTTTTTCAACTTCGACTTTTGAAACATTCTTTGCTAGGGTATAGAAATCCAATATATTTTCATACAGTTGTTTTCACAGTTTTGTATTTTTGATCCTGCATCCTGATTTTCTATACTTATTTTAATACTTTTTAGTGGTTTTCTTAGGATTTTCTTTATAGAAGATAGTGTCATCTGCAAAGAGAGATGGTTTTAATTCTTTCACTCCTATACGAATGCATTTTATTTCATGTTTTTGCATAATTTGCCTGGCTAGAACTTCCTGTTTGATGTTGAATAGAAATTATAAAAATGGGCATCCTGGACCTCTTCTTGGTTTTAGATAAAAAGCATTGTCTTTCTCCATTAAGGGTAATGTCAGCTGTGGTTTTATTGTGCATACATATTATCAGATTGAGGGAGTTTCCTTCTATTTTTAGTTTGTTGAGTGTTTTCATCATGAAGCCGTGTTGGGTTTCATTAAATGTTCTTGATTCCTTTTCTGTGTCTATTGAAATCCCCATGTGTTTTTGCTCTTCAACCTACAACATTATGTAATATATTAATGGATTTCACATATTAAACTTTGTATTCACAGGATAAATCCACCTTGGTTATCAAATATAACTTTTTTTATGCTACTGGATTAGGTTTGCTAGCATTTGGTTGAAGACACTGGTCTGCATTTTTCTCTTCTTGTGATGTGTTTTTCTCGCTTTGGTATCAGGCTAATACTGGTGTTATATGTTCAGAAGTGTTCCCTATTTTTTGGAAGAATTTCTGAGTAAATGTTTTTAAATGTATGTGGGTACAAATATATACAATTTGTACTGTACACACACACACACACACACACACATATATATATTTGGTAGTATTCATAAGTAAAGTTGTCTGTACCCAGGTAATTCTTTGTGGGAAAGTTTTCATAACTAATTCAATTCTTACTTGTCCTAGGTTTATTAAGGGTTTTCTGTTTTCTCTTGAGTTCATTTTGGTAGCTGTGTCTTTCTAGAAGTTGTCCATTTCATATGCATTTTGTAATTTGTTGGCATACAATTTTGCATCCTATTATTTTATATTTATTTCAGTTTCTATAAGGTCAATAGAGATATACCATCTTTCAATCCGGTTTTAGTAATTTGAGTCATCTCTCTTTCTTGTTCAGTCTAGATAAAGGCTTGTTAATTTTGTTGATTTTTTTCAAATAACCAACTTTTGGAGTCATTGTTTTTCTCTATTTTCCATTTCCTATTTAATTAATTTCTATTAATATTACAAATTATTAATGTTAATATAGGCTTTATTATACCTTTTGCTTGCTTTAAGTTTAGTTTTCTCTTCTTTTATGACAGAGTCTCACTCTGTCGCCCAGGCTGGGAAGAGCAGTGGTACGATCTTCGCTCACTGCAACTTCCACCTCCCGTCTTCAAGTGATTCTTGTGCCTCAGCCTCCTGAGTAGCTGGAAGTACAGGCATGCACTAGTATGTCCAGCTAATTTTTGTGTTTTTAGTAGAGACAGGGTTTTGCCATGTTGGCCAGGCTGGTCTCAAACTCCTGACCTCAGGTGATCCGCCTCCCTCGGCCTTCCAAAGTGCTGGGATTATAAGCATGAGCCACCACGCCCAGCCTGTGATTTTCTCGATTTGAAATCTTTTCTTAAATTTTTAAAAACATAGTTATTTACAGATGAAAATTTTCCCTTAAGAGCCGTCTTAGCTGCATCATGCAAATTATGGCATATTGTACTTTCATTTTTCTTTATCTCAAAATATATCCTAACTTCTAATTTGACTTCTTCTTTGACCCATTGGCTATTTAGGAGTGTTTGATTTAATCTCCAAATATTTGTGAGTTTCTCAACTGTCTTTCAGTTATTGATTTCTAATTATACTCCATTATGGTCATAGAACATACTTGCACTATTACAACTCTTTTTAAATTTATTGAAGTTTTGTTAAGACCTGTTAAATCATCTAATCTGGTGAATGTCTGTGGTGTCTAGCTGGTTTATAATATAGTAATTTGTTTTTTATTGGAATATAAGTGGCAATTTCTGAGACTAAGAAATAGAGGTAGAAAATGTTAGGGTCCCACATTCTTCAGGTTCTAAAGTAATCATACCATTTTTGAGATCATTTATTGTTATTAAGCTTTACCTTAGCATAAAAATAAACTACGTACTTTTTTTCCATTTTTACCTGGTGGCCATATATCTGCCCTATGGAGCTTAAACTTTTCTCTCTCCACTCATTTGTTCTTCAAATATTAGAATAAAATTTTCTGGATGTCTTAAATCTTTTCCTCTATTTCAGAGTTTTCTCTTTAACACCACTATTCTTCAAATAATAATTTCCCTATGCCAGACGTTAGGTAGAAATAGTCAAGATTAAAAATAATAGCTATGCACTGCTCAGGATAAGGTAATGTTTTGTGGAAAAACAGATAAGTATGGACAGATAACTTTCAATGTTTACATTTTTACATTAAGATTTCCCCTGTATAATACATAACATATTTTCTGCCATGGGTTTGTTCAGAGTTAAGCTCAGCAATGGGAAAAAGATTTCTATTCAATAAATGGTGCTGGGAGAACGGGTTAGCCATTTGCAGAAGATTGAAACTGAATCTTTCTTTTTATACCATGTAAAAGAATTACCTCAAGATAAATTAAAGACTTAAATGTAAAACCCAAAACTATAAAAATATTGGAAGACAAGGTAAGCAATACCATTCAGAACATAGGCATGGGCAAAGATTTCATTATGAAAATGCCAAAAAAATTGCAACAAAAGCAAAACTTGACAAATGGTATATAATTAAACTAACATGCTTCTGCACAGCAAAAGAAACTATTAACAGAATAAACCAGCAACCTACAGAATGGAAGAAAGTTTTTGCAAACTACGTATCCAACAAAAGTCTAATATCCAGCATCTATAAGTTACTTAGACAAATTTACAAAAAAAAAAAAAAACAACAAAACATAAAAAGGTAGGCAAAGGATATGAACAGACACATTTCAAAAGGAATGTGGCTAACAATCATATGAAAAAAAGTTCAACATTACTGATAATTAGAAAAATGCAAATCAAAGCCACAATAAGATACCATCTCATAACAGTCAGAATGGCTATTATTAATTAGTCAGAAAACAACCAATGCTGGCTAGGTTGTAGAGAAAAACGCTCATACACTGTTGGTGGGAGTGTAAATTAGTTCAGCCATTGTGGAAAACAGTGTGGTGATTCTTCAAACACCTAAAGACAGAAATACCATTCAACCCAGCAATCCCATTAATGGATATATACCCAAAAGAATACTATTATGAAGACACATGCATGTGTATGTTCATGGCAGCACTATTCACAATAGCAAAGACATGAAATCAACCCAAATGCCCATGAGTGGTAGACTAGATAAAGAAAGTGTGGTATATATACACCATAGAATATTATGCAGCCATATAAAAGAACAAGATCATGTCCTTTGCAGGGCCATGAATGGACCTGGAGGCCATCATCCTTAGCAAACTAATGCAGGAACAGAAAACCAAATACTGTATGTTCTCACTTGTAAGCTGGGGCTAAATGATGAGACCACATGGAAACATAGAGAGGAACAACAAACACTGGGGCCTATTGGAGGGTCGAGGGTAGCAGGAGAGGATCAGGAAAAATAATAAATGGGTACGATTAATAGGCTTAACATTTGAGTGATGAAATAATCTGCATAACAACAAACTACTATGACACAAATTTACCTACATAACAAACCTGCATTTGTACCCCTGAACTTAAAATAAAAGAGTTATGCTCAGTAATAAAGGCTACCATCCTCTCTTCTCCTAGAAAGAAAGGGAAGTTTCTCTGCGGTATCCATACAGATACTAGTGAAGGGATAACAATCAGAAACGCTGATATGAATGAAATGTAGGTCCACCATAGACAGGTGCTCCTCCATTTCCACAATAGGTCTAGATCATTCACAGAGGTGCCTCAATGCCTTGTTCACCAGAAATAACTTGTCTTTCTTTTGCTAACTGACATCATATTCCCTATTTAAAGTTTTGTTAATAAATGTTGGTATATTTTCAGGACACCTTGATTTGCCTTCTAAAAACAGAAATCTCAAAAATACCATATCGTTGTGCAGTTTATTTTCTTTCCCTTTTTCTGCCAAGATGCACATTTCTATCTACTAACCTATTGATAATGGATTTACCTTACTTGTGCCTTCCTAGAACTTTTTTTCCCCTAAGAATTGTTCTTCTAACATATCTAGGAATTCTCATTCTTTCTGATAAGAAAAAACATTCTTCAAACGCTTTCAGACACTTTGCTACAGAGGAAAAACAGCTTATATTTATTGCTTGCATATTTTGTTATCTCATCAGAAAGGATATTGAAGCAGAAAATACTGGCCATAATTTATGGGTGTCAAGATGAACTATAGTCTTTTCTTCAATCTACCAGAACACTATGAGGGAAAGAATCATTCCTTAATGTCCAGGTTATACCTGTTTGTATATCATCCACACTTTCTACTTTAATTTTCTTCCTGTCCCTCTCCTATCCTGAATAATTATCAATGGCTCAAGGTCTATTAGTGTTTGTCATATTCATCCTCTCCTTGGGATTTACTCAGATTTTAAATAGCCTCCAGTACATTTACTCATACATTTGTCTAAATATTTCAGGATGCACATTTTATTAACTATCTATCAAAACAGTTCTATATTCTCAATATTATAAAGTCTTATATATTATGTCCCTCCCTTAGACATATATAATTTACATTATGCTTTTAAAAACTTTTAGAATTACTGACATATACACTTTCTCTGTTTAGCTTGTTTATTAATTTGTCCAACAAATATTTATGTAGAACCCATTTTGCCAGGCATACAAATAAAATTTTATCGAATACCTGCTTATCTAGGTTTTAAATTTATTCTCCTATGTTATTACAGTAATATTTGTATTATATGCTGAAGAGTTTTCAACATTAATGTTTACCTATCAATAAATATTTATGGAATTTTTGCAATGTGCCCATGGCATGTTAGATACAAGAATTATAAAATATGCATTCTGCTTTTAAGAATTTCACACCATGTATTGGATAGCATGATATATGAGTACGAAAGATAAGTAAAATAGTAAAATGTAATACAGGTTGTGGCTTTACTAGGAGTCAGAGGGTGAGGATATGAAGAGGGTGGAAACTGATCAGGTTCTTGAAGGCTGAGGGCAAAAGAATGGTATGAATATAAAAGTGTAATTAATAAACTTGAATTTAAAAATTTACAGAAAAAAATTCTAGAAGACTTTATTTACTAAATACCCTTCTACCTCATTGTCCAATTTTAGCCAGTCTTTTTATCACAGATGTCAGTATTTTCTGAACAACTGTTTCCCCATTTGTAAACAGAGTCTATAAGTAAACAGCTAACTATCTAGATAATAAAATTGATTAATTAGCTGTTTTCTAAAATAGAAAGTAGAATCACATTTTTTAAAGCTAGGGAAAGTAACCCTTTTTTTTATTTTAGACTACTAGTTGCTAGGGAATGTGGATTATTTTGCCAATTGCACATCATATTAATTTAAAAGGGGATATGGTAATTTTAGAGCATAGAAATGTTCAGATATGACGTTGACCACGTGATCAAAATGAACACCACCAGTAGCAGGACGTGCTGATATCATATACTCTTTGACATAATATATGGAGATGGGCATAACATCGTTTCTGAATTTAATAAGGAGGGAATATCAGACAAATCCGAATTAAGAGACAGTCTATAAACTAATTGACCAACATTCTTCAAAATACCAAGGTCATAAAAGATAAAGAAATACTGGAGATCTTAGAAGACATTTATAAAACAAGACTACTAATTACAATGTGGGATCTCCATATGGTGCTGGACTAGAAACAGGATATTAGTAGAGAAATAGGATATGAATAAGTCTCATCATAAATGCTTTTGTATGAGCATTGATTTTCTAGTTTTGATAATTTTATATGTTCATGTAAAATGTAATAATTTAAGGAAGCCAAGTAAAGAATATATGAGAAATCTTTTGTATTTGCAGTGTTGTTGTCAATGTGAAATTATTTCAAGTGAAAAGTTAGAATATGAAAATAAATTAAAAATTAAATGTTCATTCATTTTTTATTTTATATATTTCCATTTTCCCTTAAATCTATTCATAACAAAAAATTCTTAAAGGCTTTACTATCTTATTAAAAAATGGTGTGGCAGACAGAATGATAGTGCCCCAAAGATGTCTACGTTCTGATCCCTGGAACCTAGAAATATGTTACTCTATACGGCAAAAGAGAATTACGGATATGATTAAGTTAAAGATCTTAAGATGTGGAGATTATCCTGGATTATCTGGGCAGACCAAATGTAATCACAAGACTCCATGAAAGAGGGAAATAGGCCAGGCGCGGTGGCTCACGCCTGTAATCCCAGCACTTTGGGAGGCCGAGGTGGGCGGATCACAAGGTCAGGAGATCGAGACCACGGTGAAACCCCATCTCTACTAAAAATACAAAAAATCAGCCAGGCGTGCTGGCTGGTGCCTGTAGTCCCAGCTACTCAGGAGGCTGAGTCAGGAGAATG
>NW_012120709.1:4055825-4065957 GCF_000951035.1 Colobus angolensis palliatus
TAATTCTGTCACCCAGGCTGGAGCGCAGTGGCATGATCACAGCTCACTGCATCCTCGATCTCCTGGGCTTAAGTGACCCTTCTGCCTCAGCCTCCTGAGTAGCTGGAATTACAGGTACACACCATGAAGTCTGGCTAAATTTTATTTTTTGGAGATACAAGATCTCCCTATATTGTGCAAGCTGGTCTCTAACTCCTAAAGCGCAAGCGATAGTCTCACCTTGGCCTTCCAGAGTTTTGGGATTACAGGTGTGAGCCATCACACCTGGCCAGATTTTAGAACTTCTTACCTCCACAAAGGTAAGATAGTAAATTTATGTTGCTTTATGCCACTAAATTTGTACTATTTTGTTACAACAGCAATAGAAATCTAATATAGAAGAAAATGCACTCAATTGGCTAGGACCCTTCATACCTTTGAATGTCAAACAATTTCCGTTCCCACTGCCTTTGTGTGTGCCTAATTTATGTCAGAATCTCACTGAAAAGGAACTGGGGTAAAATTTTGTGCCTATCTTCTCATCAGAGATTTTACTCAGCTTATATCAATATCATAATCACTATTGAAATATCAGAGGAGCCTCTAACATACT
The DNA here is from genome assembly GCF_000951035.1 of Colobus angolensis palliatus. NCBI lineage: Eukaryota > Metazoa > Chordata > Mammalia > Primates > Cercopithecidae > Colobus > Colobus angolensis. Next base: position 4,056,418 of record NW_012120709.1, read on the forward strand.
GTACTCCATCAACTGGGAGGTAAAAATGAAGCAAAAACAGTATCTTTTTTTAACCAAATTGAGGCCAGTATTGAAGACAAGACATTAATTCTATTGATATACGGGTCAGAACCTGTAAGTCCCAGAATTAGCCATTAAATCTTTGCATCGATTTATGGCATGTAAGAATCAAGAGATCTGCAGTCTTGCTGGGCAGATACATTCCCAAGAAAAGAGTATGGCTGAACCAAAATTTATCAACTTCAGAAAAAAAAAAAAAAAAGCCAGAAGTATACCAGTTTTACCTCTTTCACTAAATGGAAGAAGCATTTCCAAGAAACTCCCATCATCATTGTCATTGTTGTCATCACCAGTATAATCATCATTATAAAAATAACAGTAGAAACAATAGCAATAATGTGATACCCAGGCAAAACAATATAAATTTAAATAGTATACATATTATAAAATATTTGAAGTGTAACTAGATCATAAGAATGATTCTTTATCTGGACTTTATTCTTATACTACAGTCTTAGTCACTCATATATATATTAGTAGTGACTATAACCTTGCATATGGGAATGTCTAAATGTTTTTATTGGTACGTCCCTCTCTATAAAAAAATCAAATCTTAAATATACATGTACATATTAATTTATAAATCATATACATGTGCTACCAACACATGTATATAATTTATAAATGTGTGTATAACAAATATCATAGATATTGATTTTTTTCTGATTTCCCTATGAAAATGAATATAAACACATGGAATCCTCGACATAAAGATCTTTTTATACACCCATCAGGGTTCCTAGCAATTCATGTAGAAGTCTACATATCTACATTAAGTTTTTAGCTTAATAACCATTCCACTTTTGACAAGGGACCTTTTGTGTGCTCTCAGTATGTACCAATTATATGTCCCAAGCAAGATCCCTAAAAAGTAATTTTAGTATTTCTGAAGAGCAAGCCTCCATAGAAGACATTAAAGATTGAGAAGACAAATGAGCTTCTTTTCTTGTGTTGAGTGCCCAAACAGAAAAAAAAAAAGTAAATGAATGAATAATAAATAAATACACAAACAAATAAAGAGATAGTTTAGCCTGCCACAAGAAGGGAGTCAAAATAGAAATCATAGTCTGATGCCATGGGATCTTGAAGGATGAGTAAGAGTTCAGCACATGAGTGTATGGGTATGGTGTTTCAGGTAAAAGGCACAAATAAGATGGTATAGAAGACATGGCATACTATGATATGGCTACATATGAAATGAGGTAGTAAAAGCCACAGGAAGAATGAAGAAAGAGAAAGGAGAGCTAAACTTTCATAAAGTTTATAATTCTGTGTAGATATGGAAAGAGTCTAGTGCAAAAGTGAAATTCCTTATGAACATACTCTTAGGAGCATTGAATGCCAAGATCACAATATTAAGATAATAGGACAGGGGGTCCTTTCTCCACACACAAAATAATTCAGGCTAAAAGAAAAAAACAGTTGTTCTGATGTCTGAGTAAATTAATCTTGTGTATATTTGTTGGTCAGTTGAGATAGGGAAAGGAGTTGGGGCAATGAATGCTTATTGACATTTACAATTTACAAGAGAAGATATAAGAATACATAGCCTAGGGACCCTGATAGTGTGACAGGTTTTGGTAGAGATTTTACATTATATAATATTAAGGTATAAATTACCTGTCTCATTTAGTTTATAGTCAAATTTTCAAGTTTACCTTTTCCAATTATTCTTCCTTTCTGCAATGTACATGAAAAAAAAAAAAAAAAACCTGCTAAGATGGTATCTTCCCTTTTCCTATGGTTGCTTTTGTGAGCAACATTTTGAGTAGCACATGAAATTCACAACCTATAAATTGCTGCTGCTCTACACAGCAGGCTGATTTCTCACCAAGTTATTCACTGTTCTAAGGAACTGGAATAAAAAATCATTCATTTCCTAATGATGGAGTATCTTCAACCTAAGCAAAGCTTCCTCAGAAAGATTTGGATCTGGCCGAGCGCGGTGGCTCAAGCCTGTAATCGAGGTCGAGACGGGCGGATCACGAGGTCAGGAGATCGAGACCATCCTGGCTAACACGATGAAACCCCGTCTCTACTAAAAAATACAAAAAACTAGCCGGGCGAGGTGGCAGGCGCCTGTAGTCCCAGCTACTCGGGAGGCTGAGGCAGGAGAATGGCGTAAACCCGGGAGGCGGAGCTTGCAGTGAGCTGAGATCCGGCCACTGCACTCCAGCCCGGGCCACAGAGCGAGACTCCGTCTCAAAAAAAAAGAAGGATTTGGATCTTCTCAAAATGCTTCAACAGGACTCTTGAACTAAATTGCTCAAAGAAGTCATTATAAATCACAGTATAACAGCAATCTATGCCCAATGACCAATTATCAGAAGTCTAACAGCTTGTTTTTTTATCAGTAGTGTTCAAAACATCAACTGATTCAGCATTTTTAAATGTTAGATAAAATTCAAAGCCTTCTCTAAAATAATTCCATATAGTTGCCTTTTAATATACTTTATTGAGGCCAAGCACTGTGGCTCGTGCCTGTAATCCCAACACTTTGGGAGGCTGAGGCAAGCAAATCACTTGAGGCCAGGAGTTCGAGACCAGCCCAGTTAACATGGCGAAACCACGTCTCTACTAAAATTACAAAAATTAGGCAGGTCTAGTGGCATGCGCCTGTTGTCCCAGCTTCTCCAGAGGCTGAGGCAGGAGAATCGCTTGAACCCAGAAGGTGGAGGTTGCAGTGAGGAAGATCTAGCCACTCCAGCCTGGGTGACAGAGCAAGCCTCCATCTCAAAAATAAAAAAAAAATAAAAAATTAAATTTAAAATAAATATACTTTATTGAGGGAGAAATAGAGTGGGAATTGTGAGCCTAAGTGAGTCTGTGTGCCTGAAAGTGGACAATATTTAATGCATGACAGCAAGGGGGAAACTATTATAACTCCTAATACAAAGTATGGAAAAGGCAACCATAAAATAAATTATGCATAACTTTTACAGAGTATTTGTTTTGGAGCAGGCATGTATTTTGAAAGACCTATGGAGACCAAATCAAGCTGTAAATAGTATCCTTACAACACTCCACAAGCTAAACTTTCCTTTTTTTACTTTTTATTTTATTATTATTATTATTGAGACAGACTCACTCTGTAACCCAGGTTGGAGTGCAGTGGCACAATCTCAGCTTACTGCAACCTCAGTCTCCTGGGTTCAAGTGATTCTCCTGCCTCAGTCTCCTGAGTAGCTGAGATTACAGGCACCTACCACCACGCCTGGCTAATTTTTGTATTTTTTATAGAGACAGGGTTTTGCTGTGTTGGCCAGGCTCATCTTGAACTCCTGGCTTCAAGCAATTCGCCCGCCTTGGCATCCCAAAGTGCTGTGATTACAGGCGTGAGTCACCGTGCCTGGCCTGAAATTTTAAATGAAGTATTTTGTTATATTCTTCCACACATTAAAGCTTATCTGCATACCTAGTAATCACCAGTATTTTGTCTGATGACAATTAGACAGTTGGTTCTGTTTTTATGGCCAGTCTGGCATTTGATTATAAGATTGTAATTTTACCAGAGAAAGGATGCACATATTTACATTCACCAAAGTAAGACACCAGGTAGGCAGGTATTTCTTTAAAAAAAAAATTTCAAAGGAGGATTATTAAAACAAATAGGATTCGTTTTATAAGACACTATAGCAAGAAAATTATATAACTGGAAATGGGAAAAGAAATAGACACCTCAATCTAATAAACACAAAGGCAATTTTCTTTTCCCAGAAGAGCTCAAATTATATTCTTGTCTCAACCGACTGTGGAGCACTTGTTTCCACATTCCTTGTACCTGTTCAAAAGCGTCTGACCAAAATTCATTATGAGGTAGTCCTTAGATTTATCCTGTTTCCTGCATTTTCTTTAAAAAGAAGTTCCCTCAAAAAATTAGCATTCATTATGTGCCATGCCTTTCACTAAGTGTCTTCTACTCATTACTTTACTTAACTTTCATAAAATTCAGTGAGGTAGATGCTATTAAATTTATTCCACAGATGAAGACAGTAAAGCTAAGAAGAGGGAAATGTTTGACTAATACATAATGAATTTTTTAAAAAGTCCTACATTCAGTTCAAAGTCATGGAATTTTCTTTAAAACTTTTTTTTCCATGCTCTTCCACCTAAAACTTTTTTCACCTGTGTACCTATAAACACTGTATCTAATCCTCAAAGCCCAATTTTAAGTAGGCATTATCCTGTCTTCTATAACCAGTTCAAACCATATTACACATTCTTTTTAACTATAGCACTTCGGTTTTTTGCTAAGTATCCAGTGCATATTTTTATTGTTTCCTATATATATTTTATATATTCTAACTTAATATTAAGCTACTTGAGAGCAGAGGAGTCTCAGTGATCTTTTTGTCTCCACTTTTATTGACTTTGGCACAGACAGTGTCCAATAAGACACTGAGTTTCCCTACCACTAATGGAACATTTAGCATTTCCTAATGTCTCATGGGGACTGATTGAAGACTAAGAACATTTACAGTTGAACCCATCTTATAATACCAGCCTCTGGTATTATTTACCCAGTCTAAATCCCCAGGGGTCATTGGGAAGCAATAGATAAACATTTTAACTATAAAAGTTAATTGAAAAAAAATTTCCATTAAGCTGATTTTCTTCAGTTTTCAAGGGGTTGATTTTGCCATAAATTTTTAGATTTGTTTGTTTCTTCCTGAGCAATTATGCACAAAATACAAGATGGAAGAAAAGGAAAAGAAGGGGGGAATGAAAAAAAGAAGAAAGGAAAAATAGAAAAAGAAAAAAAGCAATAAACAAAAAATAATCTCTTAGTTTTAAATTCTTTAGCAATATAATTTACGGCTTCTTAGACATTCAACCTTGCTCAATTTATTGTCTTAAAAATGATTTGGAATTACTGACATCTGGAAGCCTCAACAAGAGCTCTAATTTGCATAAAGCTATGGCATATCAAGTCAGTGGACACATATTAGGAAGATGAGCTAATTCTTGTTTTCAGAAAGGGATGTGATTTTTCTTAAAGTATCAATCTGATTTTCTCTAGAAATTGTTAATTAATAGCCAAAATGCATAGAAGGTGTGTCTTAACCTGAATATTTCATACTTTTACCTCTCCATGGAAAATATGTCAATCTTTTTGCTTCATCTAATAGCCACCAAATAACTAACCTAAAGAAAGATAAGGCCGGGCGCGGTGGCTCAAGCCTGTAATCCCAGCACTTTGGGAGGCCGAGACGGGCGGATCACGAGGTCAGGAGATCGAGACCATCCTGGCTAACATGGTGAAACCCCGTCTCTACTAAAAACTACAAAAAAACTAGCCGGGCGAGGTGGCGGCGCCTGTAGTCCCAGCTACACGGGAGGCTGAGGCAGGAGAATGGCGTGAACCCGGGAGGCGGAGCTTGCAGTGAGCTGAGATCCGGCCACAGCACTCCAGCCTGGGTGACAGAGCGAGACTCCATCTCAAAAAAAAAAAAAAAAAAAAAGAAAGATAAACACAGATTTTAAAATAATAATAATAATAATATAGGCCACATGATCCTTGCATATTGCTGGAATCTCCGAAATTCTTGGTGAAAAAAAGAGGTCAAAAAACAATCCTTTTGAAAATGGCAAATGTTATACCTGTGGCAGCTCTTCCCTTCAGTTTTGAATCTGTAGCTCCTAAATATGATGTTTACTTAAAAGCTTGAATCTATCGGGGAGGAGGAAAAGACAATTCTTTAACAGATAAAGTTTCAGATTTGTAAGATGAAAAAGTTCTGGAAATCTTTTTTACAAAGATGTTAATATGCTTAACACTACCGAACTACACTCTTAAAATGTACAGTTTAAGATGGTAAGTAACAGGTTAAGATGGTAAATTTTATGTTATGCATTTTATCACAATTTTTTAAAAAAGTTTGAATCTATGTCATAGTGTTTAATCAGGAGATTAAAAAGAAAAATAAGGCTCTGCTTGCCTTCATGTAACTTAAAATTTTTACAGGGTTATAGTACAATGCATCAGTAATTAATTACATTAAATAACCTAAGTGTACTGTATGTAAGTCACTTCAAAAAACGTAAAGAGGAAGAAATTTTGTGTAAGTGAGAAAACCATTAATTAAGTGTTTCGGCTGAAAGGGAAAAGTTTGTGGGGGAATATTTAGCTACACGTATACACCAACGAAATTTCCGATTCAGAATTATAAAGGATAATTAGGTGTTGAAACCTAATCCCCTTCAGAGGCTTTAGTTAACTCAAGTTTTAATTAAATTTTGTGCCTTTTATTTTAGTAAACATAAAAATCCATTAAACAGTCTTCTCATTTCTGGGACTATTTCACAATGGAAAATGATTAAACATAGACACTACAGGATCCATGATTTTACCAAAAGCTTCTAAAGCTTCGGACTAGAGTTATCAAACATAATTTTAATATATGTCTGGGCTTATTATACAAATATTCAAAAATGAGAAACTGAAACTGATCAAGTGGATGTACACAGTAAGAAAACTCAAAAGTCTTTGTTGCCCTTGGTGCAGATATGAACGTGATACTAAGCCTCTAGACCCAAGATGTAGAACTTGAATCTAAAATCCTTACTTTAAGATAAGAATCGGTGGGGAACAATATGAACAATACGATCTCATATTAGTATAACTTCCTGCACAGAGAAATTTTAAAAAGGCTTCTTTTTTACTGAGAAGGAAAGCCTCCTCAGTAAAGGGCCCCATGATACTATAGATAATAATCAAGTGAAAATGTACTTACAATAAAAAGTCCCAAGAACGTGAAGAAACCTTCTATTATGAATGAGTATACATTAAAGATAAATATATTTAGTCCAGGCACAGTGGCTCACGCCTATATTTTGGGAGGCAGATTACTTGAGGTCAGGAGTTCCAGACCAGCCTGGCCAATATGGGGAAACCCTGTCTCTACTAAAAATGCAAAAATTACCTGGGTGTGGTGGCTCATGCCTATACTCCCAGCTACTTGGGAGGCTGAGGTGGGAGAATCACGTGTACCCAGAAGACACAGGTTGCAGTGAGCTGAGATCGCACCACTGCACTGCAGCCTGGGCAACAAAGCAAGACTCCTTCTCAAAAATAAAATAAAATAAAATAAAATAAAATATAAACATATTTAAATCTCGAATGACTTCAAATATTTAATAATCAGGAAGAGATTTTAAAATATTAATCAAGTAGAAAATATAGATACTTCTTTCTCCTCTTTTTTTAAAGTACCTCATGTTTTTCTTCCATATAACGTTAAACTAAAGCAAAAAGCAAACAAATAATGTAAAAATACAGTTGACCCTTGAACAATGTGGTGGCAAGGGTGCTGATCCCATGTGCTGTCGAAAATTCACTTTCAACTTTTGATTTCCCAAAAACTTAACTATTATTACTAATAGCCTACTGTGAGCCCTCACAATAACCAAAACAGTCAATTAATATATATTTGTATGTTGTATGTACTATATACTGTATTCTTACAATAAAGTAAGAGCTAGAGAAAAGAAAATGTTATCAAGAAAATCACAAAAGTCAAAAAGTAACAGATGCTGGCGAGGCTGCAGAGAAAAGGGAACACTTATACACTGTCAGTGAAAGTGTAAATTAATTCAATCATTATGAAAAGCAGTGTGCCGATTTCTCAAAGAGCTAAAAGCAGAACTACATTCGACACAGCAAGCCCATCACTGGGCGCATACCCAGAGGAATATAAATCATTTTACTATAAAGACACATGCATGCGAATGGTCACTGCAGCACTGTTTACAATAGTGAAGACATGGAATCAAATGTGCATCACTGACAGGTTGGATAAGGAAAATGTGATACATATACACCATGGAATACTATGCAGCCATAAGAAAGAAAGAGGTCATGTCTTTTGCAGGAACATGGATGGAACTGGAGGGTCATTATCCTCAGCAAACTAATGCAGGAACAGAAAACCATACTGCATGTTCTCACTTGTAAGTGAGAGTTAAATGAGAACTCATAAAAACAAAGAAAAGAACAACAGACACTGGGGCCTTTTGAGAGTGGAGGATGGGAGGAGAGAGAGGAGCAGAAAAAATAGCTATTGGGTATTAGGCTTAGTACCTGGGTAATGAAATAATTTGTACAACAAACCCCCATTACATGAGTTTACCTATATAACAAACTTGCACAGCCATCCCTGAAACTAAAATAAAAGTTAAAAAAATTAAAACTTAAAAAGAAAATCATAAGGAAGAGACAGTACATTTACTATTCATTAAGTGGAAGTGGATCATCATAAAGGTCTTCATCCTCACTATCTTTACGTAGAGTAGTCTGAAGAGGAGGGGAAAGAAGTGGGGTAGGTCTTGCTGTCTCAGGGGTGGCAGAGGCAGAAGAGGTAGAAAAGGTGGTAGGGGAGGCAAGAGAGTCAGGCACATTCCACGTAATCTTACAAGATTACAAAATTACCTAATTTCTGATGTTTTTTGCTTTTACATTTCTCTAAAAATGTTGCTATATGGTACAAATCCTTCTTCTTACATTTGCTTTAATTTTTGTGTTTGTATCATAGAAGGATCCATGTCATAAAATAAATCAAAAGCCGCCTTAAATAATTGCAGTCCTTTTGCCAGGTTGTCTAATGTCAATTTGTTTTCAAGCATTCCTTCTGTATCATTTTCCTCATTGTCTAGCACTGGTTCAGAAGCATTCATCTCCATCAAGTCATCTTTTGTTAATACTGCTGATGTGCTGTTTATTAGCTTTTAAACTTCTCCAAAATCCATATCTTAAAATGCTTCACCCGTCACCTTTCTGCCATATCCATAATCTTATTCATGGTTTCCTTGATTGGCTTTGAAGTAAATCCTGTGAAGTTATTTACAACATCTGGATACAGTTTTCTCCAGCAAAAATGTATTATTTCAGGCTTGATGACTTTAATAGTTTCTTAATAAAGACAATGGGGTCTTCAAAGGTGTAACCCGTTCAAACGTTCAAGATGTTATCTCTATAGAGGTTCTCTTCCATAGTGTTGACAATTCTTTCCACTGAATACTTTATGTAATGAGACTTAAAGTTCCATATGACCCCCTGATCTACAGGCTGAATTGGAAACTTTTTTGGGGGGACAATTAGACCACTTTGATGCATTAAGTGATGAATTAATGGGGTTCAGGGACACTGTCCAATACCAAAAGAACTTTAAGAGGTCATTCCTTATTGGTAACGTACTCTCTGACTTCAGGAACACAACATGAATGGAACCAATTAAGACAAAAAAACATTCTCCTTGTCCATGACTGCTTGTAATACAACCAAAAGTCTGGTAGCTGTTATTTATCTTTACCCTTCAAGGCTCAGGGGTTAGCAGCTTTATAGATAAGGGCAATCCTAATGATAAACCCAACTACATTTTCACAAATCTGTAGAGTTAGCCTCCCCTTTATTGCCTTAAATCCTGGTCCTTCATTTCTCTTCCTTACTAATAAATGTCCTTTGTGACATTTTTTTTTTTTTTT
>NW_012120709.1:4066787-4163668 GCF_000951035.1 Colobus angolensis palliatus
AAAAAAAAAAAAAATGATTATAATGCTGGATTTATCAGTTCAACATTTTCCCGTATTCCCATGAGTGTTCTATACTTCTTGGGAACACCTCCAGCACTTTGACACTTTCTAGGAGTCCTATGGGGTTATTTAAGGTTTAAGGTATTATACTAAGCATTACAAAAAAATAATGAGAAATTGTTAGAGATCACTTTTTACTGCTATTTACAATTTACTGGAGAGGAATTGCTCTCAGGGAAATGATTAACATCTCACTGTATTTTAAGTTGATACTCACAACACTTGAGCTCCCCGTACAAGCAATAGCAGGTGACTATAAAATTACTATAGTAGAACAGTGCTACTACAGTTAATATTATGCAGTTATGATTTAATACTGTATCCTTACTTTTTTTTTTTTTTCTTTTTTTTTGAGACGGAGTCTCGCTCTGTCGCCTGCGCTGGAGTGCAGTGGCCGGATCTCAGCTCACTGCAAGCTCCGCCTCCCGGGTTTACGCCATTCTCCTGCCCCAGCCTCCCGGGTAGCTGGGACTACAGGCGCCCGCCACCGCGCCCGGCTAGTTTTTTTTTTTTTTTTTTGTATTTTTTAGTAGAGACGGGGTTTCACTGTGTTAGCCAGGATGGTCTCGATCTTCTGACCTCGTGATCCACCCGTCTCGACCTCCCAAAGTGCTGGGATTACAGGCTTGAGCCACTGCGCCCGGCCACATTTTTCTTGACTGTGAATAGCACCACATATAGTCTGTGTACATAGTTTTGATAAATTTGAACTTTTCATAAGAGATTTATATTTTTTGTAGTAAATGATAAAATATACTAGCATTGACATATATTTTATGCATACCTTTTTCTTAATTTTTTGGTATTTTAGGCTATGCAGTTTGTCTTCAAGTTTTTTTCCAAATTGTCATAAATCTCCAAAAAAGTTTCCAATATATTTATTTTTTTAAATCCACATATAAGTGGACCCACACCGTTCAAACCTGTGTTTTCAGGGGTCAACTATATTGTGAAAATATATTTTAGAAAATAGGAAAATCTTAAATGTACTTGGAGTAATGTGTTCAACTGGACTACATTGATATTTATTTTTGTAGGCACAAATTACTTTACATGTTGTTTTAAGTGGAAATTACTATAAAATTACTATACTTACCTCTTCGTTCAACACAAATTTCTGGATGCCAAAATATGTTTTTAAATAAGCATTTCTTTATTTACAGCACGCAGGTAGGATTAGACATTTAGCAAATAAAATACAGAATACCATGTTAAATTTAAATTTCAAATAATCAACAGATAATATTTTAGGGTAAGTATGTCTCAAAGGAACATCTAACTAGGCATTCTTTACTTTACCTGATAACCATACACATAAGTCTTCTGCTAGGTACTAGGGATAAAAGGCAGAAAAAGATAGACACGATCTGTGTCTTTATAAACTATATATTCAGAAGTGGCTTGAAAAAAATACAAAGACAATAATAAATACTTAAAGATTTTTTTTAAATGAAAGAGGTTCTGTATATCCCATCTTAAGGATTCCGTCATGGTTGATTGAAATAGACATGGTTATGTGATCCTCTGCAACCAACAAAGCGTCTAGGTTTTGTTGCCTATTTTGATGTTGAACAATTAAGCTAAAATATCAGTGTTTCTACATAGCTTCTTTACACCTCTCACGATCTAGTTCCAAAAAGGGGATTGATCCCTACAGCTGATTTTGGAATAGGTGAGCTGTTATTATTATACATATTCTTTCACTTTAACATAATTCTTTTTGTATTATTATTATTATACTTTAAGTTCTAGGGTAAATGTGCATAACGTGCAGGTTTGTTACATATGTATACTTGTGCCATGTTGGTGTGCTGCACCCATCAACTCGTCAGCACCCATCAATTCGTCATTTACATCAGGTATAACTCCCAATGCAATCCCTCCTCCCTCCCCCCTCCCCATGATATGCCCCGGTGTGTGATGTTCCCCTTCCCGAGTCCAAGTGATCTCATTGTTCAGTTCCCACCTATGAGTGAGAACATGCGGTGTTTGGTTTTCTGTTCTTGTGATAGTTTGCTAAGAATGATGGTTTCCAGCTGCATCCATGTTCCTACAAAGGATGCAAACGCATCCTTTTTTATGGCTGCATAGTATTCCATGGTGTATATGTGCCACATTTTCACTTTAACATAATTCTTATATGGAGGTTACTACATACGTTTTGTGATAGAGCTGTGAAGTTTGAAATAGGGATTAAATATTAAGATGAGTGCCAAAATGTTAATTAGGTCACTTATTTGAAGAAGGTGTTTAAGTATTCCATACCAGCTGCTATAAGTATATGGTAAATGAAAATAAATTCAAATGAGAAAGAAACTAAACAAATGTCTTGTTTAGATATACTATTCTCAAGCTATTATGGAAATTATCTTTTTATTGACTAAGAAAAATATCAGTAAGCATTAATGCACAAATCTCATTCAGAATTGGAGTTATATCTGGAATACACTCTCAAAACCACAAATATAGGGAGAGCTCAATGCTCCCACTGCTAACAGTGTTTGTAATTATGTCTCTTAATTTCAACAGAAGTAATTCTCCTATAATCTCAAGAGAAAAATGCCTTTAATGACAATTTTTAGACTTCCTTTTTGTCATCTTGCTTATATTTCTAAATCATAGTTACAAAAAGCTTTTTTAATTTTTTTAAGTCATCACACATTTGATCTCTTGGCAGTTTGTCTGCAATTCAGTATGCTGGTGCCAGACTTCTCAAAAATGTCAGGGCTAGACAATATAAATTAGCATCTAGGAATTTTGCCACTGACTTGATGGCATGAGGAAGGAGATGAGAAATTAGAGATACATAGTAGATACAATTGAGTTGATGCTTTTTAATTACCCTGTATCTTTGCTGGGTAATGCATTCTGTACTTCAATCATCTTGAGTGCAATGACTTCTATGTGGTATACTGTAGATAGATAAACATGAAACCCAAAGCACCCTGTTTATTTGATACCCTCATTGTTGAAAGTGTATTTGTCGATCAAGCAGTTTGTTTATTTCCATTTTCTTCTTGATGAAGGAGGTATAGAACTGGGCCAGAGCAATATAGTTGATAAACTAGAATTTTTTAAGACTAAAAATAATATTAGAAATCAACTTCTCCCTTCCTTGTCTTGCCTATTTACCTTCTCTAAATACTAAAGAAAAAAATGAGAAAAAATTAGAAAAAGAAATTAAAGAGTAGTTTAAAAGGCATAGCTATGTACACAGGCATTTAGCTAGTAAGCATTAGAAAATGCATGGAGATGAGCCGAGTGGAAGGAAATACAAAAGCCAGAAAGAAAAATGTAAAGAAAATTGATAAGACAGAAAGAGGAATTTGGTAGATGCAAAGTTTAATTTTAATTTGAATATTATTAATTAATTAAAACAAATGATAGCATGAAAGTACTTTCTAAGATAGTGTATTTTATTTTCACAAAAGAAAAGAGATTTCACTGAACTGCATGGAAAGAGAAGACATTTTGAATAAAAGGAATTTCTAAGAATAGAATGCTGTTTGAACTGCACATGAAAACATACAATACATTTTTGACATATCTTGTATCAGTCTTCAGTTTAATAGTATTTCATGTACACATTTCCCTTTTTCTGGAAACATATTAGAATATACTTATATTTTCCATTATTCCTTCCATTTTCTTTATTTCTCTGCAAAACACTTTTTATGCTTGGATCAGGTTGCGTTCATAGATATGCATTTATAGCCAGCTGTGAGCATTATCCTGAATATATGTTCTCTGCAGGATGCCAAGCTATCAGGTTCTCCTAAAACTGGCTATGTTGGATTTATTGGAATAAAATAGAAAACAAAAATATAAAGAGACTATTTATATGCAATGGCCAAAATATTTGTGGTTCAAATACATATATATAAAATATACACACACATAGGCATATGCATATATGAATATTATATATATTTACAGATATTGTATACACATATCCATAAATAGGCAGATTTATTTATTATTAAGAAAATATTTAAGAAAGGTTAAAACAGGAGTGATAGCTAATAATGGCTACATGCCAGGCCATGTGTCTTTTGCTATATGCACATCATTTCATTTAGTCCTTTCAAAAACCTTATCAGTTGGACTTTACTAATAATCCTCTGTAAAGATGAAGAAACCAATACTTACATAGGTTAAGTAGATTTTCTACAGCTCCACAGCTAGGCAGGGACAGAGAAAATATTTGCTCTAAAAAGATTTGAAACAAGGAGAGTATATATCCTTTCCACAACAAAGAAAAACAAATGAAAAGTAGGTGATAGAGGAAGTATCAGATATTAAATTGACAGAAAGAGATACTAGAATTGATCTTAGCCAAACAATCAAAATAATAAAATCCTGTCATTTGCAGTAACATGGATGAAATTGGAAGTCATTATGTTTAGTAAAATAAACCAGGCACAGAAAGACAAATATCACATGTCCTCACTCATATGTGGGAGCTAAAAAAAGTAGATCTCAGGGAGACAGAGAGTAGAATGGTGGTCACCAGAGTTTGGGAAAGGAAGGGAGGAGAGGTGATGAACAGAACATGGCTAAGGAATACAAAAAAACAGATAGAAAAACCAAGTTCTAGTATTTGACAGAAAAGTAGAAAAATCATTGTTAACAATAACATATTCTATTTGCAAAATATCTAGAAAAGAAGAATTATAATGTTCCCAACACAGAGAAAAAATGTGTTTGAGGTGATAAATATTCCTATTACCCTTATTGGATCATTACATATTATATACAGGTATTAAAATATCATCTGTACACCAAAAACATGTACAACTATTTTCAATAAAATTTTTATAAAAGAAAAGTTTACACTTAATTTTATTTAGACTATGTAGATTCTGCTTAACTCTATTCTAAAACTGACTATTGTGAACAATCTGAGATAAACATGATTACCTACATCCCTCAGTTGTGTGTATGGCACTTTGGGAAGTCGACTTTGGGAAAGGAGAGTTGGCTAGAGTTCCAGTGTGTTTATTTCCTTAATGTCCAAAAACCTCACTAAAATATTGTTATGGGTAGACTCGTTTTCAAACCACTATGCTCTTAGGAAGATATGTTAGATTCCTCATTATCTCAGAATGTGACTTTATTTGCAGATAAGTTCTTCATAGAGGTAGTCAAGTTAAAATGAAGCGATGGTGATCAGGACATACTACCTGCAATATGGTACCTTAACATATTGGATATTTTAAGATGAAGAATTTGAGACATGGCATAGGCAGAAAATATTTTTTGACCTTACCCTGAAGCAGGCCATAAAATCTATTAATAGGAAAGACTTTCTGTCCTTACCCTAAAGCTGTCAGTACAAGAAGACCCTCACTACAGATGTGTCCCCCTTAGAGAAAAGAAGTATACTTGCTCCTGAAGATGAAGGGAGAGAGAAGTCTGAAAAAAGGTCTTGCTAAATTTCCCCAGTATGTTAGCTTTATCTCATATTCTTTGCCTTATTTTATTTATTTCCATTTGTATCAAGACTACAATAAAAACACTCATGTTTAACTGTTGCTTTGGGTCTGCATTGCTTATTAAGTCTACCATGCCACATAAAGATTAAATTCAACGCATTTGCATGTTTTTCTCATGTTAGTCTGTCTTTTGTCACAGGGCCCTAGATGATGAACCTAAGACAGAAAGGAAAATGAACCTAAGATTGTAGAAGGAAAAATATATATATTTCTTTTCTTTTCTTTTCTTTTTTTTTTTCCAACATGCAGTCTCACTCTGTTGCCCTGACTGGAGTGCAGTGGTACAATCTCGGCTCACTGCAACCTCTGCCTCCCGGGTTCAAATGATTCTCCCACCTCAGCCTCCCAAGTAGCTGGGATTACAGGTATACACCCCCATGCCAGTGTAATTTTTGTATTTTTTATAGATACAGGGTTTCACCATGTTGGCCAGGCTAGTCTCAAACTCCTGGCCTCAAGTGATCTACCCACCTGGGCCTCCCAAGGTGCTGGGATTACAGGTGTGAATGCCCCGCACCCTGCCAGAAAAAAATATTTTTTTCCCCCCCCTAGAGGTCATTAGGGAGGGTCTTAATGCAATATGACTGGCATTCTGGTAGAAAGAGGGAATGTGGAAACCGAGACACATGTGCATGTAGAGAACCCAATATGAAGACACAAGAGAACACCACCATCTACAAGCCAAAGAGAAAGACCTAGAACAGATCCTTCCCTAAAGAAGCCCTTGGAAGGAACTAAGCCTGCTGACAACTTATCTCAAACTGGTAGCCTCCAGGAGACAAGGCATTTCCATAGTTTAAACTACTCAGTTTTTGGTCTTTGTTACTGGCAGTCTTAACAAATGAATGCAAATGCGACTTAAATGTGATTACTTTGTATAATTTTTGAGGAGATCATGTCTCCTATAGATATATAGCAGGTTTGTCTTTATTTCATAGTCAAATTTTCAATTTAATTTAGAAGTTTCTTCTGAGTTAGTATTTTCCAGTATGATTCCATATGCCTTGATCTTCCCCAGATTATTCAAAAGATTTGATGTACTGATTAATACTTGTGTTTCAACAGTCTGATAAGTTAATCTTTATTTGCCTAGTTAAATATGACCTTGGATAGAATGAAGTTAAAGCATGCACACTTATTTGACACTTGAATTGAACGTTTCTAAGGTGATTCAGCCACATATTGCTCTGATATAAACATTCAATGTCTTCACATTTTCTCTATTTACTTTTTTCTCTAAAATAATTTTATACTGCTCTTCCCTGTCTGGCTACTCAAAAGTTCATCTAACACATTTATTTTTCTTTCTTAAATATAAATTATGTTTAAAGGATTTGGGAATAAAAGGATAAGTGAAATGATCATTAGTGCAAACTGCTCAAGAAATGTAGTGTGTTCTCATAAAATAATTCCCCATAGATTCTACCAATTTGCAAGGACACCAAAGATAAGAGAGTTATGCTTTCTGTGTGTGAGATGCATACAAGTACTGATAGTCTTTTTAGTTAATAATGTCTTATATTTTATAATTAGCTTTATCACTTGTTATATTTAAAACTTTTATCCTTTAATAATAATACTTAAATCATAGAGGAATTCTAAAACATGAAATCAGTTCTGAATTTCTCTCTTAGTTGCTTTTCCTTTCTGTGACTTAGTTTCTTCAGCACAATGACCAAAATGTATGCCAGAGTGTTCTTTGTAATTGTTAAAGTCTAAAAGTCTTACAAACTTTTTATAGATACATACAATATTTACAAATATATGCCATTTAACCTACCCAAAGTTTAAAAGCTCATAAGTTTTTAAACCCTGTAACTAGTACTGTGACAAAAGAATTTAAGATATATATATATAAATTTGTTTTAAAGTTTTCTTTAATCATATTTAGTCTGCCTCAATGCAAAAGAATTATACCATTTTGGAGATGTATTTTTCTTATAAATAATGATAATATTTGTCATGGTTTGTATGTCTGACTTTTTAAAATATGCTTGTTTGATGTTACTTTGATAGTTGCTTAAAGGGAAAATAATAGCTCATAGTATTCTTTAGATGATAAGACTTTGATCAGTTTTTTTCTTGTTAGTCTAAGTGGTTGCTTTTGGTTCCCAGAAAAATTTTCATGCATATCAGATAACCAGACATTTTTTCTACCCATTAAGATACTGTGTTTTTCCTTCCTTAACTTAATTTCTTGTAACAAGACTATTTTTCAGTGTATTAAATTTTTTTATATCACGGAGATGATATAAAAATACATGCTCTATTACTTCTTTATAAAGCCATTTGCATATAAATGAGCTCTCCCTCTTATCCCTGTCTATTGTCTTCATTCTGCAAACATTTGCATATTTGAAAAACTCTTTCAGACCACAGATTAAGTTCAGGCACAAAAAGTATTTGCAGTACTGCATTTTGGGAAATGGCAATGCCATGCTACAACTTATTTACTGAGTTCCTATTCTTTACTGTCAGAGACTACACCTAAGAAGAACAAGAAAAATCAAAATTGAAGAAATGAAATAGATTCAGAACATGAGAATGAGAAGGGTCTCAAGAGCTTGAACCACAGACATGTATCTGCTGTCTTTATTATTAACTCCCGTGCTGGGAGTTTGAATAATTATATTTGATTCTCTACTTTGTAATCAAATTAATTGAATAATAGTTCAGTTTCTTACTTTTCTTAACTAGTACAGATTAAACAAAGTTCAACTTTCCTGAAGTCACCAATTACATTTTCAGGTACTTGTAGTGTGCTTTTATTTTTATTACCACAGTGATTCCAACTACCCCACACTGAATATTCATTACAAAAAAAACCACCCAGGCAGGAAGCTGTGGCTCACTCCTGTAATCCCATCTCTTTGGGAGGCCAAGGTGGGTGGATCACCTGAGGTCAGGAGTTTGAGACCAGCCTGGCCAACATGGTGAAACCCCATCTCTACTAAAAATACAAAAATTAGCCGGGCATGGTGGCGGGCACCTATCCTCCCAGCTACTTGGGGAGGCAAGAGAATTGCTTGCATCCGGGAGATGGAGGTTGCAGGAAGCTGAAATCATGCCACTGCACTCCAATCTGGGTGACAGGGTGAGACTCTGTTTAATAACAAATAAATAAATGAAATAAATAAATAAACTCAGCTGACAGTTTACTATTAAAAATTCTATTTATTCAATTATTTTACTTGTATTCATCAACATATATTTATATAATCATTTTAATTAAGATATCATTTCTGGCTTAAAATTTTTTGTTTTATATCTATTTTTAAATTACAAGATTAAAAGATACAAATTCTGAGATGTAAAAAAAATACAAAGAACATGAAAAGAGTTAAGCTTTACCCTTTGCACTAAGGCCCCATCCCGTTTTCTGACTATTAATGATTTATGGATCATGATGTTTAACACTCAACTTGATTGGACTGAAGAGTGCAAAGTATCCTTCCTGAGTGTGTCTGTGAGGGTGTTGTCAAAGGAGATTAACATTTGAGTCAGTGGGCTGGAAGAGGCAGACCCACCCTTAAACTGGGTGGGCACCATCTAATCAGCTGCCAGCAGGGCCGGAATAAAAGCAGACAGAAGAACGTGGAACAATTAGACTGGCTAAGTCTTTTGGCTGACATTATTCTGCCATGTTGGATGCTTCCTGCCCTTGAATACTGTACTCCAAGTTCTTCAGCTTTTGGACTCTTGGACCTACACCAGTGGTTTTCCAGGGTCTCTCAGGTCTTCGGCCACAGACTAAAGGCTGCATTGTCAGCTTCGCTACTTTTGAGATTTTGGGACAGTGACTGGCTTCCTTGTTCCTCAGCTTGCAAATGGCCTATTGTGGGACTTTACCTTATTATACTCCTTAATAAACTGACTTTTATATATGCATCTATTCTATTAATTCTGTCCCTCTAGAGAACCCTGACTAATACAGGGATATATTCACAAAGTCAATATTCCTGCCAAAGAAAGCACAACCAAATGATGTTGTCATTTGTAAAGAGGTCACATTTTCCTCATTATAAGATCTAACCCAAAATTGTCACAAACAACAATATGGACACATCTACACAGGCACAAATACACACACACACACACATACACATACAAACACACAGAAACAAGCCTCTCCTCCAGACAGTGCTCTCATTTTGCCTCTAGCCCTCATCAGCCATGATTGCAAATAATTTAAAAAAATATTATATTGACTAGCTCTTTAAATTTACCCAAAGATTTGTTTATTTATTTAGATAATCTACAATATTCTTTACAAACATGCAAAAACATCTGTTCTGCATCTTCTAAGTTGGGTTGAATACATACTTTTTGGTGTAGGCTATTCTCATTTGGTGTGTTCTATCCATTATTTCCTTCAGAAGTGACGATAACTTTGCTTCTATGAAATTAATGTTCTGATATTTCCTTCTAGCCATTGGCTTCTCAAGGCTTCTAAAGTATTCCTTGATCACACTAGTGATTAAAATGACGCCACTCCTCTAGGTTACTGCTTATCTGTGAGAGTGTGCAGTCTGCACACGGAGTGAAATAGAGGAAAGAGATGGTTGATAAAGATAGTTTGTCTTGAAATGTCAGGAGGTTTCAAGGTTTCACTTGTATTTCTTTCCCATTACATTGAAAATAAAATATGATTTGGAGAATATTGAAGTAACTTTCTACCTTTCAAAGAAATAAGGGGATTATAAACTGTCCTATATTCCCTGGAAAATCATTTGACACCGTATAAAAGGTAACAATCATATATTTTGAAAGCAAATCTCTGGCCCTTTTCTGCCACACATGCTGACTTGTTTTTGTTTGTTCTTGTTGTTTTTTGAGTCAGAGTCTCCAGGTCTCAAACTCCTGACCTCAAGTGATCCGCCTGCCTTGGCCTCCCAAAGTGCTAGGGATTACAGTCATGAGCCACCACACCATACCTGCTGACTTTTATTTTAAGCATGTATTTATTAAGAGAGTGACATAAAATGTTTTGTAAGATCTCTGTCATTTTTAGAGTTCTCAAAACATCATCTATTGAAGGTATCCCTGAGGCAAATGGGACCATATTCCAGCTACACTATTCATTTAGTAGGAAATTGTTACTAAGATTCTCAGAGAAGGATTAGAAATATTGATCATTTAGGGATCAAGCCTATGAAGTTTTACCAGCATTACATGTTAAAGTGCTTCTTAAATTTATATACCATGGTAATGTAAAGATGATGAAATAGCTCTATAATATCCTACATAATTCATCATTAATACCATTTCTAACATGTTTTTTGACAATTAACTAATTTTACCAATAAAAACTCAGTTCTTTAATAGATCATACAAAGCCTGTGGTGCAGAAGGGGCATAGAGACAGCTAAATTACTCACTGTACCAGCCTCTATAATGTGGAATTTCTGATATGTGCTAGCTGACCACTCTTGGAGTATAAATTACTGATTGTGAGACTAAAAGGTCCTGGAGCATAGTTTACACAATATAATGCATCGCAAAGCATTCTAGAATTAATTGCAGACATCAAAATATATGTAACTGCATTTAAAAACAATGAAAATCATATACATGCTATAATTTGACACTGAAACTATACCAAAATGTGAACAATGTTAGATAAGTGAGTTTCATTTTCTACCTTATAGACGTATATTATTTTTTGAAATCCCTTAAAATACTATAGAATAAACAGAGAAACAAGAAATTATATTACTTAAAGCCAAAACACATAGATTAAGGGAAGAAGATCTTATGAACCTTTTTCTAGGCAATGAGAAGCCTCCCGTCATGATCCTTCAAATATGTACTTAGCGGTTCACTAAGTCAGGATCATTGCATTAACTATGCCTTCAGGTCAGGCGCCATGGTTAATGTCGGTAATCCCAGCACTTTGGGAGGCCGAGGCAGGCAGATCACTTGAAGCCAGGAGTTCTAGACCAGCCTGGGCAACATGGTGAAACACCGTCTCTTCTAAAAGATACAAAAAGTAGCTGGGAGTGGTGGCACGTACCTGTAATCCCAGCTACTTGGGAGACTGAGGCAGGATAATCGCTTGAACCTGAAAGGGCATGAAATTGTGTACGCTGAGACCCTATTGCTAAAACCTGTGCCCTACATTCTTAAGGATTTTGTAAGTTCTTGTTTTCCTGCTTGTGACATCCAGGGGAGTCACAAGACGTGTTTAAGTAAGGTTCATGTCACGAAACCGGTTGTGAAACCTGTTGCAAAATGATGAACTGCCTTTGTTCTGCTTCTGTAAAACTGCTTTCCCGCTTCAGAGTTTGCGAAAACAAGCCCTGCCCCTACCCTGCAAGGCCCTGATAAACGTCATCAGGATTTCAAAATTAACTGAAATATCAGAAATGGCGGGAACCAATCATAATCAGCCAAGTTGCCTTGTTCAAATGTCAGCCAATCATACCTCTGAATCCCCTATGACTCTGTGCCTGTTTACCCCTGACTATATAACGCTGTCCTGAGCCCAGTTGGGGAACTCTTCCGCTTGTCCCACGACTAGCGTGAGGGTTCCAGGTTCGAACCTGCAATAAAGATCCTTGCCGCTTGGCTTTGACTCCGGACTCTGGTGGTCTTCTTCGGGGAATAAACAGTCTGGGCAAAACAAACCTAGGAGGTAGAGGCTGCAGTGAGCCAAGATCGCACACTGCACTCCAGCCTGGGCATCAGAGTGAGACTCTGTCTCAAAAAAAGAAAAAATAACCAAACTATGCCTTTAATTTGTAAACAGATAACTCTCGACCTTTCTTGTATTTTTATTTGATTCTTTGTTTCTTTCTTTAAAGGAGAATAGTTGGACTGCAAATCCAAACATAAATTAAAAGTAAGAGGCTTAATTCTCCCCGTTGAAAATAAAGAATGGGGTTTCTCTGTCTTTCTTTTTCTTAGAAAACTTGTAATTTTCTTTAAAAAACGTGTACTTTTAAGTTTTTTGTCTGTCTCTCTGAAACGTATGTAAATCCTAAAAGCTATACATGCCTTTTGCCAGCCTAATGATGCAGGAATATCTTTCTCAAGGACCTGGGAATCATTTCTTTGCAATGTAAACAGCCAAGAAGATAGTGCCACTATTTCCCTGTTTCTGTGTAAGGATAGGAGCCTACCTTTGGTTGGTTTCTGGCTGTAACCGGCAAAACTACCTTCTTTCAAAAAGATTTGAGCAATTTACTTTTCCTTTGTATAAAGCCAATTAACTAACACAAATGATCACCCCAATTGCCAAGTGAATTTAGGATAAACTATGTGTGACAAATGGTGGTGTCAAGTCCTCTTACTTGAGGACTACTTACTGTTTATCTTGAGAATATGTGTGTAATGAATTTTATCTGCTTGGCTCTATGAAAATGTAAGATTCCTTCTGCCTTTGCAATATTTTAGCAGACTTCTTGTGATGCACATTATGTTCTTGTTTAATACTGTGTCATCAATAAGATTGTATTCTTTCTCTTTTATCCTTATGGAGATGTTCTGGGTAAGAAGGAGATTTTGTTTTTAATTATCTTTCCCCAACTACACATACCTCTAAAATTCTTTTTTAAATATGTTTTTAAATCTATCACTTATTTTATAAGAAACATTTCTTCTAAAGAAATCATCAGTCATGGACATATTTGTTCCCAAATCTGCATTTTTTCTTAGTTTTGAAAGGTTTTTTTTTTTTTTTTTTTAACCTGTATGTGTGTGTCTGTGTATTTATAAGATTTAAAAAGTTCAGGCTGGACGTGGTGGTTCACATTTGTAATCCCAGCACTTTGGGAGGCCCAGGCGGGCAGATCACAAGGTCAGGCATTTGAGACCAGGCTAGCTAACATAGTGAAATCCCCTCTCTGCCTAAAATACAAAAGAATTAGCCGGGTGTGATGGTGGGTGCCTGTAATCCCAGCTACTCTGGAGGCTGAGGCAGGAGAATGGCTTGAACCTGGGAGGTGGAGGTTACAGTGAGCTGAGATCAGCCACTGCACTCTGGCCCAAGCGACAGTGTGAGACTCCGTCACACACACACACACACACACACACACACACACACACACGTTTGAAATGCAAAATACAAAAGAACAGAAAGAAGAACATAAAAGCAGTTAAGCTCTAGCCTGCTATACTTCACATTCCGCATCTCTACTTCTGAGATAACCAAGGTACCCAACTGGCATTTCTTTTCACATCCTTTTCCATGTAGATTTATAATTCCATATATAATTCCATATAATAACATCTTTGCCACCTATGTAGTACTTGTCAGGCCTCTGAGCCCAAGCCAAGCCATCGCATCCTCTGTGACTTGCACGTATATGCCCAGATGGCCTGAAGTAACTGAAGAATCACAAAAGAAGTGAAAAGGCCCTGCCCCGCCTTAACTGATGACATTCCACCACAAAAGAAGTGAAAATGGCCGGTCCTTGCCTTAAGCGATGACATTACCTTGTGAAATTCCTTTTCCTGGCTCATCCTGGCTCAAAAAGCTCCCCCATTGAGCACCTTGTGTCCCCCACTCCTGCCCCCAGAGAACACCCCCCATTTGACAGTAATTTTCCTTTACCTACCCAAATCCTATAAAACGGTCCCACCCTTATCTCCCTTTGCTGACTCTCTTTTCGGACTCAGTCCGCCTGCACCCAGGTGATTAAAAAGCTTTATTGCTCATACAAAGCCTGTTTGGTGGTCTCTTCACACAGATGTGCATGACAGTACTAGGTTAAGTACAGATGATTTCGGAGTGCCATGAGTGTAAGATGTAATTTGATAGGGTAAATTTCCAAGGCTCCTCCTCTTTATTCTTAGATATGGGGCTTTTAATAATGTCAAAGAAAAATTGCACCAAATGAAGTTAAACAGGAAGAAGACTTTAATCAAGACTACTGTAATAGGGGTTACATCTAGTACAATAGGGGAGAAGATTCAATTCAATTCTGTTGAAACAAAAGGCCAGAGAGTTTATAAACACTCAGATGAGTTGATGGAAAAGTCTGGGAGGACATTAAGGGAGAGGCTGGTAAATGTAATTAGCCCATGTGTGTTTTCTACTTGGCATTTAACAAAGTTAGGCTTCTACCTTCTCACAGACTCTGGTATACAGGGACCCTCTCTTTCTTGATGATTACATTTCAAAGAAATTGCTCCCAGGTTCTTGAAAAAGAAATTTCTGTGTTGTAAAACTGGCAAGAAGTTGGGAGAAGATTTACATCTCAAAGGGGTAGAGAAAGAACTTAAATTGCAAGTTTTCTGAAGTAAATGCTCTAAGAAAAGAGAGATTAGGCGCCAATAGTAGGGAAGGAACATATCTGTTGTTTATTCAGGCTGAGGGGAATATTAAGGTCATCTAGGTTAATAATTAATAATCTGATTAGAGCTGTGAAATGACCTGGTAGAAAAACATAAAATTCCAACAGGGATCAGGTGGCAAGTGTAGTTATGTGCTTAGCCCTTTTCAAAACAATCAACAGATAGTTGCTCAGGATGAGATATCGAGGGAATTCTGTATGTGGGTAGCTTTTGCTGAAATAAATGCAATAATATATATACTAAGCTAGGTGCTGACATATTCTATTCTGCATAACCATTTTAAATAGCTGAACACTTAATTTCTCTATGTGATCAGTTTCACCATCTTATTGACTGGAAATAGAAACCAATTACATTTTTTTCTAGCCATCATTTCAGGAACTATAATAAAAGTGAAATGTCAATAAATATTGATACAATTTAGCTCAGCACAGTCCAATGATCTCATAACTTCCACTTCTTTTTGACAGTTTTTCACAGATCTGGTTTAACTATGCTGTATATTTTCCAGTTTCCTCCAACCTTTAACCATATCTCTTCCTAATTAATTTAAATATCAATAACTTACCCCATCTACTGACAATTTCATAAACTAATACAATGTTTAGAACATTTCTGTCGGGCGCGGTGGCTCAAGCCTGTAATCCCAGCACTTTGGGAGGCCGAGACAGGAGGATCACGAGGTCAGGAGATCAAGACCATCCTGGCTAACACGGTGAAACCCCGTCTCTACTAAAAAATACAAAAAAAACTAGCCAGGCGAGGTGGCGGGTGCCTATAGTCCCAGCTACTTGGGAGGCTGAGGCAGGAGAATGGCATGAATCCGGAAGGCGGAGCTTGCAGTGAGCCGAGATCCAGCGGCCACTGCACTCCAGCCGGGGCGACAGAGCAAGACTCCGTCTCCAAAAAAAAAAAAAACATTTCTAATTGTAGATATGTATAAGTGTTTTTGACATTGATTATTTGAAAATAAAAATGAATAATCATACATGTATACCATTTCTCCCACAAATATCACCTGTCGACTGCATAAATGGCACAGGCTATAAGGGTACATTATGTCTTCAAATACTGTAGTAAATTATAATGAGGATAATACTTTTCCTTTTAACTTCTTTCTTTTGCTCTGTTTGTACAATACACAGAAAATTGCTCAGCGTGTGGTCTACAGCCAGCAATTAACACCACTTAGCAGCTGTTAAAATGGGTAATCGCCTGTTGTTATCTTCATGTGGCTTAATTCAAATGCTAATTGCTCTCTGAGCACTGATCATAAACCTATCACATCCAGTATAATCTGCAGACACATTGAAGTAAAATAACTACTACTTTTTTTATGGTGGCGGGAGAGGATGGTCATAGTGGGAAAAAGAAATGTTCAAGAGATTTTAAAATTTGAACCATGATAAAATGCAATGGGGCAAATTTCAAAGGGATTTAGTATTCATGAGGTGCTACAGTTCTGTCATGTAGAATTGTGTTGTCCATTTTGGTAGCCATTTGTCCTATGTAGCTATTGAACACATAAAATAAACCTAGCCCAAATAATTTAAATGTACTGTAAGTGTAAAATATACACCATATTTCAAACACGTATTACTAAGAAAATACTGTGAAATATCTCATTGATAATTTTTATATTGATTACATGTTGAAATGACATTTTGGATATACTAGGTTAAATAAAAGATAGTATTAAAATTAGTTTCAACTATTTATTTTTTTAATGTGGCTACTAAAAAATTAAAAATTAGATGACTTACATTATACTTCTAGTACATAGAACTGAACTAGTGTATGGACAAATTCCTAAAATGCCTGGAAGGAATAGAAACAGCCCTCTTACCTTCTGCTTTGTATAGGCAAGCATAAAACACGATAATTAATAAGTTCATGTATCCCAATTAATGACTTTAGAAAATTGACATATTGTCTTTTCAAAACTTAACTCTAACTTTTAAAAAATAAGCTAAAATATAATTCCCAAAGCCAATCAAACTTTTAAAATGTAAAGAAAAAAATGAAATGGAAATGTCAGTGGGAGAAGTAAAGCAGTCTCCAATTAATAAATTATTGAATAAATGGAAGGAAACAACATGCATTTTTAAAGTTAGTTTTAATAAAATACATTTGACTGTGTGCACTTTGGAAGCTTCACCAGGCAGTGGGAAGCAGCAGTTCCATCTGTGTGCAATTTCAGATGAATGCAATTTCTACCCCACCCGCTTTGGCTCCATGGCTAATGAGAAAATGGAATGTGTTTGGTCTAAATAGGCTTGTTTGAATATAACACTATTGATTTCCTTATGACTCAGTCTCATTTTAGTGTCTTGAGAGACAAGAGGACTTATTGGATGAGACAAAATTTGAGGTCCTGACCATTTGTGGTCATTAAGCATCCCAGGGCACATTTTGCTAGAGAGCAGGATGGTGAGCTTTTAGTCTGACCCAGTTCCAGTGGAAGTCAAAATAGTCTAGTCACTTACATTCTCTATGTTCAATACGGTTTCTTCTCTACCTTCATGCCACAAGCTGAAAGTTTTGGCTATTTTTTTCTATTAAATTGCTGCCAACTTTCACTCAGGAAAAAAAAAAAAAAAAACTCATCTCATAGAACCATTGTTATTCTGTAGTGAATTAAGAGAGTTTTATTATATTTAATACTATATCATATATTTGATGTTTTTTTTTAAACTTAGAGACAGAGACAGGGTCTTGTTCTGTCACCCAGACTGAGTACAATGGCATGATCACAGCTCACTGCAGCCTTGAACTCCTGGCCTCAAGCAATCCTCCCACCTCAGCCTCCCAAGTAGCTGGAAACACAGGCATGCACCACCATGCCTGGCTAGCTTTTTTATTTTTTGTAGAGACAGGGTCTTGCTAAATTACCTAGGCTTGTCTTGAATTCCTGGGCTCATGTAATCCTCTTGCCTTGTCCTCCCAAAAGTGCTGGGATTACAGGAATGAGCAACCATGCCCAGTCCCAAAGATGTTCTTTAGAAATATATAAATATATGTCTATATATGATAGTCTGTATTATTACTAAATTTTTAAACAGCAATTTCAACAAACACACATTGTGTGTCTACTACTAAATATGTTATATTAGGTAGTAGAGATACAAACAACCAAAAATGGTCACTATTTTCAAGAAGTTAAAGGTCTTGTGGATGAGATAGAAAATTTAACAGATATTTGCAATATCAAATGGTAAAAGTTACAAAGTTATAATGAAGAAAACAAAGAAAATAGTTTCCTAACCCACAGGAGATGGCAGCAGGAAGAGTGGCTATATAAATTACCCATATGTTTGATATTTGGCAATATGTATAAAAGGGAGAATATTAATAGAAATTAAACAGTGGAAGAGGAGTAGAGAAGATGAACACAGAGGCAATCTTATCAGTAAAATCAAGAAGGATTGACTTGGGATGGGATGTGCAAGGAATTCTCCATGGGTTTCATCTGAGAAGTAATGTGGATGCAGAAAAGTAACAAAAAGAGGTGAGGAAGAAGCAGACCATAGAAGGCATTGATTTTATACAGTTTTTCTTTGTGTGTCTATTGATTACTTGCATTAGTGTCACCTTAGGGTCTTATTAAAACATAGATTCTTGAGCCACAACCCTAGACGTACAGGACAAGAAAATATGGGTATCAGGGCTATAGACTGTATCAGCCTCCTCAGGTGAAGCCTAGCAGTTTCAGAGAGAAGTTTATGAGTAATGAAAACTATCAAAGAGTAGTTAAGAGTGGGGCACAGATGTTATAGACTTGTAGTGTAGATAGGTTACTCCGATGATTACAGAAAGATAGTTCTGAAAAAGGGAAAGACTACTTCAAGTTATTTATAAGACTGGCAAGAAGTGAAAGACTAAAGCTCAAAGTAGAACATGCTTGTAGGGAGTTTACTCACTGTGGAATATAACCCCAACTTTTGCAAGGGAGAAACAACAACCCAAAACAGAGGCGTGAAAACAACGCTAGTTTTTCTTACATTCTAATAAATAATTTGCACCCAGTGCTACACCAGGATTTTTAGAAAAAGCTAGGCATTGGAGAAACGTCATCGTCTCTTTTCTTCTGCTTTAACTCAAAACGACAACATGTAAAGTTAAAACAAAAATCACATGTGTACCAAAATTTAAAATACTTCATAAATTTTGCAATTGTGTATTTCTGTACAAATTTATCAATTCTGAGTTTTCAAAGTGTAATGTCCCTTTCTGGATATGACAAAAGCAAGTGCTTTATGTGCTTCTTGGGTACAGAATGTTTATACAATATTGCTGACATTTTTTAAAAAATGCTTTCAAAAGATTTGATTACTTTTTTTTTTCCATCTTGGGTATTTAAACATGAGATTTGAAGGCTATTCATGAGTACAATAGTAAATATGGGAAGAAGAAACCAAGAGAAAACAAATCTATAAGAAGATATGCTTACTTGTTAAAGAGATCAAGCCAGGAAATTATGAGATTCTGGAGGCAAAAAGGCAGATATGAATAGATAGATGCTTGAAAGCTGAGAACCTGTGGTTTATTTGTGATGTGTTGTAAAACCAAGGCGGACACATAGGAAGAGGAATGACTGCTCTCAGGAGATTTTGAAAAACCTGACTTAAGTGAGCCGGAATTGGAGGGAAGATATAAAAAATGAAGTTAATGCAAAGGAGTGACCATGGCTCTATATAATTATATGATGAATCATGAGATATCACTAACTACAACGCAAAGGCTTGGAATGTGCCCATAATATTTAGCAAACATATGTGCCAAGCATGAAGCGGAATAAATTATAATCATTATTTATATTGAATCCCCACAGCAATTCTGATATTCAGTAATCTAACCTTGATCACAAACCAAGGAAGGAGCAAAGCCTTTATTTAAGCCCTGGCTCATCTTCTCCAAGGTTCATGCTTTTAGTCATTATTCTCTATTGCCTCTCCAGTGGTAACAGCTCCCAAGAGAAGTGAATTTGAATCTTCCAGGAAAGTAGAATAAAGGGCAAAAATAAGGGACATAAAAGAAAACTGTTTAGCATTTAACTTAGATTATCTCATTTAATTCTCACAAGAATATTAAGAGTTAGACTATATGCACATTTTAAAAATATGGAAACTGATGCAAAAGCAGTAAATATTATTTGCAAAACAACCCTACACAGGCACTAAGTGGCAGAGCCAGGATGCAAGGTCAGCCAATCTGACTCCTCTGCTCACATCTATTCTGTCTTCATAGTGCAACATAATTTAAATAGTAAAATCATCAATTCCCAGTGAAATGCTAGGTTTAATGAAAAGTGACAAGGTTGGGGGAAATGAGAGACCTCCCACACCTGTACAGACGAAGGTACATATGTGAGGGCTGAGAGGTAATCACATTACCATATTCCCTCTCCATCAATTCACTTAAAAAATGGATTCAGTATACGTATTAGTTTGCTACGGCTGTATTATAGACTGAATGTTTGTGTCCCCACCCCCAAAAAAATTATGTTTGAATTTAATCTCCCAATTTCTATTGTGCTTCTTAAAATTCTTTCAGACTTTACCCATTATCCAATTCCAAACCACTTCCATGTTTTTAGGCATTTGTTATAGAGCACACTTCTTAGTACCAAAATATTTATCGCAAAAAATTGGCTTATGTGACTGTGGCAGCTGGCCAGACAAGTTCAAAATCTGTAGGGCAGGCTACGAGAACAGACAGGCTAGAACTCAAGCAAAAGCTGAAACTGCAGTCCACAGACAGAATTTGTTTCCTTCAGGGATATGTTACTTTTGCTTTTAAGGCTTGTCAAATGGTTTAATGAAGTTCACCTAGATTATCTAAAATAATCTTTTTTACTTTAAGTAAACTGATTATAGACTTTAATCATATCTATGTAAAATATCTTCACAGTAACATCTACCTTAATGTTCAACTGAATAACTGAGAACTAGAGGTTAGCCACAATGACATATAACACTAACCATTACATTGTTTTTTAGGTTTTGGATTTTTTTATTCATATGTCCCAGTCTTGGTGCTACATTTTGATTCATATGTCTCAGTCTTGGTGCCACAGAAGCTGGCAACCTGGAATAGCCAATGGGCACAATAGCAAGAAACAACAAATCTCCCTAAAACTTCTGCTTTATCTAGGACCAGAGCAGGAACTTTTGGACACAACTCTCTTTCCTTATCCTAGTTAAGCAAGGTGGAAAAAAATCATAGGATCAACCTCAACCCTATCAGCAAAGGCAGATGAAGACACTGTGTTACTGAAAAACCAGGGGTTCGGTCTAGGTCCCGCTGCTTGTTTCACAGAAAGACAATCTGTAGAGGACTATCTGCTTTTACAACTGAGCAGGCCGTTCCCCCATTAACATTATAGTCCCGCTCTTGCAAACGAAGCTGGGCATTCCTCCTCTGCAAACAGGGAGGACAAAGGAGCCTACAAGACTGGCCTCAGTTGTAAATAGCAGACCCTGGGGGCTTGTTTATATGTAAACATCTTGGAAATTCAGAAAGTCAGGGAAAGATCAGAGAAACAACAATGTGTCTGGCGACTTGCTAACATTCCACAAACGACGGTATAAAATAAAGCAGAGCTTGTCGTTAGGGGCGGCCGCCATATTTGTCTTGTCTTGTGTTGTCTTGTGTGTTCATTCCTTTGTTCAGGAAACACGCGGACCCCAACAACAATCCCTAAGACAAGAAGTATTGCCAAATCAGTCCCAAATTCATCTGCCTAACTGAGTAAACCTAGTGATTCTGATTTATATAGCAGGGAAGAAATGTGTTGGAAAACAAGAACTAGGGAGGCGTAAGAAAACAAAATGAGGAGTCGGGCATTTCATTGTCTAGATGTGGTAATCTAGTGAGTTTCAGTTCTTTGAGAGGTCCTGGGGGTCCTTTCCTGAAGAAGAAACTCAGATAAAACAAATGTAAATTTCAAGTTTTAAGATAAGGAGGGTCCATTTCTACATTTATACAAAAAAAAAAAAGAAAGAAAGAAAGAAAAAGAAACCCTCTAGGGGACTATTGACTTGGTTTCATCTGGACATCTTTCTGGGTTAAAATGAGTCACCCCTTGTGACCTCTATCCCTGACACTGGCTGCAGAGAAGATAAAGTGAAAATCTGGGCCTTTTACAAAAGGCCAGTGGTAAAAAGGCTCCCTTCACAATGTTAGTGGAGATTAAATGAGGAACCTGAACTTCAACTCCCACAAGGCAGGGCTCTCCACATGGAATGTCAGAAAAGGCAGGGAGGGAAGCTGAAAACTGTGATAATGAGTAATCTAGTCCCTCTTCATTGTGTCACTAGAGGCAACCTAGAAGGTAACAACAGGAGCTCCTCTCCCTGTCAGCCAGGGTAGTGTCAGTGAAGGCCTAGTGTGAAGCTTGAAATCCAAGGTCACCTAGCAGTTAGAAAGTAGCCCTCCTCAACCAAGGGCATTAAAGAAAGCCTAACGGAGAACCTGAACTTTCACTTCCATATAGCAGTAACAAGGAAGTGCCTCTTTTGCCCCACCTGAGCAATGTCAGAGGAGGCCTACTAAAATAGAAAATTTAAATAAGATCCAGTGGCTTTCAATACTATGCCCACATGTCCAGGATTCAGCTAAAAGTCATTTGTCTACCAAAACAGGTAAAATATTGACTTGAATGAGAAAAGATAATGTACAGATGCCAACACTGGAATGGCAAAGATGTTGGAATGATGTGATAAGAATCTTAAAGCAGTTGTCATAGAAAAGCTTTCACAGGAAATTATAAACATGCTTTTAAATAAATGTAAAGTTTTTAAAAAGATAATAGATTTTTTTTAATTTAAATTTTAAAACAAAAATAAAGTAAGTAGAAATCACTTAGCCTGAATAACAGAGAAAAAAAATAAGCTGGAAAAAAAGTGAGGGGTTATGTGTGACTGTGTGACCTGCAGAACTATAACAGAAGAGCTAACATTCACGTTCTTGGTGTCCTAGAACGGGATGGGGCTTGGAATCCTAGAAAAGAATGGGACTGAGAACGCATTCAAAGAAATAATGGCAATAATTTTCCAAATTTGAAAAAAGCCACTAGGCGCAAGGGGCTGAGTAAGCCCTAAACAGGATAAACCCCGAACTATCCTCACAAAGACACGTCACGATCAAACTTCTGAAAACTAAAGAAAGACAAAGAAAAATCTTGAAATCAGTGAAAGAGAAATGATACCTTACCCTAATTAAAATTTCTCATCTGAAGCTATGGATCCCAAAAGGAGGCAGCATGACATTTTTCAAATTCTGGAAAAGCAGCAACTGTCAAGTCTGAATTCTATATCCAGCAAAATGAAAAAGAAATAAAGACATACCCAGATGAAGAAAAACTAAGAGAATTTTTATGACTAGACCTACCTTGAAAAACTGTCTAAAGGAAGTTCTTTAAATAGGAAGGAAAGGTAAAATAAGAAATCTTGGGACATCTGGTAGAAAGAAAGAAAAATAAAAACAGTAAAAGATGTTCTTTCTTTTTTTGAATTGTAAAAAATATGTTTAATGAAGCAAAAAGTGTAATATTTTCTGATGTGGTTCTAAACATGAGTAGAGAAAATATTTAGGCCAGTTATTTTATAGGCTATATAGAATTAAGAGACTTAAGGTGACATAAGATTTTTATACTAAACTCAATCATAAAATGTGGGCATGAGCAGAATCTAGGAAGTTGTGCTTATATAATGTAGTGTCTATAAAAACCACTAAAATTTTATACAAGATGTACAAAAACACTATACAAAGTCAAATATTATTCTAAAAAATATTCAAGTAACGCAGAGTAACACAGCAAAAAGAAAATGGAGAAACATAAAACAGAAAATGAAATAAATAAAATACCAGACTTAAGTCCTAACATACAAATAATTCTATCAAAGGTAAACAGGCTACATTCACTAATTAAAAGGGATAGGCAAAATGGATTTAAAAACGTGACCCAACTATATGCTAGGGCACTATGCTGACTAAAAATGCCAATCAAAAATGATGTATACTGTATGATTCCATTTCTATAACATTCTCAAAATGACAAAATTATACATAGAGAGAACAAATTAGTGGTTGCTCATGCTTAAGGGTGGGTATGCCTAATTTCCTAGTGCTCGAGAAGGGCAATCTTCCTGGTGATGGAACAGTTCTGATCTTGATTCTGCTGGCAGTTACATAATGTGATAATATGGCACAAGCAATACAAACATTGTATTGTTGTTTCTGGTTTTGATGTTGTGCTATTGTTATATAAGTTATGGCCACTGGGGGAAACTGGGTGAAGAGTTCATGAGATTTTTTCATCAGAGTAAAAGCATTTTACAGCTAGAAGACATTTAACACATTTCTCAAAAAAATATGAAGACAGACATAATAGTCTCCATTCTTATGTGTCATTTTAGGTTTAATTCTGTTCTTGAAAAAGACATCTTGACCTCTAATTGGAAACTTCTCCCACTTTCCTGCCTGCTACCCTAACGTATCAACTCTATGGTATATTAATCATATTATCATATTTTGCTCTTGTGAAATTTCCTATAAAACAAAAATGACTTTGTAAAATCATACTGCTTAATTCCTTGTCTGCCTTCATATGCGTGAAATATGTAAATCAGATATCTCAGATGACCACCACCTCCTTAGATGATGTACATAGTTTCTTCTGTAGTTTCCAAATATTTAAGAAATTTATTCTTATAAATTTTTTCCATGGATTTATTTTCTGTGTGACAGAGTGTTAAAATGGAACTATTTATGTGTTGTATCTACGTGGTACCAATACAATGGATATAAGATACTGTAATAAGTGTAACACAAAGCTTTCCTGTATGTAGATTTTTCTAAAAGAAATATTGGAGAATTTTTTTTCATCTTCTTTCCAAAAGAAATATTGGAGAAATAATTCATTTCATATTAATGAATCTTGCACTATTCAGGTCTTTTTTTTTTTTTTTTTTTTTGAGGCGGAGTCTCGCTCTATCGCCCAGGCTGGAGTACTGTGGCCGGATCTCAGCTCACTGCAAGCTCCGCCTGCCGGGTTCACGCCATTCTCCTGCCTCAGCCTCCCGAGTAGCTGGGACTACAGGCGCCCGCCACCTCGCCCGGCTAGTTTTTTGTATTTTTTAGTAGAGACGGGGTTTCACGGTGTTAGCCAGGATGGTCTCGATCTCCTGACCTCGTGATCCACCCGTCTTGGCCTCCCAAAGTGCTGGGATTACAGGCTTGCGCCACCGCGCCCGGCCTATTCAGGTCTTTAGATAGATAAAATATAAAGAAAAAGAGGTACATGTACACCATGAAGTACTACACAGCCATAAAATATAATGAGGTCATATCCTTTGCAGGGACATGGATGGAGCTGAAGGCTCCATCCTTAGCAAAATAACACAGGAGCAGAAAACCAAATACAACATGTTCTCACTTATAAGTGGTAGTTAAATGTTAAGAACACATAGATGCATAGAGGGGAACAACATATACTGGGGCCCCTTGGAGGGTAGAGGGTAGAGTAAGGAGAGGATCAGGAAAAAAATGAATGTGCTCTATATGCACCATGGAATGAAAAAGGAGATCGTGTCTTTTGTGGGAACATGGATAGAGCTGGAGGGCTCCATCCTTAGCAAAATAACACAGGAGCAGAAAACCAAATACAACATGTTCTCACTTATAAGTGGTAGTTAAATGTTAAGAACACATAGACGCATAGAGGGGAACAACATATACTGGGGCCCCTTGGAGGGTAGAGGGTAGAGTAAGGAGAGGATCAGGAAAAAAATGAATGGTAGGCTTAATACCTGGATGATGAAATAATCTGTACAACAAATACCATGACAAATATTTACCTATTTAGCAAACCTGCACATGGACCCCTGAACTTAGAATAAGAGTTTTTTTAAAAGGCAAAATAAAGATTTATTAGACACACAGATGCATACACACATAAAAAGATTTCTTAAATGTATGAAGATATTTCTTTGGAGATAGTCGATGCTGTGGGTTCATCCCGTTTGGGATTGGGAATTTGGGGGTAATACCTCCTTCACCTTAATTCTAGAGAAAGTGAGCATCAGCAGGATCCACTGGAAAATGTGCACTTCCCTATGCATAGAAGAGATTCAGGACTGTAGCCTCACTCTCAAAGCAAAATCTATGAGGAGAAAGATAAGCTAACTAGCTGATTTGTCAACTAAGCCCCATGAGGGTTTTGTTTTGTTTTGTTCCAATTTTTGATAGAATGTTTGTTCTCCTAAAAGTTGTCATATCAGAGGATACATGAGTACATTCTGTGAACACAAAAAAGAAAGAAAGAAAGCCAGAGTGGGTAATCTTGGCCCCCTACAATATGCCTTTTGAGAGGCATAGAAGACACAGTAGAAAGAAGCTGATGGTGACGAGCTATGGACATATCTGAGGCCCTTGGACATGCCCAGAAGAGAAAATCAGTTTTAAGTATTTACCATGCCCAGAGAGTACAAAGCCAGCATACACAAGAAACTGAACATATTTTAAAGGAATGATGTGAGATCAAAATCAAGATGTGTTTTTATTATATCACAGGTATTACTGCCAAAGATTAGCCAAATAGTCAGATTTTTCAAATACATATTGTTTGTAGTCCAAATAATCTTACTCTTACAATTATGTTTTAAAACCTCTGACCTTTCTCCCAGCTTCTCCAAACACTTCTATAGTGACCATTAATTAATCAGTGCAGTGACTTAGAAGAAAATAATTTTCCAGCTAATTAATACTATCACTTCCTTTACACAAGTCTTTGAGTTTGAAAGAGAGAACGATTTCCTGTACAATGACTACAGTGTGGTCAAGGAGAATGAAAAAGTAGAAGAGATTTAGCCTTTGGATTGTGTTTTTTTTAAAAAAAATTAAATGTCATTTCTGTGTCAGCTGAGTGAGCACAATAAAAGCAAAGTTGAATGTGTTGAGGAGTATCA
This sequence comes from Colobus angolensis palliatus, assembly GCF_000951035.1. Classification (NCBI taxonomy): domain Eukaryota; kingdom Metazoa; phylum Chordata; class Mammalia; order Primates; family Cercopithecidae; genus Colobus; species Colobus angolensis. The sequence goes on from NW_012120709.1 coordinate 4,093,609, forward strand.
GACAATAAAGTAGAAAGGCAGATGTATGAAGCAGGCTTGAAGAACTAGCAATACATCTAAATAGGCTTAGACATTATATTTCTCTACAAAATTTATAAGCATAATACGTCAATCAGGATGAATTTCTATAGCAAAATAATTTATATAAATGTCAAAATATTTTTGCTTCACATTAATTATTTTTAGATTGCTAAAAATCATTTAAACAGTTTTTTTAACTTAGAAAAAAATAAGATTTGTTTCAGAAAATAAGATTAAAAAGATGAAGAGATAGATTCTAAAAATTTCTTAAAGAGCATTTTCCCTGATAGTCACCTATGCTTACTACTGAGAGAGCAGAAGAAAAATGTGTATTTCAACTATTGAACAATATCACATTTTTAACTTATTTTTAGTGTTCATAATTATTTTCCTTTATGTTAAACATGAGTGGGTTTTTATTTTAAAGTATTTTTAAATTTAACAAGAGAATACAGATAATTTCCTAGTTCATCACTCCTTATGGGGTACATGGGATATTTTGACACAGGCATGCAATGCGTAATAAACACACCATGGAAAATGGAATATCCATCCCCTCTAGTATTTATCCTTTGTGTTACAATTATACCCTTTTTATTTTTATTTTAAAACATACAATTACATTCTTATTCACTATAGTTAATCTGTTGTGCTAGAAAATACTAAGCCTTTTTTCATTCTGTATTTTTTTATACCCATTAACCATCCCCACTTCTCCACTTCTCCACCCAATCCTCCACTACACTTACCAACCTCCAGTAACAATCCTTCTACTATCTCCATGGATTCAATTGTTTTGAATTTTAGATCCTACAAATAAGTGAGAACATGCAATGTTTGTTTTTCTGTGGCTGGCTTATTTCACTTAACATAATGACCTCCAGTTCCAGCCATTTGCAAAAACATTTAAATCTTGCTTCCAAATCTTGCCTGTTGTGAACAGTGCTGAGAAAAACATGGTAGTGCAGATATATCTTCAATGCTGATTTCTTTTTTGAGGGGTACATACCCAGCAGTGGAATTGCTGGACTATTAGGTAGTTCTATTTTTAGTTTTACAAGGAACCTCCAAACTCTTTCTCTTAGTGGTTGTACTAATTTACATTCCTACCAATAGAGTACAATGGTTCCCTTTTCATCACATCCTTGCCAGCATTTGTTATTGCCTGTCTGTTGGATAAAAGCCATTTAACTGGGGTGAGATGATATCTCACTGTAGTTTTTATCTGTATTTCTCTGATGATCAGTGATGTTGAACACCTTTTCATATACCTGTTTACCATTTGTATGTCTCCTTTAGAGAAATGTGTATTCAAATTTTTTTTGCCAATTTTCAGATCAGATTATTAGGTATTTTATCTACAGAGTACTTTGACCTTCTTATTTATTCTGATTATTAATCAGAATTTTGAAACTAGTTTGAAAATACTTTTCCCATTCTGTAGGTTGTGGGTCGTCTCTTCATTTTGTTGACTGTTTCCTTTGCTGTGCAAAAGCTCTTTAACTTGATGTGATCCCATTTGTTCATTTGTGCTTTGCTTGCCTGTGCTTGTGGGGTATTACTCAAAAAATTTTTACCCAGAACAATGTCCTAGAAAGTTTCCTCAATGTTTTCTTGTAGTTGTTTCATAGTTTGTGATACTAAATTCAAGACTTTATTACATTTTTATCTGATTTTTGTATATGGTGAGAGACAGGAGTTTAGTGTCATTCTTCTGCACATGGATATCCAGTTTTCTCAGCACCATTTGTTAGATACACTGTCTTTCCCCCAAAGTATGTTCTCAGCAGTTTTGTTGAAAATGAGTTATCTGTCAGTATGTGGATTTGTTTCTGGATTCTCATTCTATTCCATTGGTCTATGTGTCTGTTTTTATGCCAGTACCATGTTGTTTTGGTTAATACAGTTCTGTGGTGTAATTTGAAGTCAGGTAATGTGATTCCTCCAGTTTTGTTCTTTTTGCTTAGGATAGCTTTGGCTATTTGGGGTATTGTGGTTCCATAAAAATTTTAGAATTTGTTTTTCTATATCTGTGCAGAATGTCATTGGTATTTTGATAGAGATTACATGGAATCCGTAAAATACATTCCATAGCATGGACGTTTTAACAATATTGACTCTTCCAATCCATGAACATTGAATATATTTCCTTTTTTTGTTTTTTCTTTAATTTCTTTCATTAGTGTTTCACGTGTTTCATTGTAGAGGTCTTTTATTTCTTTGGTTAATTCCTAGGTATTTAATTTTATGTTTGGCTATTGTAAATAGAATTACTTTCTTGATTTCTGTTTCAGATTGTTCACTATTTGCATATAGAAATGTAACTAATTTTTGTATACTTTTTTGTTCCGCAACTTTGCTAAATTTGTTTACTAATTCTCTTAGATTTTAGGTAGAGTCTTTAGGTTTTCCCAAATATAAGATCATATCATACGCAAACTAGGATAATTTAATTTCTTTTTTTCTAATTTGGATGCCCTTTATTTCTTCTCTTGACTTCCAGTACTATGTTAAATAACAGTGGCAAAAGTGGGCGTTCTTGTCTTGTTCCAGATCTTAGAGAAAAGGCTTTCAGTTTTTCTCTATTCGGTATGATAGTAGCTGTGGATCTGTTGTATATGGCTTTTATTATGTTGACTCCATCTATTCCCAGGTTTTTTAGGGTTTTTTCATTAAGGTATGTTGAATTTTATCAAAAGGTTTTTGCCATCAATTTAAATGATTATATGGTTTTTGTGCTTCATTCTTTTGATACAATATATCACGTTGCTCAATTTGCATATGTTGAACCAACCTTCTGTCTCAGGGATAAATCCTACTCAGTCATGATGAGTGATCATGTTAACACACTGTTGAATTTGGTTTGCTAGTTTTTTTCGAGAATTTCTGCATCAATATTTATCAGAGATATTGGCCTATAGTCATTTTTTAATGTGTGTCTGTCTGGTTTTGGTATCAGGTTCATACTGGCCTCACAGAATAAGTTTACAAGTATTTTTTCCTCCTTTATTTTTTGGAATAACTTCAGTAGGATTGGTATTAGCTCTTCTTCAAATGGTTGATAGAATTCAGCTGTGAAGTCATAGGGTCCTGGGCTTTTCTTTACTGGAAGATATTTCATTATGGCCTCAATATCATTGCTTGTTATTGGTCTGTTCAGGTTTTGGATTTCTTCTTATTTCAGTCTTGGTAGGTTGTATGTGTCTAGGAATGTATCCATTTCTTCTAGATTTTCTAATTTGTTGGTATAAAATTGCTTCGAGTAGCCACTAATTATTAGTATCAAAAATTTTGTATTATCTTCTCTGAGTTTATTTATTTGGGTCTTTTCCCTTTTTTTCTTCATTCGTCTGGCTAAACGTTTGTTGATTTTGTTTATATTTTCAAAAAAACAACTTTTTATTTCCTTGATCTTTTGTATTGTTTTCTTCCCTTCAATTTCATTTATTTTGGCTCTAATCTTTATTATTTCTTCTACTAGTTTCGGGTTTGGTTTGCTCTTGCTTTTTAACTTCTTTAAGATGCATTGTTAGATTATTTACCTGAAGTTGTTTTTTTTTTTTTTGGTTCTAGGCACTTATTGCTTTAAATTTTCCTCTTAGTACTTCTTTTGCTGTAACCCATAGGTTTTGGTATGCTGTGTTTCCATTATAGTTTGTATCAAGAAATTTTCCAATTTCCTTCTTAATTTCCTCCATGACTCACTGGTCATTCAGAAGCATACTGTTTAACTTCTATGTGTTTGAACAGTTTTCAAAATTCCTCTTGTTATTGATTTCTAGTTGTATTCCATTGTGATCAGAGAAGATGCTTAATATTATTTTAATTTTTTTGAATATTTAAGATTTGTTTTGTGACCTAACATATGGTCTGTCTTTGAGAATGATCCCTGTGGTGAGGAGAATAATATATATTCTGTAGCACTTGGATGAAATGTTCTGTAAACATTTATTGGGTTAATTTGTTCTATACTGCAGATTAAGTCTGATTTTTTTCTAATTGATTTTCAGTCTGGGAGATAAGTCCAAAGCTGAAAATGGGATGTTGAAGTATCCAGCTATTATTATACTGAGGTCTTTCTCTTTCTTTAGCTCTAATATTTGCTTTATATATAGGCAGACTCAAGTGTTGTGTGCATATATATTTATAATTGTTATATCCTCTTGCTGACTTGACTTCTTTTTTATTATATAATGATCTTTCTTGTCTATTACAGTATTTGTCTTAAAATGTATATTGTCTGATATAAGTATAGCAACTCCTTCCATTTTGTGGTTTCCCTTGGCCTTGAATATCTTTTTCCATTCCTTTATTTTCAGTCTATATGTATCCTCAAAGGTGAAGTGTGTTTCTTGTATGCAGCAGATCACTAGGTCATGTTTTTAATACATTTTTAATATTCTATGTCTTTATATTGGAGAGTTCAGTCCATTTACATTCAATGTTACTATTCATACATTGGGACTTACTCCTGTCATTTAGTTATATGTTTTATGGTTGTTGTTTGGTTTTCTTTCCTTCTTCCCTTCCTCCCTATTGTCCTTTAGTAAAAGTGATTTTCTCTGCTGGTATAATTTAATCACTTGCCTTTTATTTTTTGTGCTACTTGTTGTATCTTATAACGTATTATTTTAAACTGATTATAATTTAACATTTATTGCATAACACACAAAAGAAAACTCACGAATACTCTACACTTTAATCTCTTCCCCCTGCTTTCATCTTTTTCTCATTTCTCTTTATGTCCTTTCATACTAAGCCTTATTTCTGTTGTCTTGCTGCCTTTGAGATGCTTTCTTTATCCTTGACCTTAGGAGTTTTGATTATTAAGTGTCTTTAGGTAGTCATTTTGGGTTAATGCTTGGTGTTTTATAATCTTCTTATTTGGGGATATGCATTTTTTTTCTCTAGGTTTTGGAATTTCTCTGTTATTATTCCTTTGAATAATTTTGCTACCCCTGTCTCTTTCTCTACCTCATTTTTTAAGGCCAATAATCTTAGATTTGCCTTTCTGAGGCTATTTTCTAGGTCTTGTAGGCCTGCTTTATTCATTTTTATTCATTTTTTCTTTTGTCTCCTCCAACAGTGTGTTTTCAAATAGCCTGTCTTCAAGCTCACCAATTATTTCTTCCCTTTGACCAATTCTGCTATTAAGAAACTCAGGTGCATTATTCAGCATGTCAACTGAATTTTTCAACTCTAGAATTTCTGCTTGATTTTTTTAAATTATTTAAATGTTATTGTTAAATTTATCTGATAGAATTCTGAACGCCTTTCTTTGAGTTTCCTCAAAACAGCTATTTTGAATTCTCTCTTTGAAAGGGCGCTATTATGAACAGATGCTGAAGCCAACCATGTTTGTGTCCTTGCCTTCAGAGTAATGAGTTGTCCCACATCCCTAGAAGATCCAAACAGGCTGTCTGGGAGCCAGGGATTGGATTCCAAGACATTAGAAATTTACCTGGTATTCTGTTCTATTGTGGCTAAACTGTCACTGGAACCACAATACAAATTCCTTCTCTCTCTTTCCTCCCCTTTCCACAGGCAGAGGCTCCTCTCTCTGTGGCCACCAGTCCCTTCAATCCACAGTGGGTTCTGCCAAGCCACTGCAAACATTCACTTAAAGCCCAAGTGCTCTTCACTCAGCTTATGGTGAATGCTGCCAGGCTGGGAACTCAGTCTTCAGGGCAGGGAAGGTCCAGAAATGCTGTCCAAGAGCCTAGGCCTGGATCTGGGGAAACTGAGAGCCCTTTGGCTGCTCTACCCTACTGTGGCCAAACTGAGACCTAAGGTGCAAGACAAAAGCCTCCTTTGCTTTTCCCTCTGCTTTTCTCAAACAGAAGAGGTCTCTCCCCGTAGCCATAACAGCTAGGAATGTGCTGGGTCATACCAGAAGCCAGCACATTTTAGAGTCTAAGGCTTATGGCATACAACCTGGGTATTGCTGCTGGCTATTTAGGACCCAAGGTCTTTTTATTCAGCGGGTGGTTAACTCTGCCAGAACTTGGTTCTTCCCTTCAGGGCAGTAGGTTCCCTTTTGGCCTAGTGTGTCCAGAAATGTTGTCCGTGAGCTAGGGCATGGAATGGGGGCCTCAGGGCTCTGCCTAGTGCTATATCCTACTGTGGCTGAGCTGGTATCTAAGATGAAAGAAAAAGTCCTCTTTACTCTGCACTTTACTCTCCTTAAGCAGAAGGAAGGAGTCACTTTCATTTCTGTGAGCTGCACGGCCTGGGGTTGGGGTAGGGGTGGGATAAGCACTCCCTTAGCCACTCCAGCTGGTGTCTTCCTAGGACACATTCTACCCTAGTCCACTGGCTCTGAGTCCAGGCCGGCACTAGGAGTTGCCTAGACTGTCCTTTCAGGTTTAGCCAGGATCCCAGAGCACTTTGTCCTGTGGTGACCAGGCTTGCCCAGAAACTCAAGTTCTGACCGCTGGGATGGGTATTTTCCCTCTAGCTAAGTCTGGTCCAAATGTTTCCTCCATGCATGGGTGCTGGCTGAGCCCAGCATAACTTTGCTTTCTGCTGTGACAGGATAGCACTGAGTTAAATGTAAAGTGTCCTGTGTTCTCCCTCCCTCCCATGCACAGACAGTCTCTCCATGCTGCTTGGCTGTTGCCACCAGACAGGGGAGAGGTGGAATCCATGATTCATGACTATCTCTCCTATCCTCTTCAATGCCTCTTTCAGTGATATAAAGTTGAAATCAGGTACAGTGATTTCTCACTTTATATTTGGTACTTGTGACTGTGCTTTTCTGTATGCAGATTGTTATTAAAATATGGTGTTCCTATGGAGGAGATGAACAGTGCAGTCATTTATTCTATCATCTTGCTCTCTCCTGTGTAACTTTTCTAGCATACAGATATGATAATGTCACTCTACTGCTGAAAAACTATGTAATTGCACATAGCTTTAAGTTTGAATTTCTTAGCATGTTTACAGATAAAATGTGAAAAGACATTTTGATGTCATCATAAAAGTTTCATTCACAACAAAGTCTATGACTGTCAATCAATAGTTGCATTTTATTATTGGATATTTTATTCATAGGTTCTTATGTGTCTAGTTTTCCTTACATGATTTCAGAGTCTATTATTTTATACCTGTTAATCCTCTAGTTGAATATGTGAATATTGGCATTGCTTTATATTTGCCTAGACATAGGTATTACAATAAAAATTCATAAAAGTCCTTTTAAACAAAACCTCAATATAATTATTCAAACACTGTATTAAACTGAAATATGCCTGCTTTGGTTAAAATCCAAAATCATAGAAATACTAGTCAGTTACCATGACTTTGGCTTACATTTAACTCTAAAATTAACTTTTATTGAAATACAGTGACTTTAATAAAAGCAAAAACTGAGTGCAGTTTTGTGACTGATCTCTTTCAAAGTGCAAGTAATTACTTTCAAAGTGTTGAAACCAGATCATAGACTTGGGTATCACAAAATTTTGGCTTTTTAGGAGTCTAAGAATGGTATTTATTACAAGACATGTATTCTTGAATTTCCCACTGTCTCTCCCAATGTCAGTCTCATACGTAAAGCATCTGGTAAATATATACTGAATAAATTAATGCCTTACATTATATCCATATATATAAATAGAGCCTTTGAGAATTTTAGACCCTGGCTGGAAAGTTCAGTTTAAAACAAAGACTCTCAACCTTGATATAAGACGAGAATGAGTTGAAATTAGTTTAACTGGATGGGCTTTATATGATAAAAATTCAAAATGAACAGCTAACTTAATGTTAGCTTTTCTTGTACTCTATTCCAGTTAGTTACAGTAGAATCAAAGATATCTTTGTTATGCCGTGATTCTAACCTGTAACTCATTATACAGAAAAGACCATTCAAAATGGCACAGTGAAACTTCAGTGTGGACTTTAATCATTACATTACTATTACAATTCTGGTAATAGTATATAGGCATCTTGAGTACCATATAGTAAACATATTGGAAGCACATACAGTGCCTTACACCTATATTTTTAAGAGCAAAATGAACACATATGATACAGAATGAATAAATTGGAATCTTTGCAGGCTTTAGATGATCAAATAATGGTTTAAATGCACAGATGACATGATACAGGCTCTAATAAGCTTCATTTTTTCTGTAGCCAATTCAGTAAAATATTAGTACATTAATTCCTCTTACTCATGATCACAAAGTTGAATAAAAATTAAATTGAGAACATATTATTGAAATAGATCCCTCAAAACTGAATTCCTACACCTTTAGATTTACCATTTTCCTCTTGCTCCATAATTTTTTTCATCTTTTTAAAGAATGAATTTCTCAACAAGCAAGCATGTTCTTTTATGAATTATTTATAAACTAATTAAAATAGCATAAATCACAAATTTCTGATGGATACAGATGGGAGTCGGTAATGACAGTCCACCAGGAAGGACAGTTTTGATCTGACCTTAAAGTGTTCAGTAATTGCTATTTAGTAGAGCAGTTGAGAATTGTAATATTGTCTATTTTGTAGCTCAAATCGAACCAGCACCATGTTGATTAGCATATGCTAAAGCCACCCCTGCTTTATTCTATTGCTAGTGGAGCAGCTGTGCTGAGAAACTGATTTCTCATTGGGCTTTTGAAAGCAAAAACTCACAACAATAAAGTCAAAGCAGGCATACTGTGAAAACTGTTTTACCCATTATTATAGGAGATACACACACACACACACACACATATATGTCTACATCTATGTCTATATAGTTTTTGCTGGTTGAGTTTTTTGTTAACAAATTACTCAGCCTACCAAAGTCTGCCTGCAGGTTTGTTTTTGTGCTTAGGCAGCGGCAGAAATTACAAGTATTACTAAGTACCAGTGCCAGGTATTGAAGACAAAATAAAAAGTCCTGTCTATGTTGAGTATCAGAGAGAAAAAAAAAAATAAAATGTATGCATAACATTATTGTTGAAAGAATAGTGGCAGAGTGAATAGCATAAGGAGTAACAGAAGGTCAAAGTGGGAAATGAGAGTCAACCAAGAAAGTACAAAAAGCCATCAGTGACTAAGAAAGCCAAATGCGGAGGATAAGGTCTTTCAGGCAACAGATAATGAAAGGCCAGTGAAGGCATTGCCTGTTATTACCAGGATTCAAAAACATTGTTGAAAATTTCTCTATGTAACAAACTACTTGAAAACCAAAATAAAATAGAGGCTAAACCCTGTAAACTTCTTACATGTCTATTTTCAGACCCACCAGGATATACTAGTTTTCTAAGCCTAACTTACCTAATTACTAAGAACTTGGGGAAATAAAACAACAGAAATTTATTCTCTTACAGTTCAGCAGACCAGAAGTCCAAAATCAAGGTGTCAACAAGGTTGGTTGCCTCTGGAGGCTCTAAAGGAGAAGGCTTCCTTTTCCTCTCTCCTAAATTTTGGTGGTTGCTGGCAATCCTTGGCATTCCTTGGCCTGTAGACAAAATCTCTGCATTCATTCTTGCATCACCTATGTCTCTGGTACTATGTGCCTTTTTTTTTATCTCTTATAAGGATACTCTCATTGGATTTAGAGCCCAATCAAATCCAGTATAATCCCATTTATTGCTTATCTTCATTACATATGCATAGACTTTATTTCTGAATAAGGTCAAATTCTTATGTTCTAGGTGGGAGAGAATTTTGAGACACCAGCACACTCAGTATGATTTCTTTCAAAGTTTAGAAACAGATCATTCAGTTATTTGTTAAGCCTTCTTAAAGAAAAAAAGGCTTTATTTTCATATTTAATAATCAAGAGCTATATCATATAGACTTGAATTATTATTTTTAAGCAAGTGATAGAATGGCTATACAACTACCTGTATCAACACTATAAAACATTCTACGTGGCTCAGTTTAGAAAAACCAAATATATTAATATCTACTGAATCTATTTTGTTTCCATTCTTGATGAAAATTGTTTACAGAATTCTGTCTGTATATGTGGGGAAGTTACCTTTTCTATTAAATAGAAGGACGTCAATAAAATTAGTAGCCTTTGCTTTGGTATGATGCCCCAAAGCCCTGATTTAACAAGTTCTCCAAGTGATTCTGGTGCTCACTAAAGTTTGAGAAGCACTGATCTAGAGTTACAAGTGATTTCACTTGTGTTACCCATTTATTTCTTGAAACAAGCCAATAATTCAGGTATTAATATATTTTCTTCCTTACAGATCTAGAATAGAAGGCTCAGAGGCGAATTGACTCAAGTTAGGCAATTCACCGAGTCAATGGCGGAGCTAGATGGAAAATTTGTTCACGTCATTTAATATACTATTTACTCAGTTTCATGAACTAAAAACGTGATAAGAATATAGAAACAAATAACATGTAGTCCACAAACTTCACCTAACCTGGAATATCTCTTACCTGTTTTTTTCTTTCTTTTTTTTTTTTCTTCCAGTTTTCTTTATTCTCACGCTGGATGTAACAAGGAAAGCCAAAATCCAATTTCAGACACCAACACTGTCAGCTGCCAGGGCATTCTAACTGCTTCCATGCTGTGCCCTGCTACTCTGTGCTCCAGTGAGTGCAGGCATTTGGCCTGACCTCCACAGGTGTATCACTTTCCCTCCTACAGGGTAATTCTCACTTAAAGAGAAATGGCAGGTAAATTCAGATTTGGATGTTTAAATGTCTGGTTCCTCCATGACTATTTCTCTCTCCTGTAAAAATTAGGGCTTTACATTCACCGGTAAGCCACACATGGAGGAAAGTTATTCTTATCCTAAGTGTAGCAAACAAACATCAAAACAACAGTCAACTTTTCAAATATTGCTCATTGCTAATCAGCAGGAACTGTGAACTACAACTCACAGAGTAAACAGAATCTTAATTACTCCTTTCATCTTGCCTGCCAAGTGATGTCTCTCGTCTAGAAAATATAAAAATAAATCATGAGTTGAAAATAAGAGGACTAATGAATTGATCACATTATATGGATCAGAAAAGAGAATATGTAATTGTGTAAAGAGAACACTCAGATCTCTTCCAGGCCCATTTTTAACTCAATGTATGACATTTTAATCAATTGGGTATTTTCATATTTGTCAATTTAAGGTGGTGGGATAAATGTTGTCTTTCTCCTGTATTAGGACTCATAAAATATGAATGAAGCTTAAGCATTTTGTCAAAAACATTCAGCCAAAATGTTTCCAGTTTCAGAAAGATTCCAGGTTAAAGTTGTTTCACAGAAATGATCTGAAAATCACCATGTTGTTAAAGATCTGTAAAGGGGCTATTTTGCTATCTTGTTCAAAGGTGATAATCTGAACTGAAATGACAATGCTTAAAACACTATTGCTCCTAAGACCAACTTCTCAAGTCTAATAAGTTATGCAAAATCTGTACACTCTGAACAATGCAACCATTTATAAAGTCTTACTGGGGTGACTTTAAATTAACAACATTTAGTGATCATCAGTAGTACACAAAGGTTTTGAATACGACCTTGACTTTTTTTTCATAGTTGTTCAACTTCTTGGAGTAAGTGAGATTTTATAATGCCACATTACAAAAACAGTGCCAGCAAAGCAGATGTCCTGATAGAGGTGTTTCCTCAAGTTAACACTAAATGTTGCACATAGAACTTCTCAATTCTTGCTGTCCTTGGTTAAAATAACATCTTCAAATTACAAGGCATAATTCAGCATCTTAAATAAGAATTATTTATTTTTAAACTAAGTTTTGTTGGTTTCAAAAGTGTACTATAAAACTTATAATACTCTGACATTACAAGGATTTAAAATGATAACCTTAAAGACTTTGGAGTTTATCTCAGAATGACTATGCCATGCAAAGTATGATCTATTAGCCACACGTGGCTATTTAAAATACACTTAAGTAAATCTGTCTAAAAAAATTAAATATTCAGTTTCTCAGTTGCAATAGTCACATTTTAAGTCCTCAACAGCCACTTGTGCCTAGTGGCTACTGTAATGGATAGAATAGAAAACATTCCTGTCACGAAAGAAAGTTCTACAGTGCTGGTAAAGGTTCTTGAAATTTGGAGGCAATTGCTTGATATTGGGCAAAGGGATGCCATGACATTTGTATTCAAGATAATTTGTTTTGGAGTACAATGTGGAGAATGAATCTGTGGGCAGAGAAGACTGGAAGAGAGAATCCTAGGTGGTTCTTTGTATTAGAGTTATCTAGAGGGACAGAATTAACAGGATAGATGTATATATAAATGCATGTTTATTAAGAAGTATTGACTCACAGGATAACATGGCCACAATAGGTCATCTGCAAGTCGAGGAGCAAGGAAGCTAGTCTGAGTCCCAAAACCTCAAAAGTAGGGAAGTCAACAGTGCGGCCTTCAGTCTGTGGTCGAAGGTCCAAGAGTACCAAAGCTGAAAAACTTAAAGTCCGATGTTTGAGGGCAGGAAGCATCCAGCATGGGAGAAAGATGTGGGCTGGAAGGCTAAGCCAATCTAGTCTTTCCAGATACCTCTGTCTGCCTTTATCCTAGCCGTGCTGACAGCTGATTAGATGGTGCCCACCCAGATTGAGGGTGGGTCTGCCTCTCCCTGTTGACTGACTGAAATATTAATCTCTTTTGGCAACACCCTCACAGAGATACCCAGAAACAAGACAATTAACTCCCTAGATACCTTTGATTTGTTGAAGTATATCAAAGAGTAAGAAAAAATTAAAATCTATAAATATTTTGAGTAAGAAATGATTTAATATGATTAAATAGAAACTGATATAATCAATGGTAAGGTGGAAAGGGAAAAGGGAGAGGAAAAGAGCTTTTGGGAAATCTGATAACACAGAGAATTCAGAGTTGCCACTACAAGGGTTCTACCTGTGTGAAGCTCAGAGCAGATTATTTCCAACTCTTTTTGGTGCTGCTGAAAACCAACAATAATTTGAGTTACCTGATCACAGCAGCTGCTAGTAAGTAATGTTTTCTTCAGTTTCTGCCTGTACTAGCTGGCTTGGGCTGCTATAACATACCATAGACAAGGTGGCATAAAGACACATTTATTTCTCAAATTGCAAAGCCTGGGAAGCTCAAGATCAAGGTGAAGGTTGATTCAGTTCCTAATGAGGACTTTCTTTCTGGTTTGTAGATGCTATCTTCTCACTGTGGGGAGCGAGAGAGAGAGAGAGAGAGATTCCTCTATTTTTTAGGCCATTAATCCCATCAGGAGGGCACCACCTTCACTACTTCATCTGACCCTAATTACCTCTCAAACTTAGGACTTTAAAATATGAATTTCAGGGGAACACAAACTCACTCCATAATACCGTCTTTTCAATTTTGTATGAGTGTCCCTCACTGCTGGAATCTAACCAGAATCTTGTTGAGAAGGAAATCCAGAAAATTCCTTTATCAAGCATTCTCCTAAGGTACAGAGAAAAGCTTACAAGGTCTGTGATGATACCAAGATTCAACTAATGGTGTATTTATAATGTAGTTTGTGCATTGAATAATTCAAATCCTTTCATCTTCTATTATCCATATATAGTATCCAAAAAACAGACCAGTAAGAATGACAATGGAAGGGTGCCTGATTTTACCACTTGAATCACGTGTTGTACTAGAGATTTTTGCCATTTCAATAAGGCAAGATAAAAGCATAGGGTATACAGATTGCAAAGAATGAAGTAACTACTTCTATTTGCAGACCCATGATAATCTCAGGAGAAAATCCTTAGGAATATACAAAACAACTTTTATAATTAATAAGCAAATATGACAATGTCACAGAATATATACTAATCTAAAACACCAGTTGTATTATAACAATGGGATTCAAAATAGCATTTTAAAAACCATAAAATATTTAGAAATTAAACAAAGCACATACCAGATCATGTTTTTGCTGTTTGTTTTGTTTTCCTGTTGTTTTGTAACTAAAATTTTGTTAGAACACAGCCACACACATTTTTTTTTTTAAAATTTAACTTTTATTTTAAGTTCAGGGGTACATGTACAAGTTTGTTATATAGGTAAACCTGTGTCATGGGAGTTTGTTGTCCAGATCATTTCATCACACAAGTATTAAGCCTAGTACTCATTAGTTATTTCACCTGATCATCTCCCTCCTCCTGCCCGCTATCCTCCAGTAGGCCCTAGTATGTGTCGATCCCCTCTATATGTCCTTGTGTTCTCATCATTTCCCTCCCACTTATAAGTGAGAGCATGTGGTGTTTGGTTTTCTGTTTCTGCATTAGTTAGCTAAGAATAATGGCCTTCAGCTCCATCTATGTCCCTGCAAAGGATGTGATCTTGTTCTTTTTCACAGCTGCATAGTATTCCATGCTATATATGTACCACATTTTCTTTATCCAGTCTATCATTGTGGGCATTTAGGCTGATTCCAAGTCTTTGCTATTGTGAATATTGCTGCAACGAATGGATGTGTACACGTGTCTTTATAGTAAAACAATTTATATTCCTCTGAATATATACCCAATAATAGGATTGCTGGGTCAAGTGGTTTCTCTGTTTTTGGTTTTTGCAGAATTGACACACTGTCTTCCACAATGGTTGAACTAATTTACACTCTTATCAACAGTGTATAAGTGTTCTTCTTTTTCTCTGCAGTTTTGCCAGCAACTACTATTTTTTGATTTTTTAATAAAGCCATTCTGACTGGTATGAGATGGTATTTCATTGTGGTTTTGATTTGCATTTCTCTAACCAGATCTTGTTCTTTTAAAACTGCAGTGTTTCTGAAAGAATGTTTTTAAACAATACTTAAGGAAGATATATATTATATTTATGAATTAGAAGAACTCAATATTATTAAGATATTATATCTTTTCAAATTGATCTGGAAAGTCAAAGCAGCCACAATCAAAGTTTCAGTTTGCACTAAAAAAATGAATCTAACAACTTGATTACAAATTTACATGGAAACGTAAATGACCACGGAGCGCAAAAGCAATTTTTGAAAGGGAGAACAAAGTTAGAGGACTTATATTTGAATTTTTATTTGAATAATTATTTTAAAATTAATTAAGAGAGCATGGTAATGACAACGAGGTAGACATACATCACTGAAACAGAATAAGCAATCTAGGTATAGATCCACACACACTTAGGCAAATGTTGACAAAGGTTCCAAAGCAATTCAATGGGGAAAAGAGAGATTTTTTTTTTTTCTAAAAGCATTGCTAGAATAACTAAATATGCATATGGAAATAAACGTGAAAATAAAAGTATCCCTCACACCATACACAGAACATAATTTAAAATGGATCAAAGATCTGAAGCAAAAAACTAAAACTATTATGCTTCTAAAAGAAATGTTTTTACATTGAAAAATATCTTGGAAAGCTTGGAACAGGCAAATATTTTGAGTCCTTAGGAAATAAGCACTAATCATAACAAAACTGTTGAACTGGACTTAATAAAAGTTTAAAATATTTGTTGTTCAGAAGACATATTAAGAAGAGATGAAAGGCACAGAAGATGAGAAAATATTCACAATACACGTATCTAACCAAGGGCATATACTTTAAGGATATAAAAAACACTAACAACTCAATAATAAGAACATAAATACCCCAACACTAAAGTGGGAATAAAATTTTAACAAATAATTAACTATAAAAATATATAGGAGTGGCTAATAGCATATGAAAACAAATTTTCTGCCATTAGGAGAATAGGAATTAAAACCATGAAACCACAATGACACACCACTTAACTATTACATTTTTTAAAAAAATGATGAAAGAAAAGAAATTAAAAACACTTGACTATACTAAGTGTTGATGAGTTTGTATAACAATTGTAACTCACAATGCTTGTGGGAATGTGAAATGGTGCAATCATTTTAGAATCCTGGTTAACAGTTTCCTCAAATGTTCAACATAAACCCACGGTAGGATGGAGACATTTTGTTCCTGGATACTAAACAAACACATATTTCTGTGTAACAACCTATGCAAAAAGTTGACGGTAGCTTTATTCACGGTAGCAAAATAATGGGAAATGAGCCAAATGCCCATCAACAGATAAACTGATAAATAAATTGTGATATACTCATAGGATGGAATTTTACTCAGAAATAAAAACGAGTAACTACTGATACACAGAGAAACATGGTTAGCTCTCAAAATTATTGTGCTGAGTAAAAGAAGCTAGACATATAAAATACATGTTAAATAGTTACATTTATATAAGAGTCTAGAAAATCCAAATTGAAGTATACCAGCAAAAAGCAGATAAATGGTTGTTTTCTGCAGTGGGAAGAGGGAGGAATAGACTACAAATGGGCATGAGAAATATTTTGGTTGTAATTTTTAAAAAGGTATTGGCTACAGGGTATGTAATTACAGTTTCATGGGTATATACAACTGTGAAAATAGATCAAATTCTACATTTTAAATGGATGCTGTTTGATTTACATATACTGTTCCTCACTTAAGTTAAAGAAAAAGCCATATTTTATCTCAGCCTAACATGATGCTGCTGTTCCTTGAAAAAAGATGCATTTTTTTCACATAAAAAGCAAGCCACAGTCATCTGTAAGTCATTCTAGAAATCTCTGTGTGATATTCATTACTTCACTAGATTAATCACAATTCCACTTAAAATCTTTAGCTTAAAAACTGAATTAGGGACTTAACCAACACTAGAATATCTTACATAAAATACAGGTGACCCTTGAACAACATAGGTTTAAACTGTGTAGGTCCACTTATATTTTATTTTGCCTCTGCCACCCTTGAGTATCAACACCAACCCCTCCTCTTCCTTCCCTTCTTCAGTCTACTCAGTATGAAGGTGACAGGTGTAAAAATCTTTATGATGATTCACTTCCACTTAATGAATAATGAATATATTTTTCCTTATAATTGTCTTAATAACATTTTTCCCTAGCTTACTTTATTGCAAGAATACAGTAGATAATATCTATAAAATGCAAAATATGTGTTAATTGACTGTTTATGTTAACAGTAACGCTTCTAGTCAACAGTAGGCTTTGAAAAGTTAAAAGTTATACAGAAATCTTGACTGCACAGGAGGTCTGGCACACCTACTCACCCTGTTTTTCAAGAGTCAACTGTAATAGGGACAGAAGATGAGAAGGGAATTGGTTGGTACATTCAATAATAAATAAGGAAGAAAACTGCATTCCTTCCACAGTAGTCATGTCTAAATCGGGATATATGGCCTTAGTTGGAACTTAACTCTGTGTGTGTGTGTGTGTGTGTGTGTGTGTATTTTTCCTTTTACTATCCAAACCCAATATTCTCTTTGCTTTCAGCCAACTATCAGGCTGGTTGAAGTCTTTTTCTTAGGGGAGAGAGTGTAACTTTTATTCTGGAAAGGTCTGAAGGTCTGAGTCATTAGTAGTCCTGCTTTATCAGGCTGTTATAATATTTTAAAAATTATTTGAGAGGCCATTAGGTTGAGATAGCCCCAGTACATTGGGTCCCAACATATGCAAAGCAAAACCTAACTCAGAGTGAATGTGCTTAGCCAAGAAAAACAACACTTAAGCTTTACCAGTCAGAAACTGCCAACTAACCTCTAACTAGGGAATTTCCATTTTAACTAATCAAATATTTTCTTTGTCTTGCTTCCTCCAACACCTTATAAAAGTTTTCCCCTCCTGCCTTTTCTGTGGCGGGCTGAATTCCCTGCAGTCTGGTCCTGCCCTATTTGTAAATGGCTGAATGTTGAAATAAACATCTTAAGTTCTAATCTGCCTAAATTCATCTTTTAACAGTAGGGTATCTTTACAATTTACCCTACAATAGCAGGGCTTACACAAAATCCTCTCTGGTCTGAAGGTTAAAAATGCTGTCTTCATACACAGGATCAATCGACCCAGGCAAAAAGTTATCCCCTTCTTTGCCCATTGCTTAAATGGTAAAATAAACTCAAAGAGGTCAGGTGGCAGCATCAGCTTACAGTCCATGGGCCATTCTTTACAGCAGATTATGATATACTAGAGAGGAAAAAACAGATGATTCAGATACAACAGAAATAAAACTCTTGCCAAATGAAATTTGACTCCAAGCCTCTACATATACAGGCATGCAGGACTTTAACTTCAGTAATCACTCATGCTGCCTCTCTCCTCCTTTCCACTGTTGTGAACGTTAGTGATTAGATGGCACTGCCAAAAAAATATTGTTCTGGTTTACACGGCCCCATCAAGTCCACCAGCTCCGTTGCTTCCATGTAATAATTGAGGCATAAATTAGTTTGGTGTTGTTGGGAGTCTTAAGGCTTAGATTTCCTCCCCAGCCTCTCATTTTCAAGATATGCTATATCTACTCTGTAGGAGTATTTTTAACCTGATGTGAATTTCTCTTTCTTAATATTTATTTTGCAGTCATTTCTCTGTTCCTCAAAATCTATCTTCCTAGGTATTCATAACACAAATCAAATCATAATCTCTTCATTGATTTTATTTGTTATTTTATTTATTTATTTATTTATTTATTTACTTTGAGACAGAATCTTGCTCTGTTGCCCAGGCTAGAGTTCAGTGGAGTGATCGCAGCTCACTTCAACCTCCGCCCCCCGACCACCTCCCCACCGAATTCAAGCGATCCTCCTGCCTCAGCCTCCCAAGTAGCTGGGATTACAGGCACCTGCCAACATGCCCGGCTAATTTTTGTATTTTTAGTAGAGATGGGTTTCACCATGTTGGGCAAGCTGGTCCCGAACTCCTGACCTCAGGTGATTCACCTGCCTCAGCTTCTCAAAGTGCTGGGATTGCAGGAGTGGGTTACCCCGTTGACCTTTTCAATTATTTTAAACATTTGTAAACAAACGCCAGAAAAGAAAGTGCCTACAGGCACTTCTGCCTTCTGCCAAGACACAAACCTTCCCTAAGGCAAGAAAGCACAAATGAGACACTTGCCTAAATATACTATGAAAGAGAGAAACAAAAATATTAGGTTGGTGCAAATTAATAGTGTTTTTTTGCCATTACTTTTGCACCAACCTAATATTTGGAGGAAAACAAAAGAAATTAATTCAGTCACATTTGACAGTATGTTCTGGTGAAGATACACACAAAGACACATACACACATATATAATTCCAAGAAGCAACAGATAAAGCTTCAGGTCCACAAACCAGGCAGCCTTCAGTCTACCCTTGAAGTTAGTTTACCTAATTCCCTTCTGTCTTTTGCAGATGCCTCTTTTCCACTAAGGAACCTATTGATTCTCTGAGCCTCCAAATTATCTTCACAATAGCTCTCTTGTTAATAAACATTTGAGAAACATCCTGAACTAGGGAAAGTGCAGTTCGCATGGTTCAAATGGTTATTTTTATTGAGGTATATAATGTGAAAATCTTAACAAAATTCAATGGTATCTGATCACAACTGGTAAGCTCTAATAAAGAAAAAAAATCTTTGACAAATTAAAGTCCAATCAAAAATGTTTCACCATTTATCATTTGATCGTTAAGTCCATATGCTGTACAAGGAAAGTACTGTGCTAGAAGCTAGATAGTCTAGCTAGCCTTGAGCCACATAATCCTTGCTATTAAAGAACCAAGTTACTAGCTGCCCCACCTCATACCCAAACCCCATGGTGGTGCAACTCTTCTTGCATACTAGCTTTGATTTGCTAACTTACTTTCAAACCTTTAAAGTTGACTTTATTAACAGGGTTATTTAATTAAATTGAACTAATAATGTAATTAAATGCTATTAATCCATACTTGCATTCGGTAGTGATTTTGTTACAGAGGATTCTTTTCTAAATACAAAAATCACTAAATTTATGTAAGCAATTTTAAAAAACCACCAATCTTTTCTCCTTGGAATCTATGCTTGTATTTGGTTTCAATTCTAGACCTTTACTTTCCCCAGAATTAAGATAAAATTTGGGCATTTCAATTTTGCCTAATTTCTCATAGTACTGAATAAAATGGAGGACGACACAGTAACGGTGGTAAACCTTCAGGTCGCCCATCAACTTCTCTTCCTGTCTTAGGTGATGTTGGAATTCAAACATTAGGTTTCTTCCACATTGTCTTTTCTCAAAATTGTAGCTTTTTTTCATATCTACTTTTCTTTTGCAGTAAAGCATCTATTCAGCACAGAAGAACAAAGCAACTTTGATAAGTGTATCTAACAATTCCCGATTACTGACTCTGAATACAGCTGTGTGACAGAAGATTTAGATATATACAGAAGCATTTATGTATATTAGATTGACAATTTTTTCTTCAGAAGGAAAACAATGAGATAAAAATATGAAAAAATATATTTGTGTGCAAATATTCCCAAGGTACGTCTTGTAATCATGAAAATGTTCTTACTAGCAAATAATCCAATTAGGAAGGTCAATGGCCACTGCTCCGACCAAAGTACCTTTTAAATACAAAACATAATGCACATTCACTATCTGAGCAGAGGTGGCAATAACTGGACTGCCTCATAATTGTCATTAAAGACTATTACTGAGCAATATCTGTCACAGAAATACTCTACTTCTCATGAATAATTTGACTCTCTGGGCCAAAACCAGAGGTCTTAAGTCCGTGCTTAACCGACTGCATTCCCAATGACATTCTTTCACTGTTTTTACATGCAATAAAGGTATGTGGGTGACATATCTCACAGTGGCCCTGTGCTCACCTATCCCTCAGACACCACACGAAGTGTTTTCTTACCGGCAATACATTTCATAATAAAAGTTTTAAGGAAAGGGGTGGAAGCAAGAATATTTTGGGTAGTAAATTTTCTTAATTTTTAAATGTTATTCATATCAAAAACAGGCTATTTGGACATTCAATGTAATAGTTGCCATAATTGAATCTCCTATGATATAATTTAAATCAGAAATACAAGAGAATGTGAACTTCACAGAAAGAAGCTATGTATGCTTCATAGCTTTCTAGTTACCATGGGGCTTTAAACCTGGATGTCGGCTCTCTGAACTGCTAGAAATTAAAAACTCATGTTAGAAACTGAGAAGAACCTGAAGGTTTAAGGGATTCCAGATTATTTCTTTGGGCAGTTGCAAAAATTTGGCCAATTCCAGTCAATTTTATAAGAGCAGAATTAGAAAAGAAAGAAAAAAGAGTAAAGGAAACTAGATTAATTGATGACTTTCAAAGTTCTAGATTCTAATAAATACTAAATTTTTCAATTTTAAAAACCCTACCCTATAGACTAATATTTTAATTTTAACATAAATTCTAGCAGACACCATATATGCTCTGTTCATATTCTCCTGTCATTACCACTTCAATGCCCATCAACCTAACTTCTAACTCCCAGCTCTGGATTTCCTCTTCACTGCTTTGCTACATTCTCAGGACACCAGTCATAATATCTCTAGTAGTTTTAAACTTTGATCAATACAATTCAGAAAGGCAATTGTCTACAAACATTTCTGCCTTCTGCAGAAGAAATCTTCCCTGAGATGAGAAAGCACAGACACTGCTTTATTTCCCTCACCAAGAACATTCAGTCAATGACTAAAGAAATTTAGTATATATTTATTCTTCAGTTTCCTCATATTTCAGGTGAGATAAATCTTAGCCATGTATTGTATGCTTTACTCCATGAAGTTTACCAATAGGATTAAATTCCAGGAACCCACAGTGGCAGCTGGCTTGGCAGCACACCCTTTCCTGTCTGCCTTTACTTCCTCGTCTTATTTTTTATTCCCTTATTGGAATTTTCTGTCATCTCTCAAGTAAACTTCTTTTACTTGAATTTTTACTTCTGGAGATACTCAAACAAAAACATTAATTTTGTTTCCTAATAATTTATTTTGATCCAAGCAGGTTTTGCACCAATGCTACATAAGGGCAAACTTAAGTATAATTACTCCATTCCTTTCCACAACAACAAAAGGAGGAAGAAGAGTAGGTGAAGATAGAAAACAAAAATATTTATTCCTCATTCTCAGTCCAAATAAATTACTCTGGCTGTCAAATTCAAGCAGGTGTTGTGTCAGACCAAAATATCCCATTAAACTCCTTCATTTAGTGTGATACGGAATATATTAATTCTTGAACTGAGAAGGTTTTTAAAATTATTTTCATTTATAACCTATCAACTGATAGTAACCGCGATTATCAATCTGAGATATCAGATAATTTACCTAGAATAGGAGTGTGTTCTTTTTATTTTATGTATGATACCTCTATACCTTTTCTATTGAAGGGATTCAGAGCATACCACCTCAAAATATGCTGCTTTGGCATATGGATTATTTTGGGCTGAAGGCACTGAGATACAGCCAGATTCAGGAAGGGCTCCCTGACCTTCCCTTTTCTACCTAAAAGCAGGCCATAAAATTTCCCTGTCCCAGGAAAAGGATAACATTGTTATCTCTAGAGACTGTAATATGATGCCAAAACGGACTTCTGCAAACAAACCTATTAAAATAACACTTAATCTTCTATTAGTTCCTCCTCATCCTCATTATATTTCCTAGTCACTAGCCCACAATTTACTGCTGCTGGCCCAAGCCCCTTTATCTCACCATATCCCCACAATTTATCATTCTTTATGTAAAAAACAAAATGTAAGCTTTCAGGCCTAATGGTTTCTTCTGGTCTTCACTTTCCTTCTGTTGCAAGGTGAACCCCAAAACCAGGGTTCAACTCGGAAGGCTAAGTGGGTTCTTAGCTTTGTGATGGAAATAATTCAAGAAAGAGTTGACAGAGTAAAGTGAAAGCAAGTTTATTAAAGTAAAGGAATAAAGGGTAGCTAATCCATAGGTGGCTATTTTTATGTTTTTTGCTTTTGTTTTTGTTTTTTTGTTTTAATATGCCAAATAAGTTGTGGATTATACATGAGTTTTTTGGGAAAGAGGTGGGGAGTTCCTGGAACCAGGTTTTTCTCCCCCGTCCAAACTTTACAGGTTAACTTCTGGGCACTGCCATGACTCTATAAACTGTCTTGGTGCTGGTGGGAGTGTCTTTAGCATGTTAATGCGTTTTAACTAGCATATAATGAGCAGTGAAGGTAACCAGAGGTAGCTTTCTTCATTATCTTGGTTTTAGTTGGTTTTGGTCAGTTTCTTTACTGTCTCCTGTCTTATCACTGGGGTCTTATAACCTGTCACTGGAAACGAGTCCTGCCACATTCCTATCACTTCTATAGACTCTTATGTACATGTAAAAATGCTAAATAAATTTGTGTCCTTTTCTCCTGATAATCTGTTTCACGTAAGTTTAATTCTTAGGCCAGTCACTGAACATGAGGGTTGAAGAACATCTTTTCCCTTACACTGTGCTCTAGGCTCCAGGTCTTAACATAGAGTATTTAATTAGTGTTATATGTAACTTTCTTAGGGGAACTGTACCCACCTGCAGTTATTCTTATCATAACTTTTTTTCCTTTTTTTTTTTGTCATCAGCCTTGGCTGTTAGCCTACATTTGTAAATATGGCTTAGGAACTACTAAACTGCTCCTGCCTTCTATGTGCAAACACATATACACACACACTTTACACACATCCACACAAAAATATGTTAACTTTTATAAACAGCCTAAGCTACTGATGCTCTTTATTCTGCACACAAGACAGTGGCACTGCATTTGTATCTGTGGCAGCATCTCACTTCTGGGCTGGACTTTATATCACACCCATTCAGAAACACAAAGCAATCCTGGTTAAAAGCTCAAGCTCAATGTTGAGATAAAATTAGTTCTCATCTTTGTTCTGCCTGGTATTAGCTGTGTATCTAAGGAAAATTACCTCATATGTTTGTTCTTAAGTTCCTTCATCAGCAACACAAAGGTATTAATTTTGGTGCAACAAGAATTAAATTAAACACTGCTGTGTAACATTTAGCACAGTGGCCAGGATTAGCACTATCCAACAAGGGTGAGTTACCAGTAATAATAATAATGGTAACAAAATGATAATGATAAACATTTCCTACTTAACAGTTAAAGCAGATGTGATAACCAAATGCATCTGCTTCACTGTTAGAATACCGATGGTAAAAAAAAAAAGGCTTTTTCAAAATCTTTATTTAATATTGAGATACACAATAAACTGCATGAAGAAAAAAAAAAAACTAACGTTTAAACTATTTGGTTTTCCTGGCCTCATCTATATGAATAGGTTGTATGGTAATTAATCCAGCCAAGATTTCCATTAGCTTCTATGAAGATCCCAAATAAAGCGTTTTCCTCAAGTTTGATTGGCCTTGAATATGTTTACTAATTTAAGTATGAGCAGCAAATGCTCAAAACAATAGACTCTTTTTCATTATTTTGATAACAAAGCCCATCTACAAAAGTCTCCTACAAAAGCCTCCTTCTCCTTCTTCAGCAAACATCAACACTGGAAAACATTTTTTAATATTAATTTGATGGTTTCTAGACACAGTGAGCACAGAAAATAAAAATCATTTTAATTATTTCTACCCTCAATGCCCAAACACAATAAAGATGTAGTGGCAGAGGGAATCAAGCACCAGGAAAATGATTATGTGAAGACAACTTTGAGACTTTTATTTGCTTATTCCCAAATCATCTGTATTGAGCAAGAAACTCAATAGCACAAAGCATTCAGCAGAAACTTTATAAAAGAATCATGCGTATAGGGGATTGTTGGCCTCATTAATAAGTGACAACAGACAAACATTTATGTTGTAGCTACCTTTCTGAGACTTACCTTGTTCTCAAGATATGTGTGTTGAACGACTTGTACTACATGAATTTACTCATATGTCAAGGTATTCAACATGTGGTCCATTATGTTTATAGTAAACCAGCAGTGCTGATCACTTAAACATTTGCCAGCACTCTTTAAAACTTACGCTTTTGTAATATTTTAGTTTTCAATGATATGTGAATTCAGTGTCTCCTACTTCCCCACCCCCGTAAAGGGAGAAAAGAACATGTTCATTCAAGTATACTATATGAACGAGGAAGTATAGTGTGGAATTTTGAGTTACAAAAGTGAAAAATTGGTTAAATTCTTGTTTGATGTCAAGAAGAGTATATATTATTTAGCTTATTTGCATGTGTTTCTTCACTCTCGAAAAATAAAAGTTGTCATTTAATTTATAATTTATGGAAAAAGATATCCATGTCAGTTGTTCCAGCTTCTTCCTTATCTTACTCTTCACTGTTTTCTCCCACTATTCCACTGAAACAGCTTGTAATAATACTACCAATTGATACCAATAAATAAGAAACTGATGCCTGATTTTAATTATAGTAGGAAATTTTCAGTTTTTTTTTTTTTTAGACGGAGTCTCGCTCTGTTGCCAGCCTGGAGTGCAGCGGCACAATCTCAGCTAAATGCAACCTCCGCCTCCCAGGTACAAGTGATTCTCCTGCCTCAGCCTCCCGAGTAGCTGGGACTACAGGCGCATGCCACCACACCCAGATAATTTTTGTATTTTTAGTAGAGACGGGGATTCACCATGTTGGCCAGGATGGTCTCCATCTCCTGACCTTGTGATCCATCTGCCTTGGCCTCCCAAAATTCTAGGATTACAGGAGTCAGCCACAGCATCTGGCTGGAAAATTTCAGTTTTTAAATTTGACCTCTAAGCAGCATACAGTTATTAACTCATCAGCCATTTTTTTCTTGCTATTATCTTGTACCTGTTTTTGTGATCTGGTTTTCTTGACATTTTCTTTACCTTTACACTATGTCATGTTTATTTCTGGTCTTGCCTTCTACTGTCAAATTAAATCAATGGATCACAAGCTTTACTCTACCTTGACTCACCTGAGATGCCCCTTAAAAACCAAACCAAACAAAAAAAGCAGCAGATTCCTGAGCCCTATCACTAAAACAAATCAAAGGGATGGCACATTAACCTGAATCTTCATAAAGTAGCTTAGATGATTCTGATGCATATGGTCCTTGGACTATATTGCTTCCATTGTTAAGGTTATCTACCATCTAACAGTTCTATTATCCATTGTTAAGGTTATCTACCAGCTACCAGTTCAATTATTTTACTTTACTGTATTGACTGGTATTATCTTCTCCCAGATACTTACCACATTTTTGTGTATCTCAGTTCTACTACACCCAGACAAAATCTCTTTTCTCAATTTCAGACTCAGATTTCCAACTCTTAATGGACATCTTTATGTGACTACCCCACAGTTACCTCAACTAAACATGTCCAAAAGTGAGCACATCTTTTATTTACTTCTCAAATTTACTTATCTTTCTGTTACACTCACTCAATTGGCTAAACCATCACTCATTAGTTAAGGTTATCCACCATCTACCAGGTACAAGTGATTCTCTTGTCTCAGCCTCCCAAGTAGCTAGGACTACAGGCGTGCGCCACCATGCCCAGCTAATTTTTGTATTTTTAGTAGGGAGTTTAGTTTTAGTTTGAGTCAAAACTCTTGACAATAATACCAGCCTCTTTGGTGTCTTTTCATCCTTCATGTTCCACCATCTTCAATATTCACTAGTTACCTAGTCATTTATAAAAGTCCTCATACAGAGAAAGAAGGAAAAATCAAAACAAAATTCCAAAATGTCCCATCTTATCTCAACACTGGATTAAAATTCTGCATTTATTTTTATTTGAAAGATGCAGTCTGTGGGAAAGTTTGTTCCATTCATTCAACCATTAGACTGTTGTATTATTCATCGTTAAGCCAAATCAATATTTTAATTAACAGAGTGGTTTCTGAAGTTCTTAAAATAATAGTTTTTTTTAAAATATTCTTTATTCATGTGAAATAATGTCTAAGGAAGACTTAACTATGTCTTTTCTTTGGGAGAAAAAAGAAAAATTTTATTAGAGGAAAGTTTTTAAAATAATTGATTTATATTCATAGAAATAATTATTTGTCAAAGGAGATGATTTTCCTTACACATGCAAATGCAAAATTATTTCCTGTAATGTGCACAAATATAATTTTTCTGTGCTAACATTTTAATTTTTTCATGAAATTTATTAGAAATTTGAAGAAACATGAAATATTTTGTCTGCTTTTCAGAGAATCTATTATATGACCTGGGCATTAAAAACTCAGTTAATTTTTACAATAAATATTTAACAACTGATATATTAAATGATAAATCTTTTCTACATCTAAATACCTGAATTGTAATGGTGCAGAAAAATTCAGTATAGAAATAATCACATATACCATATCTAATATTCTTAATAATTTTTCTGTCAATGTTGCCAGAAAATTGCTTTCTACTCCTTTTTTCTGAAGTACTAATTTCCTAATGTTATGTTAAACAATGGTTTACAAAGAAAATTATTTATTTAGGAGTAATGTTTTTTAAATTTCTTTATAGAGTATATATTTTTTTCATTTGAAAATGTATAATCATGGTCAAGGGCATGTATTTTTTATATGCAACTGTATATTTTATGCCTTTATCAAGTATATAATTTATGAAAACGTTTTCTAGTGCTTGTTAAAATTACCTTATATGTTATCCCAGTGCCAAGAAAAATAAAATGATAATGGGATCATTGCAGTGTAAATGGAGTAGCTGCCATGCCATCTGCTGCACATGTCCAAAATGAATATAAGACTGGCCTGGTGCCATACTCTTGGGTCCCAAGGCTATGTCCATTTACTTGCCAAAAAAAAAGAATTGATTTATGTTAGATATTGTTTTGATTGTGGCTGCTTTGACTTTCCAGATCAATTTGAAGAGCTGTAACATCTTAATAATACTGTTTTAACTTGTATTAACCATTACTATATTTAATTATCTGAACTATTTCATTTTAGTTTGATTTGGGGATTAAATGAAAACAAATATTTATTTCTCAGTTTTAAGGCCACCTTTAAGGCACTAAACAGAATTGCATGTTTGCCTTGAATAAAAAAACATTTTTGGTCACACTCTTATTATCTACAAATATTAAATTTGGTCATTTCAACTGGCATTTTTTCCCATGTCCTTTGTGGTTGTTGTTACCACTTCTTTTCTAATTATAAACATGACCCTTGTTTTTAGTACTAATATGCTTATGACTTAACATTAGCCTTAACCAATATCTTTGCCTGATGAATTCAGTCTGCAGTTACTCCATACTCATTTGGTAGAACAACACTCATTTCTGACATTTTTTTGTTGTTCCTACCTCAAACTGAGATCTGTAGATACATTCTGCAGGTCTCATAAAATGTTATATACATGTGTGTATACTTTTGTGATTGTATTCAAATATATTTGTTAAAGTTTGTTTTTAATTGGCACATTTATAATTGTACATATTAATAGCATATAATGTGATATTTCCATACATTTTCACATTATGTAAAAAATCAAATGAAAAAAATACAAAGTATAGTTATTAGATTTAAGTGGCAGCATTTGTCTTTGTGTATATAATTATATAATTCCAACATCAACAAATGAAACCAAATGGTGTTTGGCACAATGTATCAATAAATGATTCATATTAGTTCGAACCTAGAAAAAAGAAGGGAAAACAAACATAATGTGGCACATAGTAACACAGTTATGTCCAATTCAAAAGAATGTTCTAAGTATCAGTGTTTCAGTGGTGATCCTTCATGTCAGAGTAAAAATCTCAATTCAAAAACTAAGAAAACCAAATTAAAAAAAAAAACTATATAAAAATGCAAATTCTTCCTTTTAATACATCCAGTATTGGTGATATAATTTCAGTAAAACAAACATTATCATTTGTCAAAATTGAATATTTTCAATTTGTTTTTTTCTCACCTTTTAATGGTTTATTCATTGAGTAAAATGATCTAAGTTACAATAAATTATGCAACATCAGCGATTATGTTTAACATTCAGCTGGTTTTATTAGCTTCTATCAGGAGTTATTTTAACTGATTACATTTATAAGATAAGATGTTATCACATTTCTCATATACACACACTGTGCCAGTGGATTCACACTACTGATACATGTATAAAATCAGCCTGGGGTGTGCACTGGAGACAAATCGGTGAACACCTGTCAAAGGTTATTTTAATAAGGATGTTAAAAGCATTTGTAAAATGCATAGAATCTTTTTCCATAAATAGATTCATATCTAAACATTTGTTGCATAAATTATGTTTCCAAAGTTTACAGCAGAACCCATGTTGGCTTACCTACTTCATTATTGTAGACTGTCCTTTAACATAAGATGCACACCACTCATTTCACTTACAACTGGGGTTAGGTGGACGTCTCACAGAGACCACAGAGACGGTGTGTGCACTGTGGTTGGCCCGAAATAGTTAAATCAGCTTGTAAAGCCACTTCAATAATAACAAGGTTTTACAACATACTTCATGGAATGTGCTTCACATATCATAGCATCTTATACCTGTGATAGAACAAGCTTTTAGTTTTTCCTTTGTTTCCTTTACATTCTTTATTCTGGGTGAAACAGGTTCATGATACTCTTTTTTTTCTTTTTCTTTGATTTTTGTTTCTTTCAGAGTTTTGAAGTTGCTGACTGATCCACAGAATAGTTTTGTACCACAGGTTGAAATTTGACCTTAAATATTACAATCTAGCAATATCTGCCTGGTCAGAGTGGGCCAGCCCCTGCCAGCATGTGCACACTTCTGTTATTTCAGTCTATTCTTTGGCACCTGATAAGTGTGCTGAAAGAAAGAAACTCAGAGTCTTGTTGCTAAGGATTTTACAACTAATGTTTGTTTGCAAACATGTGTGTTTAAAACCCTGTATTTTGATTTTCTTTTATTCTAGAATAGTTTCTTTCTTCCTCCACTATTTGCAATCTGGGTTAAAAAGCTAACTTGAGCATATAAGGTAATTAATTAATAAAATTATAGTGGAAAAATCTAATAATTTGGGTATTTATGTTTTTTTTTTAAAATCTTCTAAAATTCATTTTCTTGATTTCTTGATTTTATGCTGGATTAGAACTGTAACTATAAGACATTTATGACTACTTTAGCAGCTAAGGAAAATGTTCATATTCTAAAGCATACCTTTAGTAAATCTGATTTAGAAACCACTAAAATTCGGTTAATGGAATAACTAAATTCCCAAAGTGTTCCTCAATTATGGTGATGTAAATGAAAATGAAAATATGCAAGTAGGAGGTGTAAGTGGCATTTGACAAAATCTCCTATGTGCCAAGGCTAAGAAGCATGCTTTATAATTGTGCTACTGTGGTATAATTAAAAATATCTAGTGGTCTTCATCCCTGGTTCCTGACTCAGAGTTCCTAAAACCCTTGAGATCTCCTGAGTGACAGCGGTGCTAGGAGCATCTTTTGTTCTAACATTTGGTTTTTGCCTTCAGTTGCTGACACAGACCTCCAATCCTTTGGAATTCTGTAAGTGATAAGAACATATTTGGTTCTAAAAAGGAGACTGTTTTAAGGCCCCTATGTTAGCTTCAGGGAAAAGGCTGGTCACCAGAAAGATCAAACCTTAATTAGAAGCTGGGAACTTTCAGCTCTTCCCTGCAACCTCTTGGCAAGGCTGACCCCCCACTCAGGCATTAACTCTCCTCGTCCCCACCCCCGGCTTAACTTCTAGGAAGCAGAGAGGTGCTGTAGATTGAGTTCATAATCTATCATTCCTATATGATGAAACCTCCACAAAAACTTAAATGACTGAGAGTGCTTCTGGTCTGCTGAATGTGTCTATATGCCAGGAGGATAGCGACATGCCAACTCCACGGGACCCTTCTGAACCTTGCACTATGTGTCTCTTCATATGACTTTTCATTTGTGTCCTTCATAATGTTATGTATAATAAATCAGTCATAGTAAGTAAGTTGTTTTTCTGAGTCCTGACAGCTGTTCTTGCAAATTATCATACCTGAAGGTAGGGTTGTGGGAACTCCCAACTTTGTAACCAAGTAGTACAAAAATATGGGTATTCTGAGCACTCAATACTTGCAATTGACATCTAAACTGGGGGCAGTCTTGTGGGACTGAGTCCTTAATTTGTGGGGTCTGTATGAACACCAGGTGGTTAGTACCAAAATTGAACTAAATTGTAGCATACCCATTTGGAGTATGGGAAGTCAAATAACTGGTTGAGGTGTGGAACAAACAACAACAAAACACACATTTGGTATCATAACTGTTGAGAGTAGAATTGAATCATAATAATACAGGATTTCTCTCCAGTGTCAGCAAATGTAATAACCCCCAAAATTTCAAAGTCAGAGTCTGGCAAAATCACTTCCCAAAGAGACCACATAGGAACTTTCAGGTGGGAAACTGGCTACGTTAAAAAGGCCAAAAATGTGATTGGCCTCTCTCCCCAGAAAGAGAGAGCATATTAAATTTGTTGTTCGCCATCTCTGATTAGCAATGTTAACACAGGAAAATAGGAAGGCATAAGGGCTGGATTAATAAAAGCCAATACATAGTTTCAGACATTGCATAAGAAGAAGTAAACATGTCCTGAGGAGAGGGTCCATTCTGATTTAACAAGTATATTTTCTCCTTTACATAACCTCCTTTACATATTGTTCTTATGTACAGACTCAGAAAGAAGTTAGACTCAAATACATGTCCTTTAAACTTATAGATATCAAGTCTATCCATTATTCTTAAGCCAAACTTAAAGTCAAGAAGGCCACATCTTCATCTAGAGGGAGAAAGCAGAGTTAATGCCTGAGAATCTCCAAACATTACTGCTATCCACAGCTTCCCAACGTAAGGCTCTTATCCTACAGTCCACCCCTGAACTGATTTAACATCCTTTATCACAAAGGTCTCAAGATTACAATAAAAAAAAAAATCCATTTCCCCATAACGACAACATTAAAACCAGTATAAAAGTTACTATCAGCAGTGAGATTGAATTAATATATTAAATTGCAAAAAAAAAGCTTATTGGCTTAAGAAGTGAAATCCATTATTTTGCCATATACCAGAAATATATCTAAAAGAGAATTAAATAAAGTACAATAAGAAATACTTAGCTATAACTAATATAAATGACAATGACAGGTTGGGCGCAGTGGCTCACGCTTGTAATCCCAGCACTTTGGTAGGCTGAGGTGGGCAGATCACGAGGTCAGGAGATGGAGACCATCCTGGCTAACACGGTGAAACCCTGTCTCTACTAAAAATACAAAAAATTGCTAGGCGTGGTGGTGGGCACCTGTAGTCCCAGCTACTCGGGAGGCTGAGGTAGGAGAATGGCGTGAACCTGGGAGGCACAGCTTGCAGTTAGCCGAGATTGTGTCACTACACTCCAGCCTGGGTGACAGAGTGAGACTCCGTCTCAATAAATAAATAAATAAATAAATAAATATGACAGTAACAGAAAAGATAATACCGATTACCAGGTAAACATTTAATATCCTCAAATAGACCATGAGATAGTATCATGAGGCCTAGCATGCATGTAATTGAAGTCTGATATAGTTTGTATATTTGTCCTGGCCTAAATCCCATATTGAATTGTAATCCCCAATGCTGGAGGTGGGGCCCTGGTGGGAGGTGTTGGGATCATGGGGGTGGATCTCCCATGGCTTGGCACTGTCTTTGTGATAGTGAGTTCTTGTAAGATCTGGTCATTTAAAAGTGTGTGGCACCTCACCTTCCTCCATTTCTCTTTCTCTATTTCTCTGTCTCTTTCACTCCCTTGCTTGCTCCTGTGTTCTCCATGTGAAATGATGGTTCCTGCTTTGCCTTTTACCATAGTAAAAGCTCCCTGAAGCCTACCAAGAAGCGGATCCCACTATGCTTCCGGTACAGTCTACAAAACCATGAGCCAATTATACCTCTTTTCTTATAAACTACCCAGTCTCAAGTATTTCTTTATAGCCGTGCAAGAAGGGTCTAATACAAAGTCTGAGAAGAAGAAGTGAGACAAAGACTCAGAAAGACTATTTGAAACATAAAAGCTCTTTTCCAGTATGGCATGTAAGAAATTTAGAAGTCAACACTCCACCTTAAAACATATAAAATGGCAACCAAAATTGAAAAATGAAGAACTCTTTTTAGATCTGGGAAAAAAGAGGTAACGGGGTAAACTACTGCCCCAAGAACTGGAAGAGATAGAGGGATGGTAAGTCATAACTTACTGGAGGAGAAGCCCAGGAGCAGAAACTTCCATGGGAACCAGTCCAGGGTAGGAAAAGCTAAATTGTAATTGATGAAAACTGGATGCCAGTAATGGGATTAAAGGAGATAAAAGAAGGTAAAAGGAGTAATACTTAAAGCAATCAATCTCCCCCAGATTATTGTTAGACGCAGAATTACAGATCCAAGGAAGTAAGAGAATGTCAAGCATGATGAATGCCAAAAAATCCATGTCTAGGTATATCACACACAAACTTCAGGAAATCAGAAAAAAAGAAAAAAAGTATTGAAAGAAGCTGGGGTGGGGGAGCAAAACAGCTAACTCATAGAGGAGAAAAATGAGAGCTATATCTGATTTCTCCTCAGAAACCAGGCAAGGAAGAAGACAGCGAATAACATAAAGTGTTGAGACTACAAAAGACCACCAACATAGAATATAGAATCCTGTAGACTTATCTCCCAGAGTAAGATGATGTGTACATATTTTCGTTAGGACATTTTCAGAAATAACATTTATAAGAATAAGTAATGTTTTTTATTGAGTACTTGACTATATTTCATTTTATATTAAGCTGGAAATATACCTATGGTTGTAAGGTGATGTACTCTGCTTATTAAAGTTTCTGGATATCCACTTTATTTTATAATTTTTAATACAATCATTTTTAATTTTATTTAAAAGACAGAAAAAGCAACATTTTCATTGAAACATTATAATTCCGGCCGGGCGCGGTGGCTCAAGCCTGTAATCCCAGCACTTTGGGAGGCCGAGATGGGCGGATCACGAGGTCAGGAGATCGAGATCATCCTGGCTAACACGGTGAAACCCCGTCCCTACTAAAAAAAAAACTACAAAAAACTAGCCGGGCGAGGTGGCGGCGCCTGTAGTCCCAGCTACCCGGGAGGCTGAGGCAGGAGAATGGCGAGAACCCGGAGGCGGAGCTTGCAGTGAGCTGAGATCCGGCCACAGCACTCCAGCCTGGGTGACAGAGCGAGACTCCGTCTCAAAAACAAAAAAAACAAAACAAAACAAAACAAAAAGAAACATTATAATTCCACAAACAGAATACCCAGTTATTCCCAAGAAACATAAAATTCAGTTATCTCTGATGCTTTACCAACTTTAGCCATTTGTAAGACCATAGCTTTTACATTTTTTAAAAACATTGTATTTTATTTTATTTTAAGTTCCACGATTGGCTTTATCAAGATATAACTGACATAAGAAATGTAGGGAAAAGATTGTGGCTTGGGGCATTTCACATGATGATTACATTATATTGGCATTATTGGTCATCCAATCAACAAAAATAAATATTATGCAAAATAAGACACAAATTTAATAAATATTTATAAAGCCAAAATAATGTAGAGGAGGAATAAAACCATTTTCAAACAAACTAAAATTGGGGCCATTTATAGCGAGCAGACGGGTCTTGCAAGACACATTAAAATAAATTATTCAGAGAGAACCAAAACACATAGGCCATTGAACACATCTTAGAATGGCCAAAATCCAAAACATATCTAAATCAAACTGGATGTGGAGCAATAGGAACTCTCACTAATTGCTGCTAGGCATGCATAATGGTATAGCCATATTGGAAGACAATTTGGCATTTCCCTTCAAAACGTAACATTGTCTTACCATGTGATCTAGCAATTGCCTTCATTGGTATTTACCCAAATGAACTGAAAACTTATATCCATTTAAATTCTGGCTGTCAGTTGACCAGCCAGGGTGGCTCACACCTGTAATCCCAGCACTTCGGGAGGCCGAGGCAGGTGGATCATGAGGTCAGTAGATCAAGACCATCCTGGCTAACACAGTGAAAACCTGTCTCCATCAAAAATACAAAAACGATTAGCCGGGCGCGGTGACAGGCACCTGTAGTCCCAGCTACTCCGGAGGCTGAGTAAGAAGAATGGCGTGAACCTGGGAGGCGGAGCTTGCAGTGAGCCGAGTTCGCGCCACTGCACTCCAGCCTGGGCGACAGAGGGAGACTCCGTCTCAAAAAAGAGAAAAAAAGAAAAAAGAAAAATGTCTGGCTATAAGTTTATAGCAGCTTTATTATTAATTGTCAAAACTTGGAAGCAGCCAAGATGTATGGATATATAAAATGTGGTAGTCTAATTAGTGCTAAAAAGAAATGACCAACCAAGCCATGAAAAGACATGGCAAAAACATAAATGCATACCACTAAATGAAAGAAGCCAATCTAAACAGGCTAATAATGTATTACCGCATATGACATTCTGAAAAAGGCAAAACTATGAAAGCAGTGAAAAGATGCATGGTTACTAGAGATCGGTTGTAGAAACCGATGATTAGGCAAAGCACAGAAGATTTTTAGGGCAGTGAGGCTATTCTGTATGATACAACTATTGTAGATACACATCCTTATACATTTGTCCTAACTCATAGTATGTACA
This sequence comes from Colobus angolensis palliatus, assembly GCF_000951035.1. Lineage (NCBI taxonomy): Eukaryota > Metazoa > Chordata > Mammalia > Primates > Cercopithecidae > Colobus > Colobus angolensis. Next base: position 4,128,999 of record NW_012120709.1, read on the forward strand.
CCACCAAAAGTAAACCCTAGTGTGAACTACGGACTTTGGGTGATAATGATATGTTAATGTAGGTTCATTGATCATAACAAATAATCCACTATAATGCAGAATGTGAATAGTGAGGGAGGCTGGATATGTGTGGGGACAGGGAATATATAGGAACCCTCTATACTTTCTGCCTAATTTTGCTATGAACCTAAATCTGCTGTAAAATTAAAGTTTATTAATTGAACAAAATAATAGCAAATAATTTCCAAAACTTATAATAAATATCAACCAAAAACACTATAAAGCCAGCAAACTCCAAGACAAAGTAAAACCATACCTAGGCAAACCTTAGCAAACTGTTTGAATAAAAAAAGAGAGAGAAAGAAAATTCTTAAAAGCAGTGTAGGTCGGGAGACAATACTCTTGGGGGAATAAAGATTTTTAAATGGCTGAGTTTGACCAAAAATCATAGAGGACAGAATATTTTTCATCAAACCAAAAAATTTTTTAAAAATTGAAAATTAACTTAAGGCATTTAGAAATGCACAAAAGATAAAAGAATTGATCATTGACAAACCTGCACTAGATCTGCTAAAGGAAAATCTTCAGGCTGAGGGGAAAGAATTAGATGTTGGGAATAGAAATGAAAAAAGAACATTGGAAATCATAAATAAGAGAGCAAATATAAAAGACTGTTTTGCTTTGTTTCTAAATTTACTTAAAAGACACATTAATTACTAAAACAAAAAAAATTGTTGGGTTTATAAATATATATACAGAGAGAAGTAAAATATACAACAATACAGTGGAGAAAGTGGGAAGTGGAAATATACTGTCATAACTTTCTGACACTATACTTGAAACCAAGTATGATATTATTTCATAGCAAACTCTGTTAACAATGCATATGTAAATTCTAGAGAAAACCTTAAAAAAAAATAGTCATAGGTCAATAACAAAAATAGAATGAAAAGCCAAAAAAAAAATAAATTCTAAATTCTATGAAGCAGGAAAAAGTATTTTTAAAAAGTTAAGAAATACAGAATAAACAATAAATTTACACATTTACACTCAATCACATCAACACCTCCTTTCTCCTCTTCCTTTGTCTTTCTCTCCCCCTATTCTTTCCTACTCCCTTATTTTCTTCTGATCTTCCTGGCATTCTCTTATTTGTTCATCTTGCTTTCGTTCTAAGAAGCTTCATCTTCTTTACCAACTTCATTTTCTTTAGTTTTCTTTCCTTTTTAAAATTTCCTTTCTTTTCTATATTTTTTGTGTTATTTTCTTAAATACTCCTGTCATAAGTATTTGTGATTACCATTCATTTCACTACCTTTATCTGGAATGATAATAAATATATATATTTAATAATTATTCTCTATGTTCTGTCATTATGCTAGGTGCCAGAGATATAATAGTAGATGATAGTTTTTAAATGAACATGTAGGAAGGACACTTAGCCAAATTTTAGTGAATCATTAAAGCTTTCCAGGAAACTAACACATAAAATAACCTGAAAACAAAAAGGTACACAGGTTGGAAGGCATCCTTAAATGGACCTGGAGTGGTAAACAGGGCCAGAATTTGAATCATTTACATTTTAAGTCATGTAAAGAAATTTGAAATGAAATCAAAGATATATTTAGTAAGGTATACTTGAGAGGGCATTGCGATTGATTTGGTTTGGGAAGAGAGTATTGTCTCTTGAGTTCAGTAAGGTATCAAGTTTCAGGGCTTGAACGACCTGGTGAGGCCTAATATCACTCCTCCACCTAAGAGACCGGAGAGAAGAGAACAAGTTAGGAAAGTTAATATATGAGTTCCATTATTGAACGTTGAGTGTCAGTATCTATAGAATAATCCAGCAGAGAGATATAGAGACCATTGTGTGTATCTAAGTTTGAAACTCAAAGGAGCTTTTAAGCTCGAGACTAATTTGGAAAATTTTAACAGATTGATGATTATGGAAATGAATAAGATCACTTAAGGAGGATTTCTAAATATTTTGAAAGTCACAGATTCTTCAGAGAAGCTAATGAAACTTGGCGATATTCCAGAATACACAAAAAATTTGCCTTTCATTTCTGGGAATTCAAGATTATCCTAGAAATTGTCTATAGTCTCTAGTCTATTAATCTCTGATATATTCAGAGAAAAAGTAAGGGGTGTAGGTAGTATGCTTAAGAAAGAAAATTTTGAAACAAAACATTTCACAATTATATACATTTTGCCAATTTCAGAATTGATGAAAATCAGTGACTAGTATTTTTATTATAGTGAGGATTAATTGTTGAATTATAATCTATATACAGTAGAAATTGGGATTCTGACAGGTCACTTTTCTGGGATTCTTGCAGTCACTTAAAGTTGACTGCAAGCCAGCTTTATAACTTGGGAGTATTGGCTGCTTTTTCTTTAAATAATTTTTGATATTTTTAGATTTCAAATGTCACATAATCAACTGCAATATAACTTAGAAAGATGAAGTGATTTTGATTTATGTATCTCCTACTATGGAATATCTTGATTGCTCATGAATGAAGTAAACATTAATTTACATTGGCATTTTAGTTACAAAATAAATCACATTCACCATTTTTGTTCCAAACCTCAGTGAGAGACCTATGTATTTCTCATAAAATATTTAGTCAATGATTATATTTCTTCCTATATCTCTGACTTGCTTTAAAATGTTGCTTGAAAATAAATCCAGTAAAACAAATCTAATGGAACAAATTTACAAAATATGTAGCATTCAATTCAAGAAATATATTAAACTTTGTCAGAGTAATATTAAACTCAGATCATCCTGGCTAACACGGTGAAACCCTGTCTCTACTAAAAACTACAAAAAAACTAGCCGGGCGAGGTGGCAGGCGCCTGTAGTCCCAGCTACCTGGGAGGCTGAGGCAGGAGAATGGCGTGAACCCGGGAGGCGGAGCTTGCCGTGAGCTGAGATCCGGCCACAGCACTCCAGCCTGGGTGACAGAGCGAGACTCTGTCTCAAAAAAAAAAAAAAAAAATACTCCTCTGGATTATACAACAAGGGAGATGGAAACAACTGATAATAGATGGTATAAGCTATTAATCATATTTGGCTTATTTTTCTCCTGTTTCACCAGAGTCTGAATTCTTCTCGTTTGTATCTTCTCTGTTCTCTGCAGGTAAATCTTTCAGTTTCCTGGTTATCCACTTCTTCCCTCTTCCCTCTTTGCGCTTTTTAGTTTGAAGATTTATCCTTTTCTGCTGCCGTTTTGGGGCTTTGTTTCCACTTTTTCAGAGGACGTTTAGCTGACAACTTCACCGATATCCTCCGGGGTTGTTCCTGAACAACTTCTAACTCGGGCATTTTGGCGGCAGGGAGGGTGCATGCCAGGTGCCTGTGGGCCACAGCACCCCAAGAGCCTGCTAGAAGCTGGGCTACCTGGCGGTTGTCGCTCCTCCAACAGTCGGAGCTGCTGGGACCCACTCACAGTAGCTTTCCAAATTGCGAGACAGTAGTTTTCAGAGAACTTTAAGATTCCTAAGAAGCTACAACTATTGTAATTGGAGTATTTTAAACATTTAAATGTATCTAAAGTTAGTATTCCCGTCTAAATTTGAATGTAGTTAGTCTAAAACCAGTTGTGGGGAATGAGAAAAGCAGGAAACTAGGAAGTTAGTGGAAGCATGCCTTGCCTCTTCCCAAACTATCTGTGTGAAGTATTACTAGATTAGTTACTAGCAGTTTGAAATGGAGGAATGAAGCTTGAGCAACTTGACCGATATTATCAACCATGATGTTTCTCATTACAAAACGGCAGTTTTGGAAAAATATTCGGAAGTAATCAGAAGAAACAGGTGAAGAATTGGGGCAGCATAAATCCTTGGATCTGTCATCCTTTAGTATCATTCACAATTTAATTGTAAATCAGTTGTGTCAGATTTCTTTTAACATACAGACACACACAATAAAATTACATGGTTTCTTTATTTGGGGGTTTAAAGGTTAAGAAAAAATAATACAGCATCAGAGAAATAATTATTAAATCGATACTTAAAGCTAGAAATACATTTTTAAAGATATTCTGTAAAAGGCAAGCTGTTTCTCACACGAATAGTTTTTCTAAAACTATTTTTCTAGATCTAAATTTTAGGGAACATGTCAAATGCAGCCACATAAAATAGAGACCTCACAGCATGAAATACTGTAGTTTTAGGCCTAAAATTGCAATTTCTAAGCAGACACATTCTGCGCCTATAAAAAAATAAGAATAAGGCTACTTAAGGAAGATTAAATTGTATGGTTATTACTTGCAAATATAAAAAGGGTCTTATAGGTTCAGTTTTTCAGACACTAAAATTGAAAATGATGGGAATCTAGTTTTGGTATGGATGGTTGTTATAAGAATAAATATATTTTTTAACCTGACCCATTCCAACCTCCTGACAGATAATTTCTGAAGCAAATCCGAATCTGTCAAAAACCAATATTTATCCACATTCATGTCAGCTTTAGCAAGGATAAGTTGTCTAAACATTGAGGCATAGCATTCATGAGCATAAATCTTTTCTTATCCACAAACCATTAATGTAATGAATAGAAAGTAAGGTGAATTGTTAATTCTTTGCATATTTATCATGCCTTTGTGAACATCTTAGAAGCATTTTAAAATGCATTCTTTCTTAGGTTTAGTTGAAAAGCCTGCCAAAGTCTTTTTGTTTTTTTTTAGGTTGGGGAGCTTTGTAGAGGGATTAGTAAAATTTTAAAGTAACAAATCAAAAGACACAAACAAAAAAGCAACCATGATTTGTTCTACTGAAGGCTTATTGCCAGACTGCTTTACATGCAACTAGCTTTATATGTTGTAATCATTAAAAGTGCCTGTATTGAGATATTGAACTTTATTTTAGAGTATGCATGCTTATTCTTAGTATATATTCCTTCCTGTTGTTTATTTCTAAAATAGTTTTCATCTGAGTAGTTTAAGGATTCCTTGGCTGAAATAAAGGAAACCACACCAGAGAAACTACATGAGTAAAATGGGCCATTCATAAGCTTGAGGCGACAACCTAGAGCACAAGCACTTACGTGCAACCCTCTGCATGTACAAGGTTAATCTTAAAAACCAACCATGAATCAGCACAATCTTATAGGCTTAGTACTTACTGCCCAGCATGTTTATATCTCATTTCACATTTTTGGGAGCGAGAATATCTAAGTTCCTGGTCATGTAATAAAAGGTAGACTGTGATCCTTTAACAAAATGCCTGTGTTGAAGGCTTTAAATGCATTTGATCATGCTACAAAATGGGTAAGAGGGGTCAGAAAATTACATAGAAGTGACTAAAAACTGTAATCTGTATCAAGAACTACAGGGACATTAACAACATCTATTTTCCTATTCTTATCATTTATTAATAATGAAAACAACTGATATCCATGGCATATTTTATGTTTACCTGTGCCCAGATATTATGACTCTGTGGTGGCAAGAGTATGAGGAATATCCTGTAACACTCTCAAGAGGATTCTGGTTTGACAATTCATTATTATGATCATATACATTTCTATTGGTCATGCACATTTTTATGTGCCTTATATGTACTGTCTCATTTAATCATTACAATAACATTTTAAGGTAGACACTATTCTTATCTCAGTATTAAAAGCTATTAAAGCACTAGCCTCAAGCTAAGAAGGTAAAGACTGTCAAAACTAGGTTCGAATCAAGTAAAGTAGCCCTATAATCCAAGCTCCCAATTATCTATGTGTTTCTGTATCTTCAGAACACTAAGAACAGTAATTTTGGAGCATGACCTTTTCTTCAAGCTTATGGAAATGACAATAGGAAAGTTATTCATCAACTGGTAATGGAAAGAAGATGGCTATGGTATATGTACATTGACAGAAAACAAAACTAACAAACAAACAAACCAAGAAGTTGCCAAGCAAGGTAATCAACTTTCTAGAGTTTAATGTGTGCGTGTGTGTGTGTGTGTGCGTGCGTGTATTTTTAGCCTTGTATATTAGTTTGCTACAACTACCATAACAAATTACCACATGTATTTGTAGGCTTGTGAATTAGCTTGCTACAACTACTATAACAAAGTACCATGTACTGAAAAATTTAAACATAAATTTATTTTCTCATAATTCTGGAGACAGAAGTCTGATATCATGGTGGTGACATGGTTGGTTTCTTCTAAGACTTCTCTCCTTGGCTTATAGATGGTACTATTCTTTTGGTGTCTTCATGTGGCACTTCTGCATGTTGTTCTTTGTGTCCTAATCTCCTCTTGTTATAAAGACACCAGTCATGTTGCGTTAAGAATCACCCTCAGTGACCCAATTTTAATTTATATTCTTTTTAATGGTCCTATTTCCAAATACGGCCACATTCTGAGTTACTCGGGGGTAGAGTTTCAACATGATAATATTAAGACAACACAATTCAGCTCATAACACTGCATAAAATAGTAACTTAGAGGGTAATTTTTTCCATGTTTCCAAGTTCTGTAAATTCTTTTTTTGTGTGTTCTCTTTAGATTATTGGACATATTACTTAAGTTTTCTCTTATGCCACAAATGTGCAAAATAAAATTGGTAAGATGTTTTGGCTTGAATTTTGAGAAAAAGTATTCGTTCTATATGGAACAGATGCCTTGGATAGAATGGTAATAAAAAAACAAGAGTGGCTTTAGTTAAGCGAAACTTTTACATAAAGAATTGAATTTGTGCCAATGATCTTGCAATTGTACAAGGTCATTTAGTCGCAGTAGTGCTTTTCTACTAATAGACATCTGTTTATTTCTGGAAATACATGACATTTTCCTCTACATATACATTAATATATATCATTCTATTATAAGACATATCATTTGCATTTGATGTGAAAAAAGCTACTATTTGACCCAGGCATAGGAAAATACAGAAAAATTTGTCTAAAACTGTGGTCTCCAAACCTTGCACATAAAATTCATCTAGAATACCTGGGTCCCATTCCAGCCCTACCTTATCAGAGTATGCTAAAATGGATCCTAGGAATCTGCTTTTTAAAATAATAAGCAGATTGTTCTCCTAATAAAATTAGAGAATTATTGTATTGCATGTATTTATATCAAAGATGTAAACAATGAAAATGTATGTCGTGTTGCTTAGGATATAGTTCAAGCTGATGTAACAAAGACAGCAGAAAATACAGAGGCTCAAAAAAGGTAGAAGATTAATTATTCTTATGTAAAATTCCAGAGGCAAGATTTCCAAGGTGGGGATAGAAGGAGGGCTGCTCCCTGGGACCAGTCAGGGACTTAGGTTCTTTGTATCTTGTTCTTTGGGAAAGAAAATAGTCAAAGCTAGCACCCCAGAATAATGCTTATGTTTTGGCCTGAAGGGAGAAATAATAAGCAAAGAACAAAACCTTTATAAATACATTATTTGAGAAGTACCCACATCTCTTCTAATTATGTCCCATTGTGCAGCACATAGTTATGTGGCAATATCTAACTTAAAAGGAAACTGGAAATGTAGTTTGTGACTAAATGGTGACATAGCTAGCTAAAACACAGGATAGACATCTATTAGGTTGGTGCAAAAGTAATTGTGGTTTTTGCCGTTACTTTCAGTTGCAGAAATTGCAATTACTTTTGCACCAACCTAATACAACTAAAAATAATAATGGAAAAACTGTATACCTATAGTGGCTGTGTGTGTGTGTGTGTGTATACATGTGAGTGTGTGTGTAATGGTTGGAAACAATACAAATATCCATCAACAAAAGAATGAATAAGTACTTGTATATTTATATAATGGAATAATGTTCAACCATAAAAATGAATTATTGATACACCAAAAAACATAAATAAATACTTTAAAATATAATGTTGGAGAAAAATAGCTGAATATAAAAAAGTACATATTGATTAATTCAATATATAATATGTGAAAACTGGCAAAATGATCTACAGCAATAAAAATATAAAAATATGCCTTTATGCATTTTTAGTTTCTACAAAACAGGTGATATCATTAATGTTTTCTGATTAGTAATTTTTTTCTTTTTTTCTTTGATCAATCTTTCTAAAAGCTTATGAATTTTCTTAGTGTTTTTGAAAAAAATAGCTTTTTATTTTATTGTTTTTCTCTGTTGTTTGTGTCTCTATTTTACTTATTTCATCTATTATTAATATTTTCCTGATTATAGTTAATGTGAGTTTAGCTTTTTTGTTCTGGAAAAAATTTAGATCATTAATTTGATCATTAACCGTTCATGTTAAATACACGTGTAAATTTATAAATTTACAACTAACCCCTGTTTCAGATGCATCTCATAAATTTTGATTTTTAAAATATTTTTCTTCAATTGAAAATATTTTCTGCTTTCTGTTGATATTTCTTTTCTTGATCTCTTTTTAAGTTTGTTAATATCCACATATTTGTGGACTTAGTAATTTTTGTCATTGATTAATAGATTAGTTTTTTCATCATTAAAGAACATTCGTTTTTTAAGATTTCAATAACTTTAAATTACTAAAATGTGTTTTGTGGCCAATAAGTTCTCTTCTATTTACGAATATTCCATGTGTATTTGGATAGACTATGAACCACTATTATAATATTGTGTAGAATATTCTATAAAAAATGGACTTTAAGTTGGTTAGTGGTATTATTCAAGTCTTCTTTATTAATGCAGAATTTTGTCTATATTTACTATGAATTGTGTTTTTACCCATCTTACACTCTGTGACTTCAATTGAAGTCCTCAAAACATTTAAAATTAATGTAATTACCTAGGTAATTTGGCAAAATTTATCAATTTTTCCATTTAATTTTCAGTTATTTAATCTGTTTGTGTACTTCCCACTTTTTCTGTGCCCTTTTATTTAAATAAATATTGTGATTGCATTTTATAACCACCTTTTTCTTATTAGCTATACTTCTTTTATTATTTCATTAGAAAGTACATCCTATATTTTTAACTTATCACAGTCAAGTTTAAATGATATACAACTTCATTTACACTGTGAAAATCTTGCTAATATACACATCAATTTCTCATTGACTTCTATTATACTGTTGGTGACATACAGTTTCCATATATGTATTAGTGTATATATTATATATATAGTATATATAAGTATGTATGTAGTATATATATGAGTATGTGTATATATAGTATATATAAGTAGATGTGTGTGTATATGTGTATATGTGTGTATATATATGTATAAACCCGAAATATATTGCTACATTTGCATTAATGATTAGAAAAATGTTTTATATTTTCTGATATTTTTGCCATGTCCATCATTCTTTATTCCTTTGTTTAGACCCAAATTTTAAAATCTGGTGAAAAAATCTACCTTGGTTTTTCTTTCCTCTTCTTTCTTTCTTTTTCTTTCCTTTTTTTTTAGTGTAAGTCTAACTGCTGACAGTATATTTTCTCAGCTTTACAGCTTTTGCTTTTCTTAAAATGTATTTGTTTTATGTCAGTTAAATTTCTTAAAATAATTTGAGTGTAGAATTCTAAGTTGACTTTTTTTCTCTCAGTATTTTAAAAGCATCACTCCTTCACATCTAATGTAGTTTTTAACAGTAAGCCACCAGAATCTTTTATTATAAAATGTTCTTTTTCTCTGGTTGTTCACAGAAAAGAATGTTTAGTGGACATTAATTCATTCTATGACAACCCTTATCATTACTTAGTATATTCATTTATATGAAGTCATTTGACAGCTTAATATAATCATAACAATGCCATCCTATGTATTTTGATTCAGTTCCATTTTGATTTAGTTCAATTAATTCAAACATTTCAGAATTTATCTCCCTGAAATGTTTGAATTTTCAAAATGAGAAATCATTTGCAATTTGCCTATTAGCAACCTGATATTTTCTGGCTGATTAATCAGTACTTGTAAAGCAAATGCAATTGTAGAGGGGTATCTTCTATGTGAAAAATAGTTGGTGTCGTTTCCCCAAAGCACAATGTACTGTACTATCATGCCTGTTTGATCTCTCTCCTGGTTTTTATTAAGTCTGGAATGTCATTTCCATTTTTGGCTAACTGAAAAATTCTTACCAATTCTTTAAGCTCATAGTCAAGATGATTCTCAATGATTCTTCACAGATATACCATTCGCATCTATGAAGCTTTCCCTAATTTTTCTCAACTTCCCTGTCCCATCTATAGGCAGTTAGTGCTCCTTTATATTCCCTTAGTACTATTTACACCACGATTTTATATCATAATATAAGTAGTTGTTACTAGTAACTCGGGCTTACTATACTGTATATTTAGTATACTCTCCAATATTGAAACAGTGTTACATAGAATTTAATTTCTGTAATAACTATAGTAGTAAGGTACAAATAGTAGATGCTGAAGAAAGTGTTGTTGCTTTTTTTATTGTGGGCTGTTTTTATGTGTAACCTATTCTTTCTTTCCTTATTTCATGCAGAAAAGTTGCTTTTATTCTACAAAAGGTTTTTGTTTTTGTTTTTCTTTTTTTTCTTTTTTACAGGTTCAGATATGTTTGTTACATTCTGTGGAGACAGAGAAGAAAAACTAGAACTAAAGCCTGGCCAGCATGGTGAAATGCCATTTCTACTAAAAATACAAAAATTAGCCAAGTGTAGTGGCACACACCTGTAGTTCCAGCTACTTGGGAGGCTGAGGCATGAGGATCATTTGAACCCAGGAGGTGGAGGTTTCAGTGAGCTGAGATTGCACCACTGTACTCTAGCCTGGGCAACACAGCAAGACCCTGTCTGAAAAAAAAAAAAAAGAAAAAGAAAAACTAGATTTTATAAATAATAACTTTCTATTTTCATCCAGTGAAAATATTATTTTCTTATAAACTATATATGTATAATAGTAGTTATATTTCTTAACATACATAATCATACACATATTTTACACATAAATACCTAAAATCTATGGCACTGAGACAGAAAGTATTTTCATTTTATTGATAAGAAAATTAAAACTCTCAAATTTAATTGCCTGGAACTATTTACAAATCTTTGTGCAAATTATACTTGACAACACTGGGCACTGTATTATTATTACATTCTCTATCTATAACAGCTAAACCAAAATAAATGATGTCTGTATGCAAATGATAACCTTTGGAAGTAGCAAACTGTCAATTTTACTGGAGTTCATGATTCTCTCTTAAAGTTAACAAATATGAACAATTTGAATCCTTGATTTTGATGTGTAGTAAAAAAATTCGGTATTAGAAAAAATATTTTATTTAAATATGCATAGTTTAAAGCAAAAATTAAGGTTAGTAATAAATTGTGAAAATCAGGAAGTCAGTACAAAATGCAATCCTACTTTGAATTTTGAAGTTAAAGAATCTATGATCGGATCAACTATTTCAAAGACATTTAATTACCAGATGTACTAATAAGTAATACTCTAATACTACTGCCCCCTCTTTTTTCCAATACTACTTTTATCTAATACTACTGCCCCCTTCATTTATACATGAGTCATTTTCTCAGTTATTATTACATATTTACCATTAGTAAAGATGTAGTGAATTTAGAAATGAGACCACAAGTGTACAGCCCTCAGTTACAGTTTAGTAAAGATATTTACAAAATTAACAGTATGTCAAGGAACAGTGCAAGGAGGACCTTAACTGAGAACTGCGCTCCGAAATTAAAGAATTTCCTCAACCTGCAAGATCAGGGAATGTTTCACTGAAAATGTGGCATTTAAGTTGAGCCATAGTACCCACATATATGCATTTGTAAACCCAAGACCAAAGAACTAATTAATGCAACTTATGACTCAAAGCAACAGAATCCAAAACTAAAGTGACTGGAAAATAATGAGTTTAGGAAGCATGCTTGTACCCAAGTTCCATAAGCACAAACAAATTACTTAAGTTTCGATTATCAGGTCTTCTATATGAAGAACACATTGGTGATATTTAAATGTAATAATTAAATGTGGTAATTTACTTAAATCACATGGTGGATAATAGGTTCTTAATAAAAGATAGCTCTCAGAGAGTGTGTTCATAAAAGCAATAACACTCCTTATGAAGAAAGAAGCAGTTATATTTATTTGCTTCTTTTTTTCTTATATACGTTTATCGTTCCACACCTTCTCCTCCTCTTCTTTTCTCAGCCTCTATGCTCATCACTTTATGGTATTCAAAGCAGAAACTCAAACCTAGTCCTTCATGATTCTGTGAACTGAGTTACTTAGAAGTTATTTTTATCACCACATTAAATAGGAGGAAACTTTTGATCCATCATCAAATGTGTTTTTGAGCAGCAGTATACATGCTGGTAAGTATTTGTTGATAAGACATAGCATTGCCTTGAAAGGAAAAGAAGCATCATATATTCATCATTTTCCACCTAAATAACATGACAGAGCAGTATGTCACACTTATTTCTTTTTCAACCAACTAACCAGTGCTTTTTCCTTCTCCTAAATACTTACATTCTCCTTTCAGGAGATTTTGTTTGAAAACAATCTTCAGTCATGCTATAAAGAAAGAAAGTTTTTAAACTGATTTTGCAGCATACCGAGGGACTGAATTAGGTAGAAAAGCTGCATGCAACATTTCACATGCATGTAAAAATAGATACCCTTTTAAATTAAAGAGACACATTTTTGTCCTTGAATATTCTTGAGGACTTCAAGCGGAACAAAAGTTTACAAGAAAACCAATTTTTGCCTTCTCAAAATAGATTTATGGCTCAGGCTCAAAGTTAACACTTTATAGCAGTCCAATTTTAACATTTGCACAGTTCACTTTAAATAATAATAAATTCAAGGTGTTACATTCCACCTTGGATGTTTATATACAGATTTACTGAAAGGGATGTCTGATAAATTAATATCTGATAGCCTGAGTATAATTTATTCAATTCAATAATCAAATCTTTTGTTCTGTAGTCATTGTGTTGTTTTTAACGCACAAATTATATCCAATAATCATGACAATTACATGTATTTTTAGAAGTTAAATAATGCTCACGTAACTGAACATTGTTTGAATTTATTTTAAAGAATGTTAGTTTATTTTTAAAGCATCATTCAAATTCATGAATAATCGAGTTCTTTGTGTTTTTACATAATATACACCATGTATGAAAAAAAGTGATTTTGGTTAAACAGAGATTAGATCAATAATTCATGAACATCTGCACAGAGTGATGGCTAAACTATTTTCATGTCATGAAAACACTGAAGTGAAATCATAATAAGAAATTATATTAATTAAACCACATTAAAATATTTTGTCAAACCAAAAATGCTTTAATCTGCCTTTATTTGACATTTAAACTTAATAACTCATCTAAAAGTCATTTTCTCAACAATAACTGATTATTTGAAATAAATATATAAATAATACAGCATAATAGATAACTGTGCTATTGTTTCAGGCTGAAAATAAATTATTAAAAATAATTTATGTTCAATTTGTACTATGTATACATATAAGCAGAATAACTAAGACAGTGATTTGAAACAAAGATTTTAAATTTAGCCTAGTGCAACTTGCTATGATGGTTCTGCCCACTACGCTTTGACCATTGGACCATCATTCTCCAAGTTTCATTTTCTTCCACTGTAATAAGGGATAATGGTATCTGTCATATGAAGTTGTTTTGTAGACTATGTGAGGGATTGTATCTAAATTTCCTTGGAAAGGTCTGCAAAAATCACCTATGTTAGTTTCTTCTAAACAAGAAAGATAAATTGAAAAAAAAAAAACCTTAGAAGTTGTTTATTTTATATGGATAAATAATACTTAGTATTTTTTTTTACATTAGTAAATAATATGCGAATGGAAAATATAACAAATAACACTGGTTGTGAATCTTGCTGCCAATTTTTTATTGTAGGTTGTTCTCATAGAATGCATTGTTAAAAGTATGACAGTGGTGCAACATGACTGCCAGAAATTCTCACCACACTATATGATTAGTTTTCTACAAGCTGATAATGATCTTTCTGTAAGGGGTATAGTTGCTTTAGTGTTCTTTCAGGATATTCCACAATCTCAGAATTTGAGAATTTCTTTTTCTAACATGACTATATTAGATATTTGAAATACTTAATTTGGGATTAACTCTGTAAAGGAAAGACATGTGGAGGATTATAACATAGGAAGGACAATCCACGTGACATCCTGGACTAAGGAGAGTGTTACTGGGCAAGCCATAGCAGATGTTATATAGCTGTACCTCTGAAACTGCACATACCTACCTTGAGCATTCTTTCGTCGATTAAGATCACCTTCCACCCTGGCATGGCCAGAAAATAAAACCTGTTGGATTGCTCTTTCTGCTCACTTCTCACATCGTTGGAGCCGAGGAGAACTTGTTTGGCATGATGATAATACTGAAGTAAGTTATTTTAAGAGGTCAGCTCTACACTTTCAGGGCAGCTCTCATAATCTAGTTGAACTTCTTTTGGAAAGTCTAGGTTCTAGTAAGAATGATATAACCTAAGAGAACAGACCTGACTAAGTACTATGCCTTTCTTCTTCACCTATCTTCTAATCCCAGGTAAAGTTAAAAGTAAGAATACCCCGATACAGATGATTTGGGGCTTCTTTGTTCACCATCAGAATCTATGCTAGAGAAAAAAAATGTAATCTCTGGTCTTAGTCTTCAGAGATTTAGTATGTAAATGTAGTACTATTTTAAGATGATAGAAATAATCTATTATCATCTTATTGTCTTAAAATCTGTCATCGTAAAATTGAAGATGGTTCTCTATCATCTTCCCTTCCACTTATTAGTAGAATTCGACCAATAGGTAAGCATTTTCACAATGTTTTCAGGAAAGGACTGGTCCTATTTTTGTTTAGTCTGACATTTGTGTTTCTCAGTCACTCTCACAAATTGATATCTGTCCTTTTTTTTTTTTTTTTTTTTTTTTCAGCTTAGGAATTGTACACGCTTCATGGGCACACATTACCCAAATGTACCATCTCAAGTGAAACTTCTTGAGAATATCCTACATGGAGGCATCTTGCCTCCATCTTAGATGAACTTGTCCACAGACCCAACAGCTCTCATATTTCTAGGACCTGGTTGGTTAAATGTGGTCTAACTTTTATTGGCTGAAGGTGACTTACAGGATTTGAAATGAATAAATTATAGCATTTTTCTATAAAAAGACAGTTAAGCTGAATATCAAGACCTGTATATGTCTGTGTGTATTTATAGAAATTTTAAAATCTAGTAAACTTTCCAAAATGTGTTCCCCAAAACATTAGCATTTCCTTCCATATTTAGCCGGCTATTAATAATAAAAATTGCATAGTGTTGGCCTCAGATGAACCCTACAACTCATGTAATAGGAATTTTGTCTGCTCCTAATTCAGTTCCCCAGCAAGATAGATGTTATTTCTTAATACAACATATGATTGTCAATGTGCAGGCTGTAAAGATAGATATTTATCCAGACCTAAATGCCAATATAACTATGCCATAGCTCTTACTAGAAAATGCTGTCACTATTCTAGAGGGAAATACATAAAATTGTTTAATTATATATATATATAATATATATATACACACACACACACATATGTATATATCCTTTAATTTAGGTTCAGGGGTACATCTGCAAATTTGTTTTATAGGTAAACTCATGTCACAGGGGTTTGTTGTACAAATTATTTAATCACCCAGGTACTAAGACTAGTACCAAATAGTTATTTCTTCTGTTGGGGTCTGCTTTGAGCAGATAATCTAGGCCTTTTGGATTTTCATCAGACCTTCGAATTTTGGCAAGTTACTTAACTCCCGTGTGCCTATTTTTATCATCTAAAACAATCAGTACAATAATTATATATGCCTCACAGGAATATCTTTATAATTAAAACAAGTAATCATATATAAAGCACTTAAAATAGTACCTGTCACATAATAGATCCTAATCACACAGACATGATTAGGAGATTTTTATTATTAGTCTTGGGTCCAAGTTCCTGGGTTATACATACCAAATACAAAATATCAGACTAACTGTATAAGACCCTGCCAGTTTCCACTTACTCTTAGGTATTATTTCTCATTTATCTCATCTTTATAGATAAATATAGATTTTTTTTTGGCATAGTTGTCCTGGAACCCATCATCTTTCATTATTGGACTGATGAATAATAGAGTTGTAAGAGTAACAGATAGTTACTCAGAGACTTTAAGGCACTTCTTATGACGTTTTGTTCCAGACTCTTCTCATGACATTTAAAATATGCCTCGAGTACTTCACAAAGAGCTTCTGCTCTTACCTTATTTATGGGAACGCTGATAATTAAAAATCACTTTCATCTGCCAGGATTATATTGTTAAAGTAGAAAAGATTATGCCTTTTGAATGTCAATTAGAGCAGACATACTCAACTTCATTTACCAAATTCAGCTCAGAGGCAACCACATACAGAAATCTGTCCTTATTTTTAAATCTCATGAGCAAATCCTCAAAGAATATTTATGCCTGCATTTATTTATTTGTTTTTCCTTGTTTGTTCTTTATATTGTGATCTTGAGTGGCCTGTTCTGATTTTTGGTTTGCATTTTGCTTCACTAATATGGGCAAGAATTTCTGCAAGTTGTTCATATTTTTTAAACCTTCTACTATGCCTAATTTGTTTCTACTACAATGAGCAGCATATTTCCTGAAGTAAGGAAATGATTAAAATTTCTGAGATAGTCTCCCTTACTCTCACAAGCTATTGTGAGTAAGTAGTAAAAAAGGGACTCTCTTAAGCTGTCCACATTGTGAGTTAGTGAAACCCACCTTGAAATCATTTTGCTGTATTCAATAAAAATTATCTATGCTTTAAATTTTAATCCAGGAATTTTACATCTCGAATTTATCTTAACAAAATATTTGGAGAGTTTAAAGGGAATTTTTGTACAATTTGTATACTAACTTTATTCATCACAATAATATTAATAGAAAAGAAAAATAATGTGCCAGCACGGTGAGTCACCCCTGTAATCCCAGCACTTTGAAAGGCTGAAGCGGAAGGATTGCTTGAGGCTAGGAGTTCGAGACCACCTTGGATAACATGGCCAAACTTCTTCTCTACAAAAAAAATACACAAAATAGCCCAGCATGGTGGTGTGTACCTGTAGTCTCAGCTACTCCAGAGGCTGAGGTGGGAGGATCACCTAAGCCTGATAGGTGGAGTTTGCAGTGAGACAAGGAGATCACACCACTGCACTCCAGCCTAGGTGACAGCATGAAATCCTGTCTCAAAAATAAAAATAAAGAAAATAAAAATGATGTATCATTACTAGTGATATTATATTAAATGGAAAAAAATATATAAAAATGTATATTAATTGCATGTAAATCGTTATGATAATTAGGTATGGCAAAGCTGAAATGTTATTGGCTATCATTTTGTCTATTAATCATAAAAATGTGTGTGTGTGTATATATATATATATTTCTTTGGAATTTATTTTACATTTGGCTCTTCTCCATTTAAACTAATCTTGTCTTGGCACCTCAGTGAGGTAAGGTACAAAGTTGGAATAAAATAAGTTTAATCTTAGCCTCTAAACTAAATAATATATTAGGAAAATTGTATGCTAAGTCAAGAATCTGTCTTAATTTCCCTTCCTTTCTCTTCTTAGAGAATTAGAAATATCTGGGCTATAGGAGTAAGAAAGAGCAAAATAATTGAAAGCAGGTAGATATGGGGATTTGAGGTCAGAGAGATTCTGTGCTTTCTTTTTTGAATAACTGGGAAGGTGTTAAACTTTACAGGAATTCTACCGATATTCTTGTCCCATATAAGCATGATGTGAAAGTAGTAAATTAAAATCCTAGGAATTGGGGCATATAGTCCTAGCAAGTGGTAGATAATAGAGTATCCTCATTCTGTGCAGTGTATAGTGACAGAAAGATGGCATTAATAATTTCCAGGTTCCAAGAGTTCTTGAAATTATGATGAGATATCTGCATGTAAAAAAGAACAGAGAAAAACAAACAAAGAATAGTAATAACCATGAATTTAGTAGGAATCATGAAGATGAGACTTTCCACTATTGGTTAAATGGGTATTCAAGATAAAATTTAAATTCAGGTTAGAAATAAAATTAAAATTTTATATTTTGGCATCTGACTTTATGGTTAGCAAAATTGGTGATTAAAAGTAATATAAACAAAACAGAGCATCTAGGTAAAGCTGGTAGATTAAATGGCTACATCAAGTTTTGCTCTTTTTTAAACCCCTCTATGCAACAGTATGGAAATTATTTTCAAAACATATGTCTAGGAGAAAATGAAGAATGAGAGAAAAGTCACCATTGTAGTTATGAAACCGTGAACAGATGAACAAAAGATCAAGGACAGAATGGATCCAAGGAAAACAATTCCCAAGCAGGCAATGGGGATGCCAATCACTAACCAGTTTTGCACTTTACAGTCCTCCTAACCCATAAAATTTGGTGGTACTAGGCACCTCTGAAAGTATGTGTCTGCAGGCATGTTTGTTTAAATAAAGTTAGGTGGTTAAAAGTCAGCTTAAGAAAAAGCAAGAACTTTCTCTCATTTGTGCAGCCAGAAGATGGACTTAATACCATTATAGCTAAGGCTTAGTGGAGATTGGAGTATACACTGAAATCAAAGGATTAGAACATTTGCATACTGACACCACCCTCTCCAGTTTGATCAGAATTCCAAACTTGGTTTCTGAAAACCTGAACAGCAATACCTTTTCCCAATAAATAAAAAATTGGGCTTCCCTGATATCTGAGTACATCAAAAAGACATTCCTAATGTATTGATATTGGTATTTTCCAAAGTTAAGGGCCAGGAAAATCACCTTGCCCAGGATACTTACTGTTCATAGTTAGGTCTCAAGCCCTCAGAACTCGTAACCAGCTTTTGAGTCTTCAGTGCTTGAATACAGGAAATCAAACAAATGTTATTAGACACGTGATAACATTAGACAGGACCACCAAAGGAAAAAAAAAACACAATTTACAGGAAACAAATCACACGTTTAAAAAAAAGCTTCAAATTTTGCATTAATATGTTAGAGAAATAGATGTTATTACCATTATAGAACAAGAACATAATATAATTCAGAAATGAATATTCAGGGAACATATAAGAGCCCTAAGCTCTTCTACATTAAAAATATAAAAGAAGGGGGGAAAAGTTTATTAGAAAACTTTGAAAATAAAGTTGTAAAAAGACCGCAGAAGATAGCTTAAAACAAAAAATAGGTAAAGAGTTGGAGAAAAAACACAGAAATATTAGGGGACCAATCCTATATAGGAATAATAGAACTTCAGAAATAGAAAAGAGAACCAAGAGAAGAAAATCATCATTGAACTATGCAAGGACAATTCTCAAACGGGAAAGACAATGCTTAGATCAATGAATGATAGCAGAGCACATCGTCACTATATTATAGTACACATGAAACTAAAAGAGAATCTTACAGAGAAGAAAACGTGAGGACAAACGGAGTAACCACATAATTTATTATGTAAATCAGAACCTCTTTGATATCACAGAGGGTACTAGCAATAATTATGCTGTATAAACATTAAAAGACACTCTTGGACAAATTGGGACACAAAAACTATATGTAATAATATAATCAATCTATACGTAATAACATAATAAAGATGACTTCATTTTCATAGCAAGATTGAAAATAGAATTTTCAGGTGTAGCTTCTTCAAAATTCAAAGGAAAAGATTTAAAAACTGAAATCCTATTTTTGTCCAAAACATATGTTAGTGTAAAGTCATTTTGATATATACCGCATTTAAAATAAAAACAAAAGAAAAATCCCAAAAGATAGTTGCTAGAAGATGTACTCTACCGAAACAAGGGGAAAAAACAACAAGAAAGGAATGGGGCACAAGAAAAAAGATTTAAAAATGAAGAGAAATAAAGAAATAGTTCACGTTTGAGATTACGGTGAAGGAGGATCCGTGGTACAACAGATGGAGAAGGCTAGCAAATCTGAAAGTAGGATAACAGTGTCCTGAAAAGACTCACTTAGGAACATTAATTGATGGAATGCATAATGTGTCTAAACTTCAAAGAGGTAATTAGATAATTGCTGAGGGTTTGGTGTTGCTGTTATTGTTTTAATAAAAACAACATTGAATACTAGGTAACTAAAAATCACACAAATGGTTAACTTTCAGGAAAACAAAAGTGGTGTGAGAAGAAAGGTTAATTATGGTTAATTGAATGGCTCTGATGTGAACAGAATTTAGAGTCATAGTAAAGTAAACAATGAATGTTGATCTAAACAAAATTACAACATGACTGTTTTGAAGGAAGGTGAATAGGGTAACTATGCATGTGTGGTGAGTGAGGTTGAGGGAGAGGTGTGTGTGTGTGTAAACAACTAAATTGTTATATTGCATACTAGGAGCAAATAGTACATTCCTAAAACTAAAAAAATCTGAAGAGGCAACATCAGCATGTGTTTGTACAGGCATGAACATAAACACCAAAATAATTACTTAAAAGAGATTAAAAAGTGTTTGCTTCTGGTGAGCATGAGGTGCAAAAAAAAAAAAAAAAAAAAAAAAGAGAAGCAGATGAATTTGTTTTTTTACTGAAAATCATGTAGAAGTAACTGATTATAAGTATGTTAACATATCTGTTAAAACTGGTAGAAAATGTTTAGAGGGTAATGAAGATGAAATACATAGAAATTGAACTGTGCCTTCTTTTAGGATTCCATGATGCACTCAAGATTGTAGGGACTCTAGGCCATCCTCTCTCTTCTCTGTATAACTATCAAAATAATGTTTCAGATGAAAGGATATTTGAATCTATGTAATTCATACTTTGACTGGATGCATGATTCTTTGCTCTGTCATCCAGCACTGTATGCAGCATACTTAAGCAATAAATATTGTGAGATGCATACCTGCACTGTTGCACTGCCTATAGATAATTTGATTGATGTAGATTAAAGTTATATGGGGATACTCCCAACCAGACCAAGTAAAAAGACTTAGCCTAAGCAAAAATTAAGGGATCACAAAATTAAGAATGCCATCGAGGTCATTAGGCAGAAAGAAACATAACTAGACTTAGAATTTGAGAATGCTGCTTTAATTAAGTGGCAATAGGTTGTGATAGTGATGGTGGGGTTCCTTGTGAAGATTAAATTATATATTTGAAGTCTTCTGTTAGATAATTAGATGCACAAATGTAGTTAGGTTTGATCTAATTATCTTAACTTATGGCCAGTACACTGAAGTTCAGTCTTAAATGAAGACAGGCTACAGAAATAAATAATGTGAGAATGAAAAACATTTCCGTATCTGTTTACAATATGGGTTAAAATGCAATTTATCAAAATAAAAAGGACTTAATACAAGTAGAAAAGGTTTGGCATAAATTAATGAGAGAGGCTGTGATTAGTGATAGCAACAATGAATACGTGACACCAGTGTCACCAGAATTAAATCAAACAAAATTTCCGAATCTTTAATTCTTATTGTCTAAGTAGATGAGCTTAGTTCTATATCACATATAAAGGAGCTTACAGTGGGAAAAGTTAAATAGATGGCCTGAAGGTACATAGAATGTACTTTGAAGAGCAACGTGTTAAACCCAATTCAATCTGGTTACATACTTAATGTAGAATTCACTACATTGTAGTACCCTTCTGCCTTATGCAATGACTGTCCTGTTACTATTGCAAACTATACTCTACTAATGCCTTCAATATTGCCAATGATCTAAGATGAAATACTGAAGTTACAGGCAATTATTTTTTGATAAATAAAAGTATGAAGTACCGATTACATTTTTGATGGTAAGTATTTGACATTTTAAAGTTATTTTCCTGGTAGAAAAAGTTATCTTCCTTGGTCAGAAGAATATTCAGGCCTCACTGTACTCTGTTTCTGACTCATGGTATACTCTATTTTCCCTGATGCTTTTACATTACTATTTGCATTTAGTAAAATGTCGCTTTCCTGAGATTTGGAGCTTATCCTTCTAAAAGCACGCAGAATCCAAAATTGTAGATCAGATAATCCTTTCTTAAGCACAGGTTTTTCAATGAAATTACTTTTATTTAATGGTCTTTGTTTACCAGATTTTTTTTCTTCTGCTATGAATAATAGGAACATAAGGAACATAAATGAAAATTGAAGCAAGCAATCTTGAGCTTGAGTCACTAAACTTCATTTGAGGAAATGCATTTTTATTATATATAGTACATTTCCTCTGAGGTAAAACGTCCATATTTTGTGTGAGGTATATATACGAAATTAAACTAATAATTCATGTACTCTTCTGTATTATAATGTCAAATAAAAATTCCACTCTCTTTTCAAAGTCTGTAAGCTCACTGAGATAAATATTAAGCTGTAATTTATTATATTCTCAGTTTAAATTTATCTAAGGAACAGCATAAACTTTCTTATTCAATATTGAGAATATCATCTAGCATGTGAATTCAAAACATGTGTAAGAATCACCTAAGTGAAACATCCAGCACAGTGTCTTGTATATAGTATATGTTTGAGGAATAAATTCATTATTTTTTTTAATGTATATATAAAAGATAGAAGGAAAAGAAAGAAAGAAAAATTTCATTTATTTTGGTATGCTACCCCAAGAGTCTGGACAATGTGCTGTATATATTGATTGTTTATTGTTTTTGATACTATCTAATTTCAATGCAGTGGATATTATAAATATAGGTTCCTTGGCACAACAACTGAGTCAACAACTAGGGCAAAACCAAAGAAACTCTTGCTCAGAAAAAAAATGACAAATATTTCAGTTATATTACCATTTGCTTTTAATATGTCATAAAGACCAATATATATGTAAGGCAACAGACAACTCTGAAATACAATGAATTTTTTTTTTCTAATTAAACTTACAAGTGGTCTTACATTTGCTCAGGAAGGAGAGGGAAGCAGAGAAAACTGAAGGAAGAGAAAATCAACCTAACTGCTAAGGGCTCCAAATCACAGAGTGCATGCAGCCTGTGCACCAGTGCAGCCCAGCAGATTATTTGCTGTCAGTTAAGCACTAAAAATGAACATTCATTCAAATGAACTTTAAATGAATCAAAATCTTTCCAACTGGCAAAAAAAAAAAAAAAAAAAGGAAGAAAATAACATAATTTCAGTGAGACAGAAATAATCTATAGAAACGTCAATGCTCAACCATATTTGGAAAACTGTAAGTTACTTAAAGTTGGAGACTAAAATGGAATAAGAAATATCAATCAAATCTTATAGATACTATATTAAGAGTAAAGAGTAAATGCCATGGAAAGTGACTGCACAATGGAAATAAATAAACTTCTTGGAATTACTTCATGATCATTTGAGGTTGTGGATAGAGTCACCCTTTTATCAAGATAAATACATTCGCTTGTTGATTTCTGTTGCATTAGGTCCACCTGCTTTGGGAGGTAGCTATACAGAACATGCACTTGAGTGCACATACACATACATTATGTTGGTTATATAAACTATGGTGCACACATGCAATAGAATGTTATGTAGGTGTAAAAAATAAGGAAAAAGTCTCTAAAAGTTGTGACAGAGTAATTTTCAGAATATATTGCTAAATTAGCAGAGTGAGGAGAAACGGGAACACTCATTTGCTGCCGGTGGGAGTGCAAAATGGTATAGCCACATTAGATAATAGTTTGGCAGGTTTTTTTTCACACTTTAAGCACACTCATACCATATGATCCAGAAATTGCCTTCTTCGGTGTTTGTCTAAATAAATTGAAAATTTATTCTCACACAAAAATCTACCGATGGGTGTTTATGACAGCTTTATTTATAATTGCCAAAACTTGGAAGTGGCAAGATGTTCCTTAGTAGCAGGATGGATAAATAAAATGTGGTAATCCAGTCAATGGAATGTTGTTCAGCTCACAAATGAAATGAGCTATCAAGTCATTAGAAGACATGGAGGAAACTTACATGCATATTGCTAAGTGACAAAAGCCAGTCTAAAAAGGCTACATATTGTATATTTCCAACTAAATGACATTCTGGGAAAAACTAAACTGTTGAGACAGTAAAAAGTTCAGTAGTTGACAAGAGTTGAGAGAGAAAAGTATAAATAGGTGATACGATTTTTAAGACAGCAAAATTATTTTTTTATTACGTGGTGAATACATGGCATTATGTATTTCACAGATTGTATAAAAAGAATAAACCCAGATAGCAACTGTAAACTTAGGAGATAATGATGTGTCAATGTAGGTTCATCAATTGCAACAAATGTACCACTCTAATGGGAGATGTTGATAGTGAAGGGGGATGTGGGTATATGGAGGTAATGGAGATATGGAAACAGTAATTTCCATTCAATTTTGCTGTGAACCTAAATCTGCTGTAAAAAAATAAGATCTATTTTAAAAAGCAAAATGATATATATCACTTTGCAAAGTAAAAAGGGGGAAACCTGCTTATTTTTGTAAAAGAAAATAAGACGGATGAAACAAAACCAATGAATTTGGTTGTCTAGAAGAGATGGGTAGTAACAATTAATGGAGGAAGTATCACATTTTAAAGTATTTTTTTCACATGGTTTTGACTTCTAGAAATAAATTATTTTGCATATTAAAAATAAAATTAATAAATATTAAATAAAATCTAAAATTGAATACAAAACAATCTAGCTGCATGCCAAACTAATAACACATTCACAAAGAAGGGGAAAAATAGAATTACTAAGTAATTTTACTATATACACAGTTCATTAAAATTTAAAAGAACTACAAATAAATCTTAAACATTAATTAGCACTTTTGATATTCTTATGGTATAAAGATATCAATTTCATAAATATTTTGTATATATCATAGTATTGAGTAAATGAGTAATAAATTGGTATCGTTGACAGCCAGAATTGTCAGCATGGAAGAAAGTTACGCAAAAGTGGAATGGGTGGATTACAAGGAAGAACTTTGTGGTGTTGGAATGGAATTGAGGATTTAGTCTAAACTCATAATTTATACATATGTTATAAATATGTACGTTATTTTATATCACAGATAAGATATATGTGTGTATGTTATATACACACACAAAACATATATACATACAAATATATACATATAAATACATATGTGTGTGTGTGTGTGTATATATATACATATCTGCTGAAAAGACCAAGAAAGGGAACAATGATCCTGACCTTGGTTTCTAGATATTCTCCCCATCGAAGGAAGCAGAACTTTTTGAAGAAATGACTGATTCTGGAACTGATGAAGCAGAGCTGCAAAGGCGAGCCTTGAACATTGTCTCGTGCCAAAAATTAGAGAAGTGCCCAGAAATTGATAGAGACATATAGAAAGAACATATGATCTTTCAGATGGCTAGGGAAGGGCCTTTTGCACTGCACTTTCTCCTACTACAGGTGATCTGGCTTCTGTTCGATCTCTTCTAACTACTCTTAGCTCCTTCTCCTAGTGCTACACCAATACCTTTTCCTGTTGGAGTCTCTGAACTGAGGCCAAGCTTGTTAGGGTATTCAAATCCAGCTACTTTCTGGAATATTAAATAACTCACCGGAAACCAGTGCATTACTGGCAAGCTGTAAAATGGATTATAGTTTGATCTCAGTTAATCTAATGCAGCCTTGAATTTTTCTTCTATACATTACAGCAGATGTACAGCCTGGGAAAAAAATTAAAGCAATTTTCTGTCCTTACTGTCATAACTCATGCTTACTGCCAATTCTTTTGTAGTCCCTGTCCCTGTCTTTTTTCCTTTCCAAAAAATGATGAGTTGATATCGCAGGTACTGAAACCAAGTGACACCTCTCAATAACCTGAGGAAGTAAAAAGGTAGTCTACCCCAATTTTTGACCAATGTCTGTCTCTCATATAAGCAAACACACATACTTACATGTGTGCACACACAAACACTATCACAGAAAATGTATGCATATGTATACATTCTTTTCACTTAAATTGTATTATGAGTATTTTACATATTATTGAATCATCTTTGAACCATGAATTTAAAGACTACATGATATTCTAGCACATGGTTAAGCTAAACTTTCTCAATAATATATTAATCAATAGTATATTAGTTTACATATAGACTATTTTCAACATTTAATAACATGAATTACATTGTCATAATTATCACAGCATAAATATTTGATAACATTTCTGATTATATCATTAAAATAGTTTCTAAGATATACAGAGACAAAGAGCTTAGACAGTTTTTTTGTAAAGAGACCTATTAGGCTGGTGCAAAAGTAATTGCTGTTTCTGCCAATACTTTCAATAACTCTGTATAATTTCTTCAAGTGACCTTCTGAATTATATGAAAGCAACGAAAGTTATTGTCAATTAAGAATGTATTAATTGTTAAGGTATTTCACAATGTTAGTTTTAGAAATGAAGCATTTGTAATGGTGACAGATCATTAACTTGATTATTTTCTGATTTAGCAGATACCTCCAGAGAAGAGTATGACCCCACTTTTTGGCCAAAGTCTTTTAGTGGCTGACATTTTGTGGAAATAGTAGATGAGGACATAAAAGAGCAGACTGATAAAACTTAAGTAATTTATGCCATATGGGGGAACTTCCTTCTTAGTTTATCTTAAAGTATTTAATTGTGGTCATCTCAACAAAGGCTTATTACAGTAAGACTTTGTATTTTACCATTCTGATTCCTCCACAGTATCCAATAAAGTGCATTTCTGTATATAATAAATATGTGTTAAATCGAAATAATTTAAATTCCTTTTATCTAAATCCTATTAAAAATTCTGAGAATTATATTGTTGTAAGTATAGACCCTTATTTTCAAAACAAGTCTGAGACAAACATGTTTTTACTAGATAAAATAAGTAAAAGATAATCCCTTGCAAATACCTGTATCATAACTTCTCAATTTCAGATAACTTTTGCACTTGTGTCAGTTTTTTAAAGTTTAAATTGTGTACCAAAACTAATATATCATGTAACAGCACTTTCTAAATGGAAAGTTTTGTAATGAATTTTCTTTTACTGGTAAAACTGCTCTTTAGCGAGAAATCATAAAGTTATATCATTGATTTAGTTATTGTATGAAGATTTAAGATCATTTGTGATTGTCAAATAATTCGGTTTATAAGCCATATGAATAAAATATTAAATGCAACATATTTCAGATATTTGGTCCATGCAGACTATTCGAACAAAAGTTTTATTATTTTTAAGATAAGAACATAGTAATGATTAAATTACTATTACTATATAGTTAATTAATCAAACTATACCCTCAGATGGCAATCTATGCTGATGGTATATTATGAGTATGTTCATGGTTTTTATCAGTATCTAAGACTCAATTGACAATAACGTGGTATATACTACTAGTTTAAAAGATCAAAATATATATATAAACTTGTTGTAATTTATCTCTTCCAAAGCTATATAGTTAAAACTAATCATTATCTACAGATTGATTTTTCTATTGTCCGAAGTTTGATCACAATATAAATGGCTTTCATTTGAATAAAATATCTATATTTTACTCATTTGTATCAATCCCTAAAAAATTATAATTAGACCAGAACATATTTCTAATCTAGGAAATGTATTTTCTTCTGTAAGATAATTTGAATATAGACATGTAAGTTAAAGTATGTACTTTTTTATGTGGCGATTGTAAGAAGCATTTTCTATTTTGCCATCTAATAAAGTGGATGCAGCCCTGATGATCAGTTGAAAAAAAAAAGCTTCTATCAAAGATGAGTTATAAGCTCTCAATTTACATTCCCTGCTACATGCCCATTACAAATGAAATTTCTAAGTAAGATATATTAAATGTAATTGCCTAGGACTGGCCTTTTAGTGATACAAACATAGTCCTTTAGTGAAATATATGGTATTAGAAAAGTTATTTCTCTTATGGAAAAGTCAGCAGTTCAGATAGATACTTAGGCAAATGTTAATGATTTTGTCACTACACTATATGGGAACCTTTGTTTACATCTTTCTATTAATAATAATGCTCTTAATAACCAGTATAAATTTTGCTGCAATAATGCGTTTGCTCTCTGATTAAAAAGGTCTGTCCACTAAACACTGCAAAGCTGGGTGGATATTCAAATAATGGGTCTGAATATTTCAGAAAACTTGAGAGAATTTTTTTAAGTAGTGAAATTCCATTTCTGACAATGGTACAGTAGGCAACTCAAACAAACTTTCCATTCGCTGAAGACAACTACAAAAAATTTGACTAACTTTTTAAAAATATGCCAGAAAGAGATAAAAAGATAGAGGATGATAATGAGCCAGGAGTCAGGAATGACTCAAGTCTTGGAGTCGTCCAAGCTTGGAGCTCTGCATTTGGGGCCACTTTCCCTTCCATGACTAATTCCAGAAGGGTGGCTGAGAACTCTGAGGGGAGATTTTCACATATTTGCAGGGGCAAGAGAACAGAATTGGAACATAGGGTCCTCATAGGTGAGGAACACTGGTGACACTTTTTATTCTCGCTTGGAATGCTAACAGCTGCACATGAGGAGTTGGTTGCACTGGAAGCAGATAAACCCTAAAAGGACTGTTGCTTAGCTTTAAATTACCTCAATTCCTGAAACTATAATAGTTGTCAAGCTATAATAGCACCTGAAAACATTTCAAAATGCAAGTGTCCCTGGAAACAAAGAAAAAGCCATTCTGGAGGAAGATGATATCATTTAGGCCTAAAATTATTTCTATAAATGACTTACCTAACACAATGATGAGTACACAGTATAAATAAGGCTACATGTAAGAACAAAAGACAACTAGGAAAATTAACAGGAAATAAAAATAGAACTCAGAAGTCCAAGTGATTGGAGTAGTCATAAAAATACTTTAAAATAACAATGCATGTTATGTTTAGGAAGATGAAACTAGTTTGAAAAACTTGCAAAAAAACTGCTACTTTCAAAAAGAGCAATATAATAAAGGAATTAAGAACTCAATGGATAGATTAAAGATAAGTTAATTATAGTTAAATAAAGAGTAAATAAACTGAAAACTATGTCACAGAAAATATTTAGAATAAAGTATAAAGATTAAAATAGAATTTAAAATACAAAAGATAACAGACAAGACAAGGAAGACACATCAAGAAGGCCTAATATATGTTTAATTGGAATCTAAAGAAAGAAAAGAGAAAAGGGAGAAGCAGTTTATGAAGTTATAATAGCTTAAAAAAATCTAAAACAACTTTTAAAAACAATACATTCAACAGGCCTTAACATTTCTAAGAAAGATTTTTCAAAAAGCAATTTACACCTCAGAAATTTAGTGTCTCA
This sequence comes from Colobus angolensis palliatus, assembly GCF_000951035.1. Taxonomy (NCBI): domain Eukaryota; kingdom Metazoa; phylum Chordata; class Mammalia; order Primates; family Cercopithecidae; genus Colobus; species Colobus angolensis. The sequence goes on from NW_012120709.1 coordinate 4,158,252, forward strand.
GAGCAAAACCTCTGAAATGCAAAGACAGAGTAAAAAAATGGGAAAAGGTATCAGAGAAAAAAAGACATAGTATTTCAAAAAATCAAGAGTTTTGCATTAAGATATTTCCAAATAGATCCTGAGGCAAGATTGTGCACACAAATAGTTTATTTGAATGGTGACGAAGGAAACATAGTTAAGGGAATCAGGCTATAAGAAAAAGAAAGAAGTTAATGTAAGTTGTGTTAGTTGATCAATTGACACTTAATCCTGCTGAGAATATCCAAAAGCCTCTGCAGAAACTTCCTTAGAATTACACATCAGCTGAGGACTGAGGTTCCTGTTTTTATTCACCTGCTCTTATCCATCACTGATTGAAGGTTACTCTTAGTTCATTAACTTCCAGGCACTACCAGCCAGCACCACATGGGGGCCAAATATGCTTTTGTAGCTAAAAACAAATTTTAGCTAGATTTGCAGGATATGGGAATAAGAACTTGCAGTGTACAGAAATTATCAGAGCTTAGGAGTTATCGGAGGACTATTGAGCACATATGCTTCACTTCTCAAAAGAAAAGACAAAGGCTAGAGAAAACTGAATGAGAACTATTAAAATGACCAGGTAAAATAACTGTTACACTCAAATTCTATAATCAGTGAAAATACTCTACATGAATACTGAAGGAAAATCATCTTGAAGGAATTCATCATCAAGTCATTCTAAAGAAAGTAACAAAGATCGTTAGAAGAATATCCTTAATTTCTCTTAAAGAGACAGAGATTCAGGGAGGATTAAAGAACAGCTAAAATGTTAAGTAATGGTTGTATAAATAGAGTATTTAACTTACTATATAGATCAATAAAAACAATAAAAAATAAAAATTAAAGCTTATAGATTGAGAATGGGTAAGTAAAATTAAAAGAAACACTCTGAGAACTTTTGTCATGGAAGAGAAAGAGAATAAGTACTAATTAATAGTACACTTCAAGTAAAAAATATATATTATAATTTTTAGCATCATCCCTACAGGATAGTAAACATGTATATAGTTTCAAAGTTATAATGCTTAAATTTGGAACAACAGGAAATAAAATGACTACAGAGAACAAGAAAAAAAGGAATAATAGGCAATTTCAATATACAAACATACCTCATTTTTGCACTTCACTTTATTGTGCTTTGCAAATACTGCATTTTTTAAAAATTGAAAGTTTATAGCAACTTCATTGAGCAAGTCTATTGGCACTATTTTTCCAATAGGATGTGCTAAATTAATGTCTCTATGTCACCTTTTGGTAATTCTCAAAATATTTTGAACTTTTCCCTTTTATTATATCTGTTATGGTGATCTATGACCAGTGATCTCTGATATTACAATTGTTCTGGGGTATCACAAATCATGCCCATAAAAGATGGCAAACTTAATCAATAAATGTTGTGTGTGTACTGACTGCTCCACTAACTGGCCATTCCTCTATCTCACTCCCTTTTCTTGAGACACAACTATTCCCTGAGACACAGCAATATTGAAATTAGGCCAATTAACAACCTTACAATGGCATTTAAGTGTTCAAATGAAAAAAAGTTTTGCATGTCTCTCACTTTAAATCAAAAGCTACAAATGATTAAGCTTAGTGAGGAAGCCCTTTGAAATCTGCAATAGCCAAAATCAAGGCCTCTTGAGCCAATTAGTTAGTAAAGTCGTGAAAGAAGAAAATTTTGTGAAGGAAACTACAAGTATTATGACACTCATCACATCGACGATAAAAATAAATAAATAAAAAAAAAGCCTTATTCTGATAGAAAGATTTAGTGGCCTGGATAGAAGATCAAAAGTGTCACAGCACTCCCTTAAGCCAAAGCCTAATCCATGGCAAGGCTCAAACTTTTATCAATTCTACGAAAGCTGAGAGAGATAAGGAGGCTGCAGAAACAATGTTTGATGCTAGCAGAGGCTGGCACATAAGGTTTAAGGAAAGAAGCCATCTCCATAACATAAAAGCACAAGTTTAAGTAACAAATGTTGAAGTGGAAGTTGCAGCAAGTTATCCAGATGATCTAGCTAAGATCATTGATCAAAGTGACTACATCAAACAACAGATTTTCAATGTGACGAAATAGCCTTATGTTGGAAAAAGACACCATTGAGGCCTTTCATAGCTAGAGAGGAGGAGCCAATAACTGGCTTGAAAGCTTCAAAGGAACTTTCTTAGGAGCACTCTCTTAAATGCTAATGCAGGTGACTAAGTTGAAGCCAATGCTTTTTCATCATTATGAAAATCCTAGGGCCCTTAAGAATTATGCTAAGTCTACTCTGCCTGTGCTCTAGCAATGGAACAACAAAGCCTGAATGACAGAACACCTGTTTGCAGCACAGTTTACTGAATATCTTAAGTCCAGTATTGAGACCTACTTCTCGGTAAAATAGATTCATTTTTAAGTATTACTGCTAACTGAGAATGCACCTAGTCATCCAAGAGCTCTGATAGAGTTGTACAAGGAGATTGAAATTGTTTTCATGCCTACTAACAAAACATCCATTCTGCAGCCAATTGATAAAAGAGTAATTTAGACTTTCAATTTTATGATTTAAGAAATACATTTTATAAGACCCTAGATACCATAGATAGTGATTCCTGTGGTGAATCTGGGAAAAGTAAATGGAAAATCTTTTGGAAATAATTCACCATCTCAGATGTCATCAAGAACATTCAAGATGCATAAAAGGAAGTCAAAATATCAACATTACCAGGGATTTGGAAGATGCTAATTCCAACATTCATAAATGACTTGGAGGAGTTCAAGACTTCAGTAAAGGAACTAACTACAGATGTTATGGAAATGGCAAGAGAAGTACAATTAGAAGTGGACCCTGAGGATGTGAATTAATTGCTTCAATCCTATGATGAAACTTGAACAGATGAGAAGTTGCTTCCTGCAGAAAAACAAAGAAAGTAGTTTCTTGAGACAGAACCAACTCCCGGTGAAGATGCTGTAAACATCATTGAAATGACAAAGCATTTAGAATATTCATACGCTTATTTGAGAAAAGAACAGTAGAGTTTGAGAAAACTGCCTCCAGTTTTGAAAGAAGTTCTACAGTGAATAAAACGCTATCAAATAGCATCAGAGAACATATTACAGATAAATCATTAAAGGAAGAGTCAATCAATGCTGCAAGTTTCACTGTTGTCTTATTTTTAGAAATTGCCACAACCACCTAACTTTCAGCAACCACCATGCTGATCAGTTAGCAGTCATCAACATCAAGGCAAGATCCTCCACCAGAAAAGAGTCAGACTCATTTAAGTCTCAGATGGTTGTTAACATATTTTAGCAACAAAGTATTTTTAAATTAACATATACATGTTGTTTTCTTAGACATAATGATATTACACACTCAAAAGACTTGGGTACAGGGCAAACATAACTTTAATGTGCACTGGAAAACAGAAAAATTCACATGACTTGCTTTAGTATGATATTTATTTTATTGCAGTGGGCCTGGAACTGAGCCCAAAATATCTCAAAGTTATGCCTGTATATGACAAATAAAAGCAGTTCGTGTTATTTAGGTTTACATATAACTCTATTTATAACTTCCATAAATATAAATGAACAAAATACTGTAATTAATAGAAAAAGATTATCAGATTAAATAATCTAAAGCCAACCATAGTGGGTTGAATAGTTGCTCTCCAGAATTTAAGTCTACCAGGTGCCTTAGAACATGACCTTCTTTTGACATAAAATCTTTGTAAATGTAACTGAGGTAGAAATTAAGATGAAATCATGGTGACTTAGAGTGGGCTCTAAATCCACTGACGGCGTCCTTATGAGAGACAGAAAAGAATATATGTGGACACAGAGAAGAAAACCATGTGAAGGCAGAAACAGAATGGGAATTATGCTGCCATAAGTCAAGGAATGCTTGGGGTTACCAGAAACAGGAAGAGGCAAAAATGGATTCTTCCTTAGAGTGTTAGGGGAATGATGGCCTTGCTGATATCTTGATTGCAGAGGTGTAGCCTTCAGGACTGTGAGAGTACTAATTTGTGTCGTTTTAAGCCTCCAAGTTGTGGCAATTCGTTATGGTAGACCTAGGAAACAAACAAAGGTTTACTCCTGGGAAGTGGGCTGCAAATATAAAAACTACTAAGAAATTTGGAAGTGGCTTTGGAAATGGGAAATGGCTAGAGATTGGAAGAATTTTGAGTCATGTAATAGAAAAAGTATATATTGCCTTGGAGAGACTGTTGGTGAAAATATAGAAGTTATAAATACTTATGGCGAGGTCTCGGACAGGGAAAAGAAACATGATATTTGGAACAGGACGAAATGTAAACCTTGTCATAAATTGGCAGAAAACTTGACTTAATTGTTTCTATTAATGGGTGAGGAAAAGAACTTGAAAGAATTCACCTAGGATATTTTGATCAAGAGATTTCTAAGCAGAGTTTTGAAGGTATGGCCTGGACTCTTTTCATTACTTATAGACAAAGATATATTGATGAAGGAACTGTTAAGCAAAAGGGAAGCAACATTCAATGATTTGGAAAATTCTCAGCTTATCAAGACTGCAAATGATGCTAGAGCATGCTCTGGAGAAAGAGTAGAGTGTGACTGGACAACTTCTGGTAAAGACATGAGATAAGTATAACTCATGCATCCAATCAATCATCTCCACAGAAGCCATAAACAGAGGTAAGCTATAAAGAAAGGATCTGTGGAGAATCTTTTTTTTTTTTGAGACGGAGTCTTGCTCTGTCACCCAGGCTGGAGTGCAGTGGCTGGACCTCCGCTCACTGCAAGCTTCTGTGGAGAATCTTTTAACAATGTGGATCCCTTTGACAGACACAGAGACCCTCAAGATTTTTCAGAATGTTATACCACCAAAAACACTGGCAGCTTGGACTGAAGAGGTCAGAAATAGGATGAAATGAAAAGGCTGTCATTATTTGGGGATTCTACAAGCAAAACATGTTCTGATAGAGCACCTCTGGCAGAAAACACGTGTTGTCCTTCAGAAAAATGAAGAATAATTCTGAGGGAAGAATTGTCACAAAGGTAATTACAAAGTTAATTCCAGAGATTGGGGCCAGAGAACAGACCACCAAGTCTAAAAGGATTACGCCTAAGCCTTGAATTTATGGAATCTACTCTGCGAAGACTTGGAAATAGTGATCCTTTACTCCTACAAATTTCTACCTGTGATTATAAAAATATCTATCTAATGCCCATACTATCAGTGTGTTTTAAAACTAGATAATTTTGTTTGTTTTACCTGTTCACAGATGAAGTAGTATTTTGACCCAGGGTGGACCATACAAATTCCCAACCAAACATGGTTGAGAAGGTTTGGATGATGAAACTTGGTACTTTAGAAATTTTCTCTTTTAGTGGAAATTTACATACATATGTCATTTTTATTATTTTT
>NW_012120709.1:4163718-4166690 GCF_000951035.1 Colobus angolensis palliatus
AAAATGCAAGTAAAAGTATTGTAAAGAAAAAGATATAAAATTACTAACCAAAAGAAAGTTTGTTGACTATGAAAAAATTGGTTAATACAGTTAAAAATTAAGATGAAATCAAGAGTTTCTAAAAAAATTATGATTTACCAAATCTAACACAATAGAAAATATAAAAGACCATATAATTTCTAAATAAATTTTACACATAATTTGATAACTTTCCAAGATAAAAATATATGTTTAGATAGCTTCACCAGTGAATTTTACCAAAATTTTAAGAATTATATAGTTAATATTACTTAAAAATCTTTTAGATAATATAAAAAACAAAGCATTTTCAAATTCATGTGATAAATCCAGTATAATATTTTCCAGTCTATTTTGCCTGATATTAGTATAGCACACTGGATTTCTAGTCACTGACATTTGTCTGATAAATCTTTTTTATTATTTTACTTCCAATTTGTCTTTAAATATGAGGTATGTCTCTTGTAATGATATGTAATTGAATTATTTTTTAATTCAGTCTCATGTAAGCAGTGCTGTAGGGCAAGAAAGCAAAAGAAATAATAAAAAGATTGGAAAGAAAGAAGCCAAATTGCCAGTATTCACAAATCTTATGATTTTTGAAAATCTCCAAAATATTCTTAAATTATTATAATTTAAAATGAGTTCAGTAATGTTGCTGGATACATGTTTAACATAGAAAAATTAACTGCATTTGTGCCCAGTCATGTGTTTGTGTGCATGCAGAAATAAGAAAATAAAACTTAATCCAAGAGACCATCTACCAAAGTATCAAAAACATACCAAATTTCTAGAAATAAACCTAAAACATATATGTGAGACCTTTATATAAAATAAGTGCAAAGCATCTTTGAGATCAAATAACACCTATACAGACCTATATCTGTATAGCCAGATACAAATGTATAGTGTGTGTGTATACATATACATATACACACACATACACAGACAATGTGTGTATATATATGTGTGTGTATATATGTATATACGTGTGTGTGTGTATATATATATATATATATATATATATACAATTTGTTTGTTTATGTGCCAATGGATACTGGTTTATTTTCATCTTTTATTTCTTGTGAGTAGTATTGCAATGAATTTTGGTGTAGATTATGATTTGGTTTCATGTTTTCAATTATTTTGGGTATATACCTAGACACGGAATTGCTGGGTCATATGGTAATTTTATGTTTAGCTTTCTAAGGAAGCATCAATCTGCTTTTCACAGCTGCTGCACAATTTTATATTCTCACAAGAAATGTATAAATGTTCCAATTTCTCCACAGCATCACAAACACTTGTTATTTTTCACTGTTGAATTTTAGTGTTCATTTAGGTTGTATGAACATTTTAATGAAATTATTTCAATCCATGAACACAGGCTTTCTATTTATTTTTGTCTTCTTCATTTTTTTCATCCAAGTTTTATACCTTTTAAGTATACAGGTCTTTTACTTTTTGGTTAAATTTATTTTTAAGGTTTTCTTTTGTAGCTATTTTAACCGGAATTGTTTTTGTGATTTTTTTTTTTTAATCGTTTGTTGTTGCGGTATAGAAATGCTACTGATTTTTCTATCTTGATTTTTTGATTTCTACACAGTTGACTAATTTGTTAGCTGGGACTCAGAGCCCTTTTGGAGTCTGCTGCCAGTATGAGGTCAATGAGCCAGGCATAGGGACTCAGGTGTGCCTGTCTCCCTCTGAGTCCCTACGGTGCCAACAGGACTGAACTCTGACCACTACTGAGAGGGGCTACAGCCAATTTTCAGAGCCTTTTCTGTTTCACAGTTAACAACAAGTGGTAGGTGTATAACCTGAGGCACAAATGATTGTGACTCCTTCCAGGTCCCTGAGTGGACAGTTCCAGTAGCAGGACCAAGAACAAATGAAATTACAGCCAAGTCTATTGGGGGAAGGACCATTTTAAGTTCTGAAACTGGAGCTGCAGTCAGTGAGTCTGCCACATAGGTGCCCTTCTGCCCTCTGAAAAGGACCCCCTAGGTCTTGTGCTGCACCAGGGTTTCACAACTTCCCAGGTTCCCATAAGGGTATTTTGTCTGTGGATGGCTGCAAATTTACTGTTGTTGTAGGGGAACAGGAACTATTCTGTTGACATCACTCATGTCAATTTCTTGATAATATCATTTGATGCTCAAAAGTTTTGGATAAAGTCCAATTTATCAACTTTTTGTCTTCTGTTGCTTGTACTTTCAGTGCTATGTCTAACAATCCACAGCAAAATCTAAGATTGTGAAGATATATTCATATATTTTTGTCTAAGAGATTTATGGTTTTAGTTCTTATATTTAGAGTGTTGATTCATTTTGAATGCATTTTTGTACATGGTAGGAGGCAGGGGTCCAACTTCATTCTTTTGCATAGGCAAATCTGGTTGTTGTTCTAGTAGCATTTGTTTTAGAGGCTATTCTTTACCCATTGAGTAGACTTGGTGTCTTTGTAGAAAATCAACTGGCCATAGAAGTAAGTGTGTATTTCTGAACTTTCAGTTTTATTCTGTTGTTCTTTATGTCCTTTTGACAGTACTACACTGTTGTGGTTACTGTAGCTTTGTAGAAAGTTTTGAAAATGGGAAGTGTTTACCCTCCAAATTTGATCTTTTCTCTCAAGATTACTATGATTATTTGGAACCCTTTGCATTTACAAACAGTTTAAGCATTAGCTTTTCCATTTATGCACAGAAATGTGTCGGAATTTTGACAGAGACTATGTCAAAGTCTGAGAGTGAGAGAATATAATTGTGTTCTTATGTCTGTTTTGTAGTAATTTATTATGGCAGCCCTCAGAAACTAACTTTTTTGTAGGCAACATACCTAATACATATGATGCACAAAAAAAATGCAAGTAAAAGTATTGTAAAGAAAAAGATATAAAATTACTAACCAAAAGAAAGTTTGTTGACTATGAAAAAATTGGTTAATACAGTTAAA
>NW_012120709.1:4167958-4169310 GCF_000951035.1 Colobus angolensis palliatus
ACGTTCTGCACATGTACTCCAGAACTTAAAAGTATAATAAAAAATAATTGGGGCAAAAAACTTATGAAGTGCATATACACATATATGTGTGTGTGTATATATATGTATGTATATATGTACATACATGTGTGCATATGCATATATGTATATAAAAACTTATTTAGTGTATGTATACATATATGTATATACATATGTACCTATATGTGCATATACATATACACATGTACATGTGTGTACATACATATGTACGCATGTATATGTACATATATGTGTGTATATATACACACACACTATACTCTATTATGCTATTTATGCAAAGTTTATAAAGCAGGCATTGCTATTGATATGGAAATGCTGGGAAGGGAACAGCTTGGTCCCTTTAAATGATATAAAAGGAGGAAAGGGAAGTGCACGGTCCCCAGCTAGGGCTCACAAGCATTTCCTTCCAAAATGTATACAGGAAACACTATTTATCAACAACAATAAAGTTCAGCTACATACAAATACACAGGTCAACCTTATAGCTATACAGTTAATAAATAAGCCAGATACAAATATATATACTCTATTTGTGCAAAGCCTATGAAACAGACATTACTAAAGTGTTTGGAAGACATGATTAGCTGGTATACCTAAAAAAAACAAATCAAGGTGATGATTACAATAAAAGTAGAAGAGTGGTAAACTCTGGAACATGGAGAGGCTTTGTGCTACAGCCACGATGATGGGAGATCAGTCTCAAATTCATCTCCCTGACTAACTAAAATCAGAGGTTTATATAGAAAAGAAGAAATGTGGTTATATACAGGAAAACAGGAATTAGGGAGAGGTAAGGAAGATGAGTTGGCCAACAGGAACCAGGTAGTCTGTTAGGTGATCATGACAGATGACGTTTCAGTTCCTTGATACTCTTTGGGAGGCCTGATGGCTGCTTTCCTACTAAAGGAACTCAGATAAGACAAATGTGACTTTCTTATGTTTTAACACTTGGAGGGTCAATTTCTGTGTTTATTGAAAGGAAACTCTCAACATTAATTCTATGGAACAGTTGGGCCAGTTTTAACCATACTCTACTTAGACTTGCATCACTGATATTGAGAATTTGATTTGTAATAAATAAATCATCTTTGTATACATTTTGATGTGATTTTTAATTTGTGATTTATTCATTTATATGTGATTACACAACTTAAAAAATTGTTAAATAAAAATTCAAATATATGGGATCATCTTTCTTCTCCTTGGATCTGAGAAACCAGTTTTTTACATTTTCAGTTTGTAACTATTTAAATAAAGAGCACTTCGTAAGTTTTTTGCCCCATTATTTTTTTATTATACTTTTAAGTTCTGGG
>NW_012120709.1:4170065-4173855 GCF_000951035.1 Colobus angolensis palliatus
TTTTTTTTTTTTTTTTTGTAAATTTGTTTAAGTTCTTTGTAGATTCTGGATATTAGCCCTTTGTCCAATGGACAGATTGCAAAAATTTTCTCCCATTCTGTAAGTTGCCTGTTCACTCTGATGATAGTTTCTTTTGCTGTTCAGAAGCTCTTTAGTTTAATTAAATTCCATTTGTCAATTTTGTCTTTTGTTGCCATAACTTTTGGTGTTTTAGACATGAAGTCTTTGCCCATGTCTATGTCCTGAATGGTATTGCCCAGGTATTCTTCTAGGATTGTTATGGTTTTAGGTTTTAAGTCTTTAATCCATCTTGAGTTGATTTTTGTATAAGGTGTAAGGAAGGGGTCCAGTTTCAGTTTTCTGCATATGGCTAGCCAGTTTTTCCAACACCATTTATTATTAAATAGAGAGTCTTTTCCCCAGTGATTGTTTGTGTCAGGTTTGTCAAAGATCAGGTGGTTGTAGATGTGGTGTAGATCTTTGACATGTGGTAAAAGATCAGATGTGGTGTTATTTCTGAGGCCTCTGCTCTGTTCCATTGGTCTCTATGTCGGTTTTGGTACCAGTACCATGCTGTTTTGGTAACTGCAGCCTTGTAGTATAGTTTGAAGTCAGGTAGCATAATGCCTCCAGCTTTGTTCTTTTTGCTTAGGATTTTCTTAGCTATGCAGGCTCTTTTTTGGTTCCACATGAAGTTTAAAGTACTTTTTTCCAATGCTGTGAAGAAATTCAGTGGTAGTTTGATGGGGATAGCATTGAATCTATAAATTAGTTTGGGTACTCTGGCCATTTTCACAATATGGATTCTTCCTATCCATGAGCATGGTGTGTTTTTCCATTTGTTTGTGTCCACACTTATTTCCTTAAGCACGGTTTGTAGTTCTCCTTGAAGAGGTCCTTCACATCCCTTGTAAGTTGTATTCCTAGGTACTTTATTCTTTTAGTAGCAATTGTGAATGTGAGTTCACTAATGATTTGGCTCTCTGTCTGTTACTGGTGTATAGGAATGCTTGTGAGTTTTGCACATTGATTTTGTATACTGAGACTTTTCATTTTAAGGCAGAAAATCTGTATCACTGTGTTCCTCTTTACTGATTCTGGTGTTCTAGTTGATGTCATAAAATTATTCCACTTTAGTTTGCATACACTTGGTGAATGAACACACTCTGAATGCTACAGGTTGAATGTGTCCTCCAAAGTTCATGTTTTGCAAACTTAATCTTCAATGCAACAGTGTTGAGAGGTAGAAAGTTAAAGTGGTGATTAAGTTATGAGTGTTCATCACTGATGAATGTATTAACATTATTATTTTGGGTGTGGGTACATTATCATGAGAGTAAGGGTGGTTTTTTCATAAAAGTGAGTTTGGTTCTCTCTTACTCTCTTGCCATGCAATACCTTTTGCCATGTTGTGACATAGCAATAAGGCCTTCACCTGATGCATCCCCCAGATCTTGGACTTCCTAGTCTCCAGAACCATGGGCCAATAAATTTCTGTTGATTATAAGTTACCTAGTCTCAGATATTCTGATATAACAGAAGAAAATGAATAGTACACTAACATAATAAGTTACGTTTTTATTTTCTGAAGACTATCTTCAAAAAATTATTTGGACAGAGAAGAAAACACTATGGTCTTGAACAACATGGGAAAGTCCATTGTACATTATTTTTTTGTGAAAGAGAGGGAAAAAAAGAGAGATCAAAAAAGACAAGAAGGAGTAGTATTTATTGAGCTCAAGCCATATTACATCCACTGCGCTTGGTATGGTTTCTCGATTTATCCATTAACTCTTATATGACTTGCTATATTATTCTGAGGCAGATAGTAGTATTGTCTGCAGTTTAAAATAAGCACAATTAGGAATATTAAATTCCTATATCTGAAGTTTCACACTTAAGAGTTCTAAGGTGGTTTAGATCTTACTGGTCTGAAGTCGAAGCACAAAATGGCAACCAATGTATTATTAATAAAGTCTATACTATTGATTCTCTGTAGCGTAATATAAATAAAAATATATACTGCACCAAATTAAGGCTCGGCAATGTTATTATTTTTTGAACTCCTGGTTCCTATAGTTTTTATTATGTTTTGCTGTGGAACTTTTGTTCGTAAATCCAGCACTATTTGATATATGACCAGACTTGCAAATTTACTTCTGTTCAAAACAGCCAAAGGTTCAATACCCCACAATTAAGAGTGTATTTCAGAATCTGTCATTTGTTTGTTTTTCTCATTTTTAACTTTCTCAATGCACAGCTTAAGGCTAGATAATAAACTGTTTTAAAACTGAAAATTACTTTAAATGTTATCATAGGACTCTGCATATTAAAAACATAAGCATAATTTTACTTTAAAGCATTATTTCTCCAACTATTTAAAAAAAAAAAACAAAAAAGTAAGACAATGAGTAGATCAATTAAACATGACCAGTTCTGAGAAGTTTTCATAAAACTTTATATATTGGCATTTGTAGATATAGAGAACTCACCATATTGTTTACGGAGCCCTGGATTCAGAAAAATTATACTTGAGGAGTCATATTTCCACTCAGTACTCAATAGTTCTGTGCATTGGGCAGGCCCATTACATTTTGTATGTGTGTATTATCAGTTGTATAATGAAGATAACAATACAGTTCTAATTCACAAAATTGTTGCAAAAATAAGGTTAAAGAAAGTATAGGAACAAAATTTTACTGGTGATAACACATGATATACACGTGTTATTTTTATTCCTATCATTGCCCTAGTTTTGAAAAAAAAAAAAAGAAAAAAAAACTATTCAGAATGTAACTTTAAGTTTACTCCTTTATATACTTAAAAAAAAAAAACTTACAAGCATCTTTTGTGAATTAAAAAATTGAATAAATAGGTATTCCCACAAACAAGTTATCTATGCAAGTGAATTAAGAGGGTTGTTAGACAATGCCTTGCTATAAGAAACACTTTTAAAGGAATTCTAAGCCTTAATGGTTCTCCAGAGACCACTTGCACAAAGCAATTATTGATATACAGGAGAGAATATGACTGGGGGAATTTAGTGTTCAAAGTCACTAACAGAAGTAAAAGTTACAACTAGAAGAGTCTTCCTGAAGAGCACTGAATAGAAGAAAACGTGTCATCTCTCAAAGAGCCATTTTTTAAGAGTCAGAAATAGAAAGTTATTGTTCCTCTGCTATTCTATTATCAGATGAAGCTTTTGGCCCTTTGAAATGTGGGTTAATTTATGTATTTAGAGACTCTCAGCTAATTCTTCTAACCACTTTTCAATATATTCTCTTTGCTCCAGAAAAAAAGAGGTTCTGACTGTCTTCTGTCATGCACTTATCTTTTCCCTTCTTTACTCGAAGCATGAATGACTTCTTACACAGTTTTATGTGTAAAGTTTTACATGTGAAGAAAAAGTCTTACTTTTCTAAGTCCAAGACTGATATAAAATGCAATCTCAATGTCTCCCCTGCCTCCTTTTGTCTCTGTAAAAATTAGCAATATTCTTCCCTCCTCCAGCTTTGTTTTTCAACTAAGGCAGGTAAATACACTTGTAGATCAGCTTCTAACTCAAGCATGCTTACTCTGGAATTTTCCCATAAAAGTGAATCAGATCTTTTTTGGAATAAGTTGAATTCATCAATTACTGCAGGGAGTATACTATTTTTTTCTCCTATTCATTGTCTTTATTTTCCTTTAAACTTTTCTTTAGCTGGGATATTTCATAGTTAATAGAAGTGGGAAAATATAGTGTTTTCTAAATGAGTACATATTTATCCCTATATTTTATTTTATTTTA
>NW_012120709.1:4179433-4257339 GCF_000951035.1 Colobus angolensis palliatus
AGTTCAAAATGCAGAAATCACCGGTCTTCTGTGTCCTTCGCGCTGGGAGTTGGAGACTGCAGCTGTTCCTATTCGGCCATCTTGCTCCGCCCCCTTATCCCTATATTTTAACCAGAATTAAGTGAAGATTGAATCTGGTTCTTTCTTTAAACAATTTTAAGGTCGAATGGTTCTCTCCATACTACCCTGATCAGGTGTCACCTCATTTAAATTTCAGGCAATTCACAGGGACTAGCATTCTGAGCAACAAGTAGGACCAGGGATTTTAAATGACTCATTTCATCCTAACAATTGTATTGTTCTAATTTTGTTATTAAAAAAAAACTAGATTCAGTAATTCTGAAAAGATCAAATCATCATTATTAAGTAGAAGAACCTGAAGTACAATCTCAGCCTATCTGATTTTAAAATAAACATCCTTTCCAATCATCATGTTGTCTTGGATAAACTGAAAATCTCTCAGTGTATTGCTACATAAGCTTAAACTATAAATTTTTTGTAGCTGAAATGGTGAGTAAAATAAAATAAATCATTAAATTATATAAATTTAAGTGTTTAAATATAAAACAAAGTAGATTAAAGATTGGCATTTAGTAATTCTGTATTAGATTACACATATTAAATTATTTTGTAAGCAAATTCAATGTTTTTGTATCTTAAACTTTTAACACCTATATTAACAAAAAAGGAGCATATTAGGGAGATTTTAATTGGAACCAATGAGTTATCTTTCTTATGAAATATTTTAAAAGTCCCATAATGAACTATTATTTCTCTGTGCTTCCTGTCGCTATCGAAAAAGTCTAAGCCTCCAAGAAATCTCTCACCAGTGAAACTCATCCTCACATAATTCTGTTCATTTCTTAAAGCGACCTAATCTTTCATTCTTTCCTTATCTCTCAAACATTTTCACTAGGTCCCTTCGTAACACCTTCTTTCATCAGTAACCCTACTCCCCTACTTCACTTCCAACTATTCTCTGAAGTCTCCTGTTTTGACTCTAGGTTATTGAAGATGTGATAGCCAAAGGAACCTTTAAAAGACGTGTGTCATATTATCACTTCTATTCAGTATTGTATTAGAGGCCTTATCCACGGAAATAAAGAATGATAATTCTTACAGATTGTGTTTATCTGTTTGCATTACTATAAAGGAATACCTGAGACTGGATAATTTATAACAAAAAAGTTTTAATTAACTCACTGCTCTGTATGATGTACAGAAAGTATGGCACTGGCATTTTTTTCTGGTGAGGACCTCAGGAAGCTTACAATCATGCTGGAAGGTGAAGGGAGAGCATCTGCCTCACATGGTGAAAGAAGGAGCAAGGCAAGGGGAGGTCCCATACTTTTAAACAACCAGATCTTGCATAAACTGAGTGAGAACTCACTTATCATCAAGGGGATGGTGCTAAACCATGCGGCATCCACCCCTGTAATCCAATAACCTCCCACCAGACTCACCTCAGACTTTGGGAATCACAATTCAACATGAGAGTTGAAGGGGACAAACATCTAAACAATATCACAGATATTAGAAAGAATGAAACTTCTAGTTATAATATGCAAATTTCACAAATTACAAACTTATGCTTAAAAATCCCAAGTATTTACAAATAAAATATTAGATTCATGTCAAAATTTAGCTATGTTGCAGGATTTTAGATCTCTATTAGATATGAATTATTATTTATACATAGTAGTAAGAGTTGGAAATTAAAAATAAAACTACTTAAAATAGCATCAAAATATTTTGTGCCTCTGAATAAATCTAAGAAAATATGTGCAAGGCATAGAAGAAGAAAACTAAATAAGTACGTAAAGATATTCCAGAAAACCAACATAAATGGGGAAATATATCACATTCATGAATTGAAAAACTCAAGATGTCAATTTACAAAAAATGAAAATACAGGTACATTGCAATCTCTGTGAAAATCTCCATAGGGTTTTGGAGGGTAGATGAAGAGACTTGATACGCTGATTTTAGAATTTTTACAGGAATCAATGTTTTCAGTCTAGCCCAGATATTCTAAAAGAACAATATAGTAAGAAAACTCTACCAAATGGAAAGATTTATTACATACTTAAAGTTACTACTTTACTTTAGGATTACATACCTAAAGTTACTACTTTAGGTATGTAATACAGTTACTATTTTAGGCATGTAATAAATCAAAGTAAACCCACAATTAGATACCATTAAAGTAGTATAGGGTTATACTACTTTAAGGTTAGACAAAACTGAGAGCGGGCAACATTTGGCTCACAGGCAAACCACTCCTTTTTTAAAAATAAAGCTTTATTGGAAGATAGCCATGTCCATTTATTTATGTCTTGTCTATGGCTGCTTCTATACTACACCAGGTTGCAACAACAAAGACTGTATGGCCCAAAGTGTAAAATCTTTGCTCTCTGATCTATTAAGAAGGGTCAAGAACAATTAAGATGTTCCTTGCACAAGAATAATAAAGGAAACTAAAGAGCCAGTATCATGTATATATAAATTGCTGATATATGAAAAAGAAATAACTGCACAGCAGTTAGGAAAGGATGGAAATCATGGACCACTACTTCACACTAGTAACATATAGACACGCACACACACAGACATATACACACACACACAGAGCAATTCTGTATAGCTCATATAATCAATAAAACTCCCTCTATTTATTTAAAAAAAAGTAGGAAAACTTGACCACATTAAGAGTATGAATTCCAGCAGTATCTTTAAAAAGTAAAAAACGAGCTATGTAGTGGGAAAGGTATTTTCAATACACATAACTGGTAAAGGCAGTACATTTATAATATTTTTTAGTTAAAATATATTAGAAATAGATAATGGAAATTTGCAGGAAAGAAACAATAAAAGGAAGAAAAAAGAAGGAGAAAAGGTAGGAGGAAGGGAAAAAGGGAGTGAGGAAGATAGAAAAGTAGGAACACATAAAGATTGTATCAGAAAACAGGACACACACACATTATATAGTCGAATGTTAAAAAAAGACAAGTGTAATTAGTAATTCATGAATGCAAAGTAAACCCACAATTAGACTGTATTAGTCCCTTCTCATGCTTCTATGAAGAAATGCCTGAGACCCCGGTAATTTATAAAGAAAAGAGGTTTGACTCAGTTTCACACAGTTGGGGAGACAGGAAACTTATGATGGAAGGCACCTCTTCACAGGGTGGCAAGAGAGAACATGACAACTAAGAAAAGGCGGAAGCCCCTTATAACCATCAGACCTACCTACTATCATGAGAATAACATGTGGGAAACTGCCCCCATGATTCGACTACCTTGCATCAGGTCCCTCCCATGACAGGAGGGGATTATCGGAATGACAATTGAAGATGAGATTTGGGGTAGAGACACAACCAAACTACATAACAGATATCACTGAAAATTAAAATTTAAACAAATGGAAAATCTGACAATACCAAGTTGGAAAAGATTTAGAGCAACCAGAACTTATAGTGACAGTGAAAATATAAATAAGCCAGAAGAGTTATAGTTTGGGCTTTGAAAGCCAAAACAAACATCCGCAGAAAACAAACACAAGGTGTTATTTTATACAATTGAAAATTCATATACTCTCTGATTCAGCAATTCTACCCTAAACATCTATTCTGCAGACCCATGCTTATTTGCACCAAGATATATTTACAAGTATGTTTATGGTAAATAAAACTAGATCAAACCCAAAATAAGATCAAGAATAAAATGAAAAAATAATAATGCATTCATACAAGAAAATACCCAAACACAAAAAGATAGAAACTATATTTATAAAAAATATATTTGGTAAATTTTTTAAATGTTATGCTGAGTATAAGAAGAGAGAAAAAATTAATACTAACTGAATATTTTAATTATATAAAACAAATACCAGGAAAAACAAAAGTACAGAGAGGTTACGTGGATGCTTGCTTTGCAAATTGGTAATGCTACATGGGTATATTTTATACACACTCAATGGGCAATATGTAAAAATTTTAAAAGTTTAAAAACTAAAACAACATTTTCAGCAGAAAAAAATGGCAAAAGACATCACAGGCGATTTACAAAAGAGGAAATCAGATGACGAACATATGAAAGGATATTACAACATCCCTAATAGAGAAATTCAAATTAGAACTAGAATTAGCCTGTCTGAGATGCAAGATTTAAAGTCTGATAACTTATTTGTTTTACTAGTGCTGAACATAACATGTGGAAAATATGTCATTTATACTGCTCTTTATAATGTAATTTGACAAAACTATTTTGGAGATCAATTTGATTTGAAAATTTTGAGACTGTGCATACTTTGGAATTCAGTAATTCCACTTCAAAAAAACTACCCTCAGAAAATATTTGTCATAGACAGACAAGAAGACAAGCATATGAATGTTTACTGTAGCACTCTTAACCATGTGAGAAGATATGCAAACAATGCAACCGTCTATCAGCAGTCGTATGGAATAATAAATGCACATTTATTTATTCAGCAGAAGAGTATTTCAATCTAAAATCAATAAACAAACTCTATGTATACTGCTATAAATTCATTTCAAAAATATAATGTGGAATAAGAACGACTGCAAAATATTCACAATATGATAGACAAACACATTTCTTCTAATAGTATGGGTGGGAGTTTAAATGCATAGTTACAGATTAGTAGGTTGCTTTATTTTACCAGTGAATTGAGAGAAGATAATTTCTCAACTCAAAATGAGGAGAAGACAACATTTGAGGCTTGTTAATATAAGAATAAGAATGAAATAGTCCCTTTGGAAAGTGGAAGAGATAATTTTTCAAGGAACTGCAGCATTTTTGCCAGGTGATGCTGAGTTTCCACTTGAAATTTACGGTTATAATTTAAATGGAGTCCAGTCAAGAGACCTAAAGTTTTCCAACAGCCACGTTTAGCTGCTAGTGTTAGAATACAGAGAAGGAACAAATGTTGCATAGTTGGGGTTTCTCATGATATGGTATTCTTGTATTATTTTGGGGTAAGTTCTTTTGGTCATTATAGATGTGAGAGTGTGTGTGTGTGTGTGTGTGTCTGTGTGCGTATTTTGTATTTTTCTGGCTTATAATATTCAATGTAGATTTTTTTTTCATATAAGTTAGTAACTAATTTGTTTTTCTATTTTATACTATTTGCTTTTGGCATTGTAATAGTGCCAAAGGTTGAATTTTTAAAACAGACTCAGGTAAGTAGTCATACAGGTAGAGAACCTACCTGTATCAGCCATTGTTCATTCAGCTGAGTCCCATAAGTCCATATATTCCAGGTTTATTTTCAATAACATATCTAAGCATACTAAGTACATCCTTACATAATAATTTCCTAGGTCATGTGATTGCCAAAAAATTGCATTAGAGTGTTACCAAGAAGGTTAGGAAGAGGTGGAAAGTGCCATTAACTCTTCACTTCCAAGTATCACGGTTGTATTACAGTCATAAAAGGAATAGGGTAATATCACAATAGGTTTTTTTTCTTTTTGTTTTTTACAACATATTACAAGAAGTACTGTTACTTGAAAGTTTGGTAAAACACACTTAAATATATCGGGGACTAATGATTTTTTTTTCTCACTTCTCCCCAACTCAGTCATTTTGCTTTTGTTATTTATTTTTTTTGCTACTGATTTATTTTTACTTTAAAGTTTTATGTATGTTTTCTAATTTTTCTTGAGTCTTACATTCATAGATTAGTAGAAAATTATGAATTCCATGATTTATACAGTGTTCTCTCCCATATTTCTGAGTTCTGAACAAATACATTCTGTCCAACTATGAGAATGAAATCCTAGACCCCTTGAAGTGGAGCACATATAAAAGTCAAAATCTTTATTGGGTAATATCATGTCAGATTTTGCTTATTCTGATTTTTCCTTGTGTTTCCAATTATTTCTGGCATCTTGAGGGTTTTGTGTTTTTTTTTTCTTGCAAGCTCAGTACCACATTAGTACTTTTTGGAGAGTTGTATTAATTTAGCCTGTGCTTTTCTCATAGAAAAGCACTTAACTTTTCTCAGTTAACTTCCTGGACACAACTCACTTCTAGTGATTCTCCTACCTCACTGACCACTTCTTCATCATTCTCTTTATTGATTACTTTTCCTTACTCCTTCCCCTTTCTATATATCAAGCTTCTAAATAAAACTCAGTTCGGTGCTTTACATAGCATGTTTCCTGATTTTCATTCTCAATTTTTTCTCAGGTTCTGTCCTACACCTCCTGCAGTCACCAAGACTATATTCACCTTTTTACTTGCCACCTGGCCTCTTTTATTAAGAGCCATATTAAATTGACATGTCCTAAACAACCTTTTTTGGTTCTATTTGTCCCAATCTGCTACTATCAAATGGCAGTACCATTCACTCAGTTGCTCAGGACAAAAACCTAAGGGAGACATATTTTACTTCTTTTCTATTTTTCCTATATCCTCTAAAAACTTAACTTCAGAATACTTCTTAGGGTAATTTTGCTTCTTCTTCATCTCTCCTCTGTACTCTTACCTCACTTCCCTTCAGTCATTACCTTCCAGTCACACTGGCATTTTTTAAGGTTTTCTAACAAGCCAATCACGATCCTCTGCTTAGCACCCACTGCCCTTTAAGGCCTTCATAAATTTGGCTATATCTGATTATTTAACTCTCTATTCTAACGACCACATCTGACTGCCCTATGTCAAATACTCCTCCACATATTCTATTATGCTGATGTCTTTAAATACTTAATAGAACCTAAATTACTATTTACTTTTATTATTATTTTTCTTTTTGTTTCTTTTAAGTTCTGGGATACATGTGCAGAACGTGCAGGTTTGTTACATATGTGTATATGTGCCGTGGTGGTTTGCTGCACCTATCAACTCTTCATCTAGGTTTTAAGTCCTGCATGCATTAGGTATTTGTCCTAATGCTCTCCTTCCCCTCGCCCCCCACCCCTCGACAGGCCCCAGTGTGTGATGTTCCCCTCCCTGTGTCCATGTGTTCTCATTGTTCAACTCTCACTTGTGAGTGAGAACATGTGGTGTTTGCTTTTCTGTTTTACCCTATTACTTTTAAATTATTTTTCCCCTTAGTGAAACCAGTCTCATTGTGTGAGGTGTCACCTGAAGTTCTTGGTCTCACAGCCAAGGATACCAAGGACACCAAGGAGATGGACACTCCAAATGTGAGGTTAGAGCAGTTTAATAAGCACCAAAAGAAGGCTCTCTGGAGCAGAGAGGGGTCCCAGAGAGATGGGCTGCCATTTTACAGTGACATCCAAGAGCATTTATAGACAAGCTGGAGGGGAGCAATGCTTCATTCGCATAAGGCACAAATTTCTGAGTTCCCACCTCCACCCTTTCTGGTGCGCATGCGGGCTTCTTAGCCTGAGTTACTCCAAGTTGTTTATCTCTTCTTGCTTCACATGTGTAAAAATGGTGGGAGGCAGAACACTCCAAGGTAGATGTGTCTGGTTCAGGGTAGCTCTTACCAGTGCTGCTGCAAGCACTCCCCCTGCACAAGTCTCCTTGTCTGAGTATTTCCAAGAAGGGAGGGGACTGTGCTTACTGGGGCCCACTGTATATCTGTATGTCACACAGGAGGCCCCTTTCTGTGTTAGAGTTTGCCTTTACTATCTGTGTTTGCAGCCTGATATCTAAGGCTGCTCTTTGCTGAAGGAGAAATGACCTCTTGGGCTGCTTTTTGTTAGAAGAGAGTCTGTTTTTTGTTAGAAAAGAATTCTACCGTAACTATCTGCCTAGTTGATTTCTCTCTCTCACCTCTCACATTCCCCCCTCAGGAGTGGAGACCCTGACTTCTGTTAGGGGGTTTGGGCAATGACCCATCTAGCTACTTCCTGCTGGAGAGGGTCGTTGAGTGGTGAAACAGCAGATAGGGTTCCTCCTGAGGTCGATCTAGAGGTCCTAGGAAGAATGGAGTGTCCATGTGGGGCTCCATTTGTAACACCATTGAGAGTCTGAAAGCTTGTAGCCAAGGAGAGATGAATCTGGTTAGAAGGTTTAACAAACATGGTCTAAAAATTAAAACTAATACAATCATTAATCGAGGGCCTGACAAAGGGAGGAGCCATGATCCTCAGTTCAGCCATTTAGACCAAGAGTCCCATAACTCAGACTGCCGTTGTCATATCTTAGAGGCTCAATCTGCTAATTTTGGGGTGTCATCCCTTACTATCCCTAATTGGTTGAAATAGAAATAGTATTCTTTCTCTAGGAAGAGGCACAGGCCCCCTTTTCAGCAGTTAGGAGGTCTAGTCCCTTCCTGTTGTATAGAGTGACTGCTGCCAGGAAATCTATTTGATTTTGTATAGTGTTAATGGTTCAGGCACTGTCCTTTAAACTTTCTGTAAAATCTTTGGACAAGTCTTCATAGTAGGGTAGAGAGGTTGCAAATCCTCCAACCTCTGTCCCTACACTTGCTGTGATTCCTAATCCTACCAAAAGGGGTATGAACTGGACAGCCTGTTTATGCTAAGGGATTGGCTGTTGGGGGCTATATTAATTTCAGGAGTTAGGTAAACAGCCATATAGTTTCCAGTCCAATTGGCTGGTAAACATAAGTGGGAGATGGTTCTGCACAGGAATAAGACTCTCTGTTTTTCAAGGCAGAAATTATTTTCTATGGAGAATATATAGGTTAGTTTGCAATTTTCATTTTCCAAGGTGGTTAGGGTTCCTGCCAAGGTGACCTCAGTTAAAGGTTAGAAAGGACCCTGGGAAATAACCTGTTTTACCCCAACAGTTTTGTTTTCCCAGTTGCGTTTGATATCCACCAGCAGCCACTCAGAAGTTTCTTCATATTGGGGAACTAACAGGCACTAAGATACCTCAGTGGTGGTACAATCTTCCCAAGGGAAAATGTGAACAAAGCTAGTGAGTCTATTTATACAATACCCAGAATGCACATCCTTCAAAGTCCCCTTATTTATGGATGGTCTCCCTGAGGATTGTACAGGTCTTCTAAATGGTGCAGTTTGAGAAAACATGTAGTTTACATGATCATGCGGGTGGTTAATCTCTAGGGTTTAGTTGCTTTGATGTCCTCTTAAGGCCCCCAGGGCCTGACAAAAATGTTGGCTTCTCCTAACACAAAGTGGTGCTTGAAACTTTATTTCTGTGTGTTGATATTGAGTCCCAAATGGGTTTTTGGGGGGGATACAACCCCAGAAAGTTTACCTTGATAGGACTGGAGAAGGTTTACTGCTTGACCTGTTAGTGCGAACCTTGCCATCTCATTAGGTTGGAAGTTATACAAATTATTCAAGCTCATTACCATAAAGGGGACTCCCTACCTTGTATTTGGGGTAATAGGTCATTTTATTAAGGGCACAATAGCGAGTTGGGACTGTGATGGCAGTGTATTGAGATGAGGATGACAGGCAAAGCCAGCAGTCCCTTGTCAAAGTTCAATTAGTGTTAACAACTTCTGTGCTAGATATAAAGTCTTCAAAAGGTACCCTAAGTTTATTAATTGTTGGAGGGGTGCAGCAAAACCTGATAGCATCATGAGGCTAATTCCTAATACATACACGTTGTGGGTGGCCATCTTGAGAAAGATAAAGACCCTCTATAAAAAAACACAACCAAACAATATACTACAGCAATTGACACTCTTTGTCCAAAACTCCACTCAAGAGTGTGCTACAATGCATAGTCCTATTGCAAATAGCAGTGTAAGTACAGCAATTCCCACAAATGTGGCATAGTAAATAATTTCAATCTAAAATTTTGTTCACCAAGATATAGAATTTCCCTTTGGAGATCTATGAAGTAATTTTGAGAGGAAAGGCAGAAATGACAGAATGTATCTGGTAAGGTAGGGGTGGAATTGAGTAGGAAGAGTAGCCCTCATTCATTTGCTTCTCTTTGGTGATTTTCAATTTCAGATTTCCTATTTCTTCGCAGTGATATTCAGAGCATTATTCTGTATTGTCTGGGGCTTCTCCCTCAGCCTTCCAGGCTCTGACTCAAGTGTGATGAATCCAAGAGTCAATTTTGCAACTTTTACCACCGACCGGGTGGAGAGAAAAGAGTATAAGGTCTTTCCCAACTAGGGCCTAGAGGAGGGAAAAGAGAAAGGAGAGCCTTCACCAGTACTAAGTCTCCTGGATTAAATAAAGGTGGTCCTATTTCCTGCAATTGGGCCTATTAGCTGTGTCAACTCCTGTTGAAAGTAGGTCAGGGAAGCTATATGTTTGACCAATTCAGAGGTGTCCTGATCTCATAGGAATCATTGGTAAGAAAAGGTCACCCATACAACATTTCCAAAGGAGTTAAACCTAAATTTGAAGGGGTATTTCCTATTTGTAATAGGGCCATGGGAAAGAGAATAGTCCAGGGTAGGTGAGTCTCTTGAGACAACTTTCTGAGGTGTCTTTTGATAATGTCATTTGTTTTTTCTACCTTTCCTGAGGACAGGGGTCTCCAAGCACAATGGAGATATCATATGCCCAGTGCCTTTGAGACATCCTGAGCAACAGCTGCTTTAAATGAGGAGCCATTGTCACTTTGGAGGTATTTAAGGAGTTCAAAATGGGGAGTTATTTCATTAATACTCATACTACCTTGGAGACCCTCTCTGTTCAACATGAAAATGCTTCCACCCAGTTAGTGAAGGAGGTAGTGAGTGCCCCTTGGTTTTGGCATATGGGCAATATGGCATATTGGCATAGGGGCAATTTGGCATATGCCTCCTATAAGAAACATGCTGCTCATCCCCAAATTTCTCAGCTGCCTGCAGATCTGTCTGCCTCTCAGCAGCTAACTGTTAGGGTTTGGTTTAAGAGTAACATAACATCACTCCATGTGAGGTCATATGTCAGGCCTAGGTTTTGGAAAGCCTCTATGTATTTGTTGGGGTCATCAGAGAACCTACCAAGGTATTCTTTTATTTGTCTAAGGTCTTGCAATGAGCGAGGTACCTGAACCCTAGTAGCACCATGTCCACTGTGCATTTCTTGCAGAGGTAAAAGCATAGCTGGGGAAGAGGGGAATTTTGGAAGTGGTGGAACTGGAGGAGTTGAAGGCACAGTTGGAGAAGGGGGCCTTCGATAAGGGGAACAAGAGTTGCTGATACACTTCATTGTCTCAGAAGATTCCCCAGGAATTTGTTTTCTTAGCTTTGGGAAATCATTCCCAATGGGTCTGCCTGATACGAACGCTGAAAGAGCTGGATCAATTGTGCATCACTTGCAGAGGTCCGGGTTGTCCTGCAGGGCAAAGAAAGCCTATACATAGGAGACCATTTGCCTCCCGTCTACAGAAAAAATCTAATTGTTAGATAATATTAAAATCAAGATTTCCCTCAGAAGGCCAGGTTTGTCTGTCCCCAAGCTATTAAAAAGGCCATGCCCTTGTGCAAAAGAATGTGAACTGCTTTTTCTTCAGAGTCTTGGGGTCAAAGGAGTTCCAGCACTTCAGAATGCACTCAAGAGGAGTGCAGGCTGATGATGGTTTGTTACCCTTTTAGAAAGAGGTAGGGGGAAGGAAAGGCATCCTAGTCTTCTCTTTCCTTTTGGAGTGACAGCCTTCCTCTCCCACTGTCTTTAGGGGAGGAAGGCAGTGGGGGCGACCCCCCTACTCTTCTCCTTCCTTTGTTCCCTGGACCCTGGCATCCATTAATGGTGCCCACCCAGGGATGCAAGTGTGACCTCCATCCATGGACCCGGAGGAGTAGGTCAGGCAGTAATAGTCATGCTCACCTGCGTGAGATCCTAGTCCTCCCCTGATAATTCCCGTTTGATTCCTTAGATTTGTGTGGCTAGCATATTCCCCCTATAGATGAATCTCAGGAGAGACTACCTAACAGTTGCATCTGGGCCAGGCCCCACAGTGAAGAGAGTATTCTGGGTTAGGTCTTATATTTTGCTATTATGGCCCATGCTAAAGTATTTATCCTTAGGCCATTTTTCTGATTGACTTCCAAACATAGAATCCCTTCTCTATTTAAATGCCATTCTGGTCGGAGGCAGAATACATTTATTTTACCCAGAATGCAAGCAAAAAAGTGTATGTTTCTTGAGTTCATAAACCTAAAGTATTTTATTAGATGGATATTAACAAATTATAATAGTTATGTATTTAAATGTTTGCTTTAATTTACCTATCTCGGGATATTGTGCATTACTTTTACATTCCATTAAAACTTCTTGGCAAAATGAGGTATTCTTCTTGTAGTCATCCAGTCTCAAGTCTTTTATTTAAAAGTTGGAGACCTGGCTTTTCAAATAATCTTTAAATTGGCTTAATCTTAGGAATTGAAATACTTTTGTTTAATACATTAGCTTAAATCAGACTGCCCTGGGCTATTCTGCTCTTCCACTTGAATTGCAAGAAAAGCATATTTCAGCTAATCTTTCTGCCTCCATTTTTGGATGATAGGTTTAGATGCCCCACTAGAACTCAACAATAAAACTACACCCTGTGACTCCTTTCCTTGAAACTTCTTTTGTTTAGAAACAAATGGGGAGGCCAAGGGTCTTTCTCACTTGGTTAAACAAAAAAAGATTGACTTGCCCTTGAGCATTTATAATTAAAGTTCATTTTGAATTATTTCTCAGAGTTTAGATTGGGCATAAAATATATACCCCAATTCTCTGATGCATTGTACAGTTTCATAAGTAGTCTATTTCACTGGTGCCATGTTAAGAGACCACCCACAGGCTCTGTGTTAGCAACAAGGCTGTATATTTCACCTGGGTGCAGGTGGGCTGAGTCCAAAAAGAGGGTCAGTGAAGGGAGATAGGGGTGGGGACCTTTTGTAGGATTTGGGTAGGTAAAGGAAAATTACAGTGAAAGGGGGTTGTTTTCTGGCTGGCAGGGGTGGGGGTCACAAGGTGCTCAGTGGGGGAGCTTTTGAGCCAGGATGAGCCAGGAGAAGGAATTCACAAGGTAATGTGAATTAAGGCAGGAACAGACCATTTTCACTTCTTTTGTGATTCTTCAGTTACTTCAGGCCCTCTGGACCTAGACTTGCAGGTCACAGGGGATATGATGGCTTAGGTTGGGCTCAGAGGCCTGACAGTCTAGTTCTAATTTAGACTAATTTAGACAAAGAAATATTTGTTTCTTTACAGTCTATTTTTCAAGTCCTCTACTACCAGTATCATACAGAAAGAAATCAACAGCATTTTCAATAGAGAGCCAGCCTGCTGGATCCCAAAATTCTGAGCTAGGTAGCTACAATAATCATTGAAAGTTCTAGCACATAGTGGGTACTTAATAAACATGCAAGCTATTAATAATCATTATTACTAGCAACAAAGAACACAGCACCGTTCCCCGCTGAATGTGTCTGAGATTCTACAACACTCAAGACATACATTCAGGAAACAATGGCTTCCATGAGAAAACAATGGCTGTTGTACCCATACCATACGGAATATTTTGCTCTTTTACTTTGTCATGTTTGAAATGCTTGTTCCCCAGTGCTGTAAAGACATAGCACTTGGACATAAATTTAATTTCCTCAGCAAGGTCATTTTTACTTTCTGCAGAAAGGGTACACTCGCCAGCAGTTTTGCCACGAGAGTATACCAAACAAAGGAGACAGGGTCATTTATAACCTGACGCATCCCTCGCTACTGCTGTGTCTGGTTTCCATTGGCTGGAACAGGACCTCACATTCTGTATTTGCTCTGACTGGGTAGCAACTTAGATCTTTTTTTTTTTCTTTTTTTCAGATGAAGTCTTGCTCTGTTGCCCAGGCTGGAGTGCAATGGCATAGTCTCACCTCACTGCAACCTTCACCTCCCAGGTTCAAGCGATTCTCCTGTCTCAGCTTCCCAAGTAGTAAGGATTACAGTTGCCCGCCACCAAGTCTGGCTAATTTTTATATTTTTAGTAGAGATGGAGTTTCACCATGTTGGCCAGGCTAGTATCGAACTGCTGAACTTGTGATCCGCCTGCTTCGGACTTCCAAAGTGCTGGGATTACAGGCATGAACCACCGCACCCGGCAGCAACTTAGAACTTTTTAAAAGAGGCAAAGGCAGAGGAGAAAAAAGGAAGGAGGAAGTAACTTGTGGAATGCTGAGAAAGGTAAAAATACTTTCAAATAAGGAAGAGGAAAAGGCTATGACCTAATGCTTGCTTGGACCAGTATAAGCATGCCAGGGCAAGTATTTAGGCTAAATTGTGGGAGCTAAGAATATAAAGTACATTGTGTTCCATGTGTCCATGTGAAGAGATCAACAAACTGGCTTTGTGTGAGCAACATGGCTGTTTATTTCACCTGGGTACAGGCAGGCTGAGTCCGAAAAAGGAGTCAGCAAAGGGTGGTGGATTATCATTAGTTCTCATAGGTTTTGGGATAGCTGGTAGATGTAGGAGCAACATTTTGCAGGCAGGGGGTGGATCTCACAAAGTACATTCTCAAGGGTGGGGAGAATTACAAAGAACCTTCTTAAGGGTGGGGAAGATTACAAAGTACGTTGATCAGTTAGGGTGGGGCTTAACAAATTACAATGGTGGAATGTCATCAGTTAAGTCTATTACCACTTCTGTTGTGGATCTTCAGTTGCTTCAGGCCATCTGGTCACAAGGGATATGATGGCTTAGCTTGGGCTCAGAGGCCTGACATTCCTGTCTTCTTATATTAATAAGAAAAATAAAACAAAATAGTGGTAAAATTTTTGGGGGTGGTATGGAGAGATAATGGGCGATGTTTCTCAGGGCTGCTTCAAGGGGGATTAGGTGCAGTGTGGGAATCTACAGTGGAGAGATTCAATTGAAGAAAGATTTCGGGGTAAGGGGTGATATTGTGGGGTTGTTAGAAGGAGCATTTGTCATATAGAATTATTGGTGATGGCATGAATGTGGTTTTGTATGAATTGCGAAATCAAACAAAAGACACAAGGTACAAATAAGAGGAGAAAAACAAATATTAAAGGACTAAGAACTGGGAGTACCCGGGACATACAATTACAGAGTGTCAAAGGGGGTTCAGTGTAATTATTTGCTTGGTTGGCAAGTTTTTGGGCTCTATCCTTGAGTCTTTTTATGTTGTCATATACCAGATAAGAATGATTTAGGTAAAAACAACATTCTTCATTGAAAAATATACAGAGTCCCCCCCCCCAACTCCTGTTTTTTTTTTTTTTTTTTTTTTTTTTGTTTTGTTTTTTAGCAGTGAATAAGCCGGGGCCTCGTAGAATTTGGAGGAAAGAGAAATGCAAAGCCAGCAATTGTTTGTTGAAGAAGGATTAGAAATGGCTAGGAGAGAGTGAGATTGATAGTGTGGTGGAGATAGATGGGAAGAGATAGACGGTGTCATAAGAAGGAGAATGAGAATAAGGGTAAGTATGAAAGAACAGGACTTCATCAGGGTGAAAGTATTGGAGTATACTTTGTCACTGAAGATCTTCTATCCACTTAAAGAGACTTAAGGGTGGCAGTTTGAGGTAAAACCAGGAGCCACTAAATACCAAGAGCCTGAGAAACTGCTTGGGTGATTTGACTAATAAAGGCCGTTCTGTCATTGGACTGTATAGAGGTGGGAAGGACAAACTGAGGAATTATGTCTGACAAAAGGGAAGAAATGACCACAGTGGCCTTTTCAGACCCTGTGGGAAAGGCCTCTACCCATCCAGTGAAAGTGTCTACCCAGGCATATTTCCTGACCGGAGGCATGTAAGTAAAGTCAATTTGCCAGTCCTGGGCAGGGATGAATCCCTGAGCATGATGCGTAGGGAAGGGAGGGGGGCCTGAATAATCCCTGGGGAGTAGTAGAATAGCAGATGGAACACTGAGAAGTTATTTCCTTGAGGATAGATTTCCACGATGGAAAGGAAATGAGAGGTTCTAAGAGGCAAGCTAGCGGCTTGTAACATACATGGAAAAGGTTATGAAATAACGTTAGAGTATAATGGAAGGAGATACTTTTCTTGGTCCCGGAACCATTTGCCTTGTGTGGGAAGAGATAGGTGGAAGTTTCAGCAGGGGAGTAGGTGGGAGTGGCCAGATGAGGAGAAAAAATGCCATGACGGATAGAAGTTGGAATGCTAGCTGCTTTTTTAGCCACCTTATCAGCATAAGCGTTGCCCTGTGTGATAAGATCTGATGCCCTTTGATAATCCTTGCAGTGTATGACTCCAGCTTCCTTTGGAAGTAAAGCAGCCTGGAGAAGAGTTTTTATTAAAGAGGCATTAATGATGGAGGACCCTTGTGTAGTGAGGAAACCTTTCAGCCCATAAAACAGCATGGTGATGCAGGATATGGAAGGCATATTTAGAGTTAGTATTAATATTGACACATAGTCCTTTTACAAGAATGAGGGCCTGAATTAAGGCAATGAGTTCGGCTTGCTGAGAGGTAGTGGAGGGGGCAGAACAGTAACCTCAATGATAGATGTGGAAGATACTATAGCATAGCCTGCCTTTGCTGGTGTGTGGTGATTAGGTCTGGTGGAACTGCCATCAATAAACCAAGTGTGGGCCGGGCGCGGTGGCTCAAGCCTGTAATCCCAGCACTTTGGGAGGCCGAGACGGGCAGATCACGAGGTCAGGAGATCCAGACCATCCTGGCTAACACGGTGAAACCCCGTCTCTACTAAAAATACAAAAACTAGCCGGGCGAGGTGGCGGGCACCTGTAGTCCCAGCTACTCGGGAGGCTGAGGCAGGAGAATGGCGTAAACCCAGGAGGCGGAGCTTGCAGTGAGCTGAGATCTGGCCACTGCACTCCAGTCTGGGTGACAGAGTGAGACTCCGCCTCAAAAAAAATAAAAAATAAAAAATAAACCAAGTGTGAAAAGGGTGGAACAGGAAAGAAGGAAATATAGGGAAATGCAGTGAATGTCAGGGGGATCAGAGAGATACAGTCATGGGGATCAGGTGTGGTATCAGGAATAATGTGGGAGGCCATATTGAACTCGGGGCCAGGGACAATGGTAATTGTGAGAGATTCAACAAAGAGTGAGTATAGCGGAAGGAGCCGGGGAGCAGAAAGTATATGTGCCAGGTGTGAGGAAAAAAATAGATTTTGGAAGTTATGAGAACTATAGAGAGTGAGTTGAGCATAGTTTGTGATTTTGAGGGCCTCTAAAAGTATTAGGGTGGCAGCAGCCACCACACACAGACATGAGGGCTAGGCTAAAACAGTAAGGTCAAGTTGTTTGGACAGAAAGGCTACAGGGCATGGTCCTGGCTCTTGTGTAAGAACTCCGACCGCACAGCCCTGCACTTTGGCTGTGTGTAATGAAAAGGGTTGGGACGAGTTAGGGAGAGCTAGTGTGGGGGCAGCTTCTGGGGTTGATTTTAAGGAATGGAAAGAGAAGTAGGGAAAGGATTTAGGATCTATGGGGTCAGCTAGGTTTGCCTTTGTGAGTTTACATAATGGTTTAGTCAGGATGGTAAAACTAGGTATCCAAAGGCGGAAGTACTTAACCATGCCTAGGAAGGAAAGGAGTCCATGAGGGTTATCTGAAAATTTACTTAGGACTATTTTAATTTGTTTTAAGTCTGAGAGACAAAATGGTACATGCACTCTGGCTGGGCCGAATTCTCCTCCCACTGCTTGGAGGGGGCATAATTGGGGAATACTGGCACTCTATGGTTCATTGTTTACCCCTTTGTCTATCTCCTTTTGGATGGTTTGGGTTGAAGGGGTGTCCTTATTAGTTGGGGAATGAGTCAGGGGGGTGCTGGGGTATGGAGGTAGACTCTGAGGGGTTCCTGTAGGGCATAAATCACACTTTTTACATAATTGCGAGTTGTCTCTTAATGAAAAGAAAGTTTGTACATATGGCACTTCACTCCATTTGCCTTCTTCTCTATAAAAGAGGTCTAGCTGTAAGATGGTATCATGATTTATACTTCCCTCAGGAGGCCAGGTTTCTGCCCCTTGAGGAGGATGTCATGGCCAGGTGGTACTGCAGAAGAATATAAGTCATTTCTTTCTTAGTGTCTGAGGATCAAATTGGTCCCAATTCTCCAGAATATATCTTAGGGGCATTTTTGCCTTGGGTGGAATGTTTCCCATCTGAAAAAAGAACATAGTGATGCCAGCGCCCCTAGTCATTTTCCGATGAGCATTAGTCCTAGAGTGTCCTCTATGGTTCTAATGCTTATTCCTTTCCAGGGTGCGTAACCACCTATGGACCTCTGCTTATCGGATTTGTTATGCTCACCAATATAGCAGTCCTGCATCTGTTTTCCCACCTCTCTTGACCACAAGAAAGGGGTCCAGGCTGCTGGATTCTAGTGGTCCTTTACCAGCATGCCCAACATTGCCTTTGCGCTCAGGTGTGAGTTCTTTTCCAGGGTGCATAACCACCTATGGACCTCTGCTTATCGGATTAGTTATGCTCACTGATGTAGTAGTCCTGCACCTGTTTTCCCGCCTTTCTTGACTACAAAGAAAGGGGTCCAGGCTGCTGGATTCTAGTGGTCCTTTACCAGCATGCCCAATATTGCCTGTGCACTCAGGGGCGAGTCCTAGAGCTGGACTGGGCTCCTGAGTATTTCATAACAACCCAGCAGCCCCATCAAGATGCATTTCTATAAAAAACAGTTCTTATGCAAATTCATTTAACAGAGGGTGTAGCTAACCTTTTGAATCAGGATTGAGATAGTCTTTTGATTCTATAAATACTTTAAGGCTTGGCTGAGTGCAAACAGCTCGCATGTTTGAGGAGACCTATTATTAGGCTTTTTCTTTTTTTTTAACTCTGCTTCCACAGGAGTCTCCATATCAATTACTGAATACCCACTGGGATTTTTTCTCAATCACCCGGGAGGAACCATCTATCATCCTGTCTTGAACGGAGTTCCTCCTAGGTCTGGTCGACCTTGCATAGTAATTAAGATTTAAATCCTGTCGTTTTGTAGAAGGGGTTTGGGTTTGGGAGATTAGCCAGACATGATCAGCAGGGAGAGAACGTGTGCTTTCATGAAGAATTATGTCAAGATAGGTAATGGATGAGGAAGAAATCTGGGCTTGATTGAAGTAATGGGGGCTGTCCACGAAGCCTTGTGGCAGTATAGCCTAGGTAATTTGCTGAGCCTGATGGGTGTCAGGGTCAGTCCAAGTGAAAGCAAAGAGAGGCTGGGATAAGGGGTGCAGGGGAATAGTGAAAAAATCATCTTTAAGACCAAGAATGGAATATTGAGTTGTGGAGGAAGGTATTGAGGACAAAAGAGTGTACGGGTGGATAGGCAAAACAATTTGGTTGATAAGGTGCAGATCCTGAACTAATCTGTAAGACTTGTCTGGTTTTTGGACAGGTAAAATGGGGGAATTGTAAGGAGAGTTTATAGGTTTTAGAAGCCCGTGCTGTAGCAGGCGAGTGATAACAGGCTTTAATCCTTTTAAAGCATGCTGTGGGATTGGATATTGGCATTGAGAGGGGGAGGGAGGTGAGGGTGATTAGGTTTTAATGGGATGGTAAGGGGTGCATCATTTGTCACCAAGCAGGGAGTAGAAGTATCCTATACTTGTGGATTAAAGTGGGGAGATACAAGGAGAGGATGTGAAGGAGGCTTTGAACTGGGGCAAAAGGTGGCAATGAGGTGTGGCTGTAGCCCAGGAATGGTCAGGGAAGCAGATAATTTAGTTAAAATGTCTCAACCTAATAAGGGAGCTAGGCAGGTGGGGATAACTAAAAAGGAGTGTATAAAAGAATATTGTCCAAGTTGGCACCAGAGTTGGAGAGTTTTAAGAGGTTTAGAAGCCTGGCCGTCAATACCCACAACAGTTAAGGAGGCAAGGGAAACAGGCCCTTGAAAAGAAGGTAATGTGGAATAGGTAGCCTCCATATTGATTAAGAAGGGGACGGACTTACCCTTCACTGTAAGAATTACCCAAAGCATCTGTGATGGTCCAGGAGGCTTCCAAGGCGATTGGGCAGTGTCAGTCTTCAGCTGCTAAGCCGAGAAGATCTGGGAAGGAGTCAGTTAGAGCCTTGAGCCAGTTGGACAGTCCAATTTCCAGTGGGGTCCTGCACAGAAGGGACACGGCTTAGGAGGAATCCCAGGCTGCAGGCATTCCTTGCCCCAGTGGCCAGATTTCCGGAACTTGAAGCAAGATCCTGGGGGAGGAAGTCCTGAAGGAACGCCTGACCACTGTAGCTTAGGCGTTTGGATGTTCTTGTGTGCTGGAGATGTGGCTGGGGTTTCTCTCACAGAGGAGGCAATAATTGCAACTCAGAAATACGTTGCCTTTACTCTATTATTGTACACCTTGAAGGAAAGGTTAATTGAGTCCTGTTGTGGTGTTTGAGGGCTGGATTCTAATTTCTGGAGCTTTTTCTAATGCTGGGAGGGGACTGGGTAACAAAATGTATATTGAGAATAAGACAGTCTTCTGGCCCCTCTGGGTCTACGGTGGTAAAGTGTCTAAGGGTTGCTGCTAAGCGGGCCATGAACAGGGCTGGGTTTTTGTCTTTATCTTGGGTAGTTTCTTTAAGTTTGTCATAATTAACAGCTTTGTAAGCTGCCTTTTTAAGCCCTTCAACTAGGCAGGAAAACATGTAATCTTGCCTAGCTATACCTGGGGAATCTGCCTGATAGCTCCACTGGGGATCTTCCGGGGAACTGCTCTAATGCTTTCCTGGAGGTCTGGCTCATGAAGCTGGTAGTTATCGGCGTGAGATTGGGCTAGAGAAAAACTCTTTCCTATTCATCTGGGGAGAGGGTAGAAGTTAGGATGACATTTCAGTCACTCCAGGTTGAATTGTAGGACAGATTTAGAGATCGGAATTCCTGTATATATTTAGTGGGGTATGATGAGAAAGAGCCTAAATGCTGGCTGATTTGGGAAAGGTCTGATAGAGAAAAAGGCACGTGTACCTTGACTATAACATCAGATCCAGCCACCTCTCTAAGAGGAAATTGTTGGGCAGGTGGGGGAGAGCTAGTCGCAGAGTGAAACTGTAAGCCAGATCGGGTGTGAGGAGGGGAGCTGATAGAAGGATTATAGGGTGAGGGAGCAGAGGCTGAGGAAGAATTGGGACCTGGCTTGGCCTGGCGAGGAGCAGCCTGGGGAAAAAGGGAGAGATCAGAAGAGTCCATAGAAAAGAAGGATTCAAAGGACTCAGAGCTTGAGGTTGAGACTGAAGGAACAGACAGGAGAGAAAGAAGAAAGATTTGGGATGAGTCTCATTGGGAGCAGAGACTAGGGAGGGACCAAAGTGTAAAAGAATGCCTGGACATCAGACACTTCAGACCACTTGCCCATTTTTTGACAAAAATTATCTAGATCTTGTAGGATAGACAAATCAAAAGTGCCATTCTCTGGCCACTTGGAACTACTGTCGAGTTTGTACCGGGGTCAAACAGCATTGCAGAAGAAAATAAGACGCTTAGATTTTAGATCTGGCGAGAGTTGAAGAGGTTTTAAATTCTCAAGAACACAGGGTAAGGGAGAAGAAGAAGGAATGGAGGGTGGAAGGTTGCCCACAGTGAAGGAGGCAAGTTTAAAAGAAGGGTAGAGACATGGAGAAGTGGGTGGGGAGCAGCCCTGGGCTGCAACGTGGGTGAGCAGCCAAAGCAGGTGTCCGCACAATTGACTTGCTACCAAGCAAACGTGGGTAAATGATCTAGGCAGGTGTCCCTGCGGAGATCAGACACCAATGGAACGTGGGTGAATAATCAGAAAGGCATCCCCGTAATTATTAAACACTAAGGGAAGGCTGCCTTCCTGTGTCTGTGACTGGCACTGCAGTTTTGGGTCCACAGATAAAACATGTCTCCTTTGTCACTACCAGAAGATGAATAGAAATTAAGAGAAGGGAGAGATTGAAGGGTGGCAGCAAGAATGAAAGGAGAATGAGGTTGAGGGACAGTGAGAGAGTTGGAGAAGAGAGTAAAAGGAGGCCGCTTACCCGATTAAAATCGGTGAGATGTTCCCTGGGCTAGTTGGTCTGAGGACCCGAGATCGTAGGTGGATCTCTTCACGGAGTGAGGATGAGGACAGGACTGGTCTCTCAGGAGTCCCGCTGACCCGGGTTTTGGCACCAAATGTTTCACGTGTCTGTGTGAAGAGATCACCAAACAGGCTTTGTGTGAGCAACATGGCTGTTTATTTCACCTGGATGCAGGTGGGCTGTGTCCGAAAAAGTAGTCAGCAAAGCGTGGTGGATTATCATTAGTTCTTATAGGTTTTGGGATAGACTGTAGAGGTAGGAGCAACATTTTGCGGGCAGGGGGTGAATCTCACAAAGTACATTCTCAAGGGTGGGGAGAATTACAAAGAACCTTCTTAAGGGTGGGGGAGATTACAAAGTACATTGATCAGTTAGGGTGGGGCTTAACAAATTACAATGGCGGAATGTCATCAGTTAAGGCTATTTTCACTTCTTTTGTACATCTTCAGTTGCTTCAGGCCATCTGGTCACAAGGGATATGATGGCTTGGCTTGGGCTCAGAGGCCTGACACATTGATTTCTTTATTACAGCTAGCAGGTATTTAAGAATGTTAGCTTAGGTCTTTGAATAAATTTTGTTTTTAAGAGAAGTTGCTATTTATTCCTAATTAGACGGGGAGGAATGTCTTTGAAGAAGAACCTCTACTTTACTTTTTACAGTCAGAAAAGTCGAAATCTACCAGGAAGAAAATAATCCCCAAACTGCAATAAAAATTACTAAGTTTTATTTTATTTCTTAGCTAGATCAGGGTTATTCAAGGTAACTCTATATACAACATTTTATTGCATTGTTTTCATTTCCAAATTGTCTCATATTATTCACACAAATCATCAATGTTCACCTCTGTATCTGTTAACTCTCTCTCTCTGTCTCTCCCCTTTCCTCTTATTCCAAAGGGACAAACCGAACATACCCGTATTATACAGTCATATAATTTTATAATTTATGAGTTGCAGGGACAAGAAAATCATTTTCTCTAAACATGAAGTTAATTTCTGAATATCTTTTAAAACATACATCATAACAAATTTCCTGGAATTCATTTCTCTCACTATAAACATGCCCATACATTTAAATATGTTGCATTTCATTCTGAATGTACATCTATTATTCTCAGGAACCCTGTGAACATAATAAAAGGGATTAAAAAGTAACTTTGACATGTGGTTATATTGATTAAACTTCTTTTAAGATTTTTCACCGCAAAATTAATTTTAAAATCTTATATCACAGAGAAAACTTAATGATCTCTGGAGAAAAAATTGCATCTTTAGATTTCAAAGACTACTTAGCAATAATCACATTTCCTCTACCACTGATTTGCCAGGTTTGTAAAACCACAATTACTATATTTAATTAGTTGCCTTCTTTTAGTTTCCTAATATAGTTTTATTTAAAAAGTATAAAATGGACAGAAACATGATCTAAAACTGACCTAATACAAGGCAAAACAAAGCATGCATGATATTTGCTTATTGGATAGCTATAAAGTCACAAGCTTCATAGATAAGCTTCTTAATATATATTTTTAGAAATGCTTATCTAAGACAATTTTGGTTTTCGCTTCAAGCTGAAAACTCTAGAATATAATGTCACTGCCATTATTTCAAAGGACTAACCAAAGAGCTTTTTTTTTTTTTTTTTTAAATTTCAGGAATAATATAAGAAACATTTCGAATATAACCACCTACAGGATCCCATTACCAACAATCATAAATTAGCACACTCATCATTTTCTTTTAATATAATCCTTTATCCAAGTGTCAGTTAACAATTTTACAATTAAACTCAATTTGGAAATTTTGCACCTACGAGAAATATGAATTTGAGGAGTATTGTGTAAATTAAGATCAACTACATTTTTTACACTTTCAAACCCTTGCAGCTGCACTATAGATGCTTAAATCCCACTGATTCAAAAAGAGGTCCATTTATGGAAATGCTCCACAGGCATGCTGTGGCTGAATAAGTTCAAAATTCCTGTGAAATGCTATTTAGAAAAGCAAATGTTAGAAGAAAATATCATAAATGGAGCATTTTTGAACTCTGCCTAAAAGCCAAAAAAGAAAGACCAAAGTAAATTAGCAATCATCTAACCAAGCACACTAACTAAAAATTCAAAACAATGACATAAATAGGTACGTGTAGAGTTTTAGCATGTAAAAGTATTCTACAAATGATTATTCCTGGCACAGCAGACTAAATCCTACCCCAGTCAATTCTATCAAAAAACCAAAAAAACAAAACACTTGTTTTCCACATTTTGTGTAGATTTTTAGGTAGAAATGATGTACTAGATGTCACATGGTCAGAAATTATTTTATAATCACTTTTTTTTTTTTTTGAGACAGAGTCTCACTCTGTCACGCCAGCTGGAGTGCAGTGGCACAATCTTGGCTCACTGCAACCTCTGCCGCCAGACTTCAAGCAATTCTCCTGCCTCATCCTCCTAAGTAGCTGGGACTACAGGGTCCTGTCACCTCACCTGCTTAATTTTTTGTAGTTTTTAGTAGAGATGGGGTTTCACCATCTTGGCCAGGCTGGTCTTGAACTCCTGACCTCATGATCAACCCACCTTGGCCTCCCAAAGTGCTGGGATTACAGGCATGAGCCACTGCACCCAGCTTATAATCACTTTTTTAAATGACTTTTTCTTTATAACTTCTTTGGTTTTAAAACATGCTCCTTTATTATGGTTACTCTTTCAACAAATGCTGCACTATTTCTCCTATCCATCACCTCAAAATGCATTATCAGAATTCCCTTTCTCTCCTTACCTCTTGACAACTTATTTTGTCTTTAACCCCTAATAATACGGCTCACATATTCTACTGTGTCTCCTGTTTGCCAGGAGGATTTCATGATAACCTCCCACCAAAAACTTGTTCAGATGTCCAGACTGATGACATTATACACACATCAAAGAAATCTGGAAAAATGTCTTTAGAGGTTTTTGGGGAGAGCAGAAAAACTACCAAGCTGATTCCTCTGGCTTGGGTGAAAGGGGTGACATTGATTTACAGTGGTGAAAATGTTCCTGGTATTGGGGTTCCTCCAAGGTGTTACAGGTAGTTACGCATGAGCACGGCAGGAGAGGGCTCTCCTCCACACTCTAGAAATGTCAGGTGATGGTTTGGCAATTATCTCATTACCTCTCTAAAAATGATAATTCGGCAGTGCCAGGGAGAAGCCATTTCCTGACGGTCCACACCTGCTAACATCAAAATATTAATTGAATGCAGGCCCCAAGGAGAAGCAACTTCCTGGGCATGAATGTAAAGAGACAAAAAAGGTGAAGTGTGATCTTCTGGGTACACTCCACCAGAAAAGGAAAGAAAGCCTCAGATGGGCATTTGTATAACTCAGTAAACACACTGCATGTGGTTAATTTCAAAAACTAAGGAAAGTACTGGGCATGGAAAGCTCACCCTAAGAGAAGAATCATGGGAAGGAGGCAAGCTTATAAAAGTCCTATGATCATGGTTAAGCAGGGCACTTGAGCTTCTCTCTTTAACCTTCACATGCCTGCTTGGGTTTTTTCCAAGTGCACTTTCTTTTCTTTCCAGTTCTAAGGCCTTTGAAAATAAACTTCCATTCCTGCTTTGGAACTTACCTCGGTCTCATTTTCTTATTTATGCCCTTCAGTCAAATTATTTCTTCTCAGGAGGCAAGACTGAAGTTGCTATGGGCCCGTATGGATATGCTGCCGATAACTCAGGGTAACTCAGATTCCTGCCACTGGTGAAAAAGGGACTGCAGTTTGTAAATTTGGCACCATGATAAGGAGGAATGGGGGCTTTCCTATCTTCCTGCACAGATTTGGTTTGCCCAGATATGGAGCAAGTGGAGAAGGGGGAGGCATGAAGCCTGAAAGCTGTTAACAATTAAAGATCAAAATGGAGTCAGACACTTTATTACCTGTTGAAGCTGCTTCCTCTGTAGAACTGATGACTTTCTACTTGACAAATCTAGATGCTTACAGTCAGTCTTCATTATTCCTTCAAGACGTGCTTGTCTATAATAAATAGTTCTCTGTTGTTGGTTAGCCTCTTGCAGCTAGAGGAGAAGGTTTTTGGAAGGGAAGATTGCTTTCACTTGGGTAAGATTCTTATACTCTAGCCAAGTGGAAAGGAGTCATATAGAAAAATGCCAGCATTTTTGAGTGATATATAGCAGCAGTGAAAAATAAGACGGAAGGATTAAAATTCCCAGTGTTGGTGGGAGTATCAGGAAGACAATGAAATGAATGGCTGCTAGCTCTTTAAACTGTCTACTCTATCAGTTTCTAGAAGAAAAAGTATCTGACCACTAATCCTATGTCATTAGCTGCATTTTCTTTCACTCATTCAAGTTTTTAAATAAAGACTCTCCCTTTAGATATTTTCCAGGTTCAGTTATTTGATATATTTTAATACATTATATTGACATTTGAATGTTTTACTAAATATCTTTGCATATTGATGTGAGATAATTCTCCCTGGGTCGCTTCTATTTCCTTAACAATGTGTGAAAAAGACGTTAATTGCCCATTGTTGCAAACTATTTTTTAAAGGATGTTAGTATAGCAAACAGCTTGGGAAAAAAGTCCTTTTGAGCAAAGTTGTAGCAGGACGAGCCACAGACAAAACTCCTTAGACACCAAGTTAAAGAAGGAAGGGGTTTATTCAGCTGGGGGCATTGGCAAGACTCCTGTCTCAAAAGCCGATCCCCCTGAGTGAGCAATTCCTGTCCCTTTTAAGAGCTCACAACTCCAAGGGTGTGTGTGTGAGGGTCGTGATTGAGCAAGCAGTGGGTACGTGACTGGGGGTTGCATGCACCGGTAATTACATTGGAACAAAACAGGATAGGGATTTTCACAGAGCATTTCTATACAATGTCTGTAATCTACAGATAACATAACTGATTAGGTCAGGGTTCAATCTTTAACTACCAGGCCCAGGGTGCGGCATCAGGCTGTCTGCCTGTGGCTTTCATTTCTGCCTTTTAGTTTTTACTTCTTCATTCTTTGGAGGCAGAAATTGGGCATAAGATGATATGAGGGGTGGTCTCCTCCCTTATTCCCCCCTTTTGAGACTCTCATTCATTTTATTAGTGGGAGTTCTCACTTTCATTTTCACTACCTGTGTCTTCTTACAAGACAGATTGATAGTGATTCATATAGTACACTTGTGCTGAAGCATTTTGGTGAACTAAGGTAGTGACAAAACTTTTTATCATTTGAAGAAGTACAGGTAGCAAACAAGGGAGCAGTAGGCAGGTTCCTATTATTATTATAACTCCTACTGTAAGAGTTTTAAATCCTCCTAGTGCTGGGAACTATTTTCTAAACACAGCCTCAGGATCAAATCCATGCCACATTTGCATGGGCACATGTGCCAGTTTTGTGATATCTCTGTCTTCAACTACTTGCCCTTGATCATCAATGTGTAGACAGCAATTAGTAAGGTTAAATTTCCCACAGACCCCTCCTTCAGCTGCTAGCAAGTAGTTGAGAGTCAATCTATTTTGATAGATAGCATTTCTCATCTGAGTTTCTTGCCAGGCCAGAATAGTCAAGGCTCTGCTGGTTTTATTAGTGGTTATTTCTAAGACAGCTTGTAACCGTATGATTCAGTTGATCATGTAAATGGGGGTCTGGTATCCCTACAAGTCATCTTGTGCCCAAGTAGCAGGCCCATAATATTGTATGATTCTCTCAGGGGGCCATTCATCACCTTTCCAATTTCCTTTAGCTATGCTTCTCTTTTCATGGGAAGCATAGACAGGGAAACCTAGGAGTTCACCTGTTTTTCTGGGCAGTAGGGAGAAAGATGGTTTAAAAGTGCCAATAAGCTCTATGCCCGCATATCCAGTATAATCCAGTGGGGGCTGTCCAGTACTGGTGTGACTCCAGGTGGGTCCACACCGTTTGCAACTTTGGGAATTTACTAAATGGATTTCTCTCTGTGTCAGCTGAACTCCACCAAGTGACTGTTTTTGTGATACCACTAAACAGTTTCTGTCCCAGACAACTAAGTTGTGCTATAGGGTGAGTGAATTCTTTTCCTTCTCTAGCTATGCAATATTGTCCAACAATTGAGGCTTTTAGGACCCAGAAATTATCAGGGTGATTCTTTTGAGCCAGGAATTCATCAGGAGCTGGGTCTGTAGGTACTAATTCTCTGGCTTCCCACGGCCATTGATCTCCCATTACGGTTCCATCACATACATAACATGAAGTGACATTGAGAGACTGGGCTACATGCTCGGCTAATTGCAAAAACTAATTTCTTGTTTTTCCTGGAATTTCTGGTACTGGTACATCTAGCTCATCATAGAAAGTTTGAAACACTGGTTCAAGAGAGCGTTTGTAAATTTCTCCTCGAATCAAGATATTTACTCGAGGATCCAGTCCAGCCCTATCGATTCCTAGGGTCACACGCTTACCTTTTTTTCCAGCGAGGATCAAGGGGATTGGTTATTACTAGCTCTAAGGGGTTACATTGTCCCTTAGTACAGGAAAGGCCATTTTGTCCTTTCTGAAGGTGGACTGGATCCTTTTCATTTTTTATCCAAGTGGTCTAAATGACACAAGACCAGTATCCACATTCATTTCCACACAGTCCTAATTCATGACAAGTGTACTTATTTTTGGTCATATAGCCTTTTTCCTAGTTAAAAGAGCCACATCCCCTTCCTAACTTATTGCTATTAATGATGGCACAGGCATCAAATTTCAAGATTATGCGTTTGGGTACCTCTTTTTCTTCTGTTCTGGCTAACACTTTACTTATATCATTTATGAGTCCTCACCAGTCTTCAGTCCTTAATCTATTTCAAAAACTGTGTGCATGGGAGGCTCAGAGGGGTCATAACACACATCTGGTCAGTCGTTTCCTGGGCTACATACCTTGTACTAAGTGTCATTATACAAACATGTTCCTTTTAAAGTTCTTAGGCATTCACAGTAACTATAGAACAGAAAGATTGTTGTAACTTTTTGCCCTACCTCGGTAACCTGATGTATACACTGAAAGCAGTTTTCCATGTGGGGAAAATCAGTGGAAGTTTCTACTATACAAGTCCAAATTATAAGGAAATTGAGTCCCATGATGATTCTCCTCATGCTTCGGCCATGTGTAGACCAGTCAGCTTCCGGTTATGACTGGAGCAGGGCTTGTTCTCCTCCTCAGAGTCACTTTGCAGGGGTTGTCTGGGCTCGGTTTTGCCTCCCAGGTTTCACCAGCTCCAGGTTTCACACGGTTGTGGTGGATCCAGGCTGGGATTCCTTCTATCTTTACAGTCGTAGAGGTGGTCAGGATGACGGTCTGAGGTCCTTTCCATTGTGGCCGCAAAGGGGCTACGTTCCAGTCCTTGATCCGCACGCGATCACCTGGAGAGAAAAGGTGAACTGGGGAGAATAAGCCAATGGGACACCTCTCATTTACTTAAGTTGAGATTGTTGGTGTAATTTTTCCTAAAGCCTGTAGCTGTCACTGTAATTCAATTTCACCTAACTCTTGCGGAGTGACTGGAAGCTCCGATAGTATAAGAGGAGGCCTATGATACAGTATTACATAAGGGGAGTATCCTGTTTTCTTAGAAGGAGTGCATCTAATTTTAAACAATACCATAGGAAGGGCCTGTATACACTTTAATCCTGTTTCCTGACATACTTTCCCTAAACTATTTTCGATGGTCCGATTCATTAGCTCCACCTTTCTGGAACTCTGAGGTCGGTAGGTGGCATGTAGCTTCCAAGTGATTCCTAACTCCTTTGCTGTCTTCTGTATCAAGTCGGCCACAAACGCCAGCCCGTTATCTGATCTGATTCGTAAGCGCAGTCCAAACCTAGGAATAAGATCTTGGAGAAGCACACGGGTTACCTCGTAGGCCTTTTCAGTTTGTGTTAGATAAGCCTCCACCTACCCAGAGTAAGTACACATAAGAACCAGCAAATACTTGTTACCTCCACATTTCGGCATTTCTGTGAAATCCACCTGAAGATCCTCAAAAGGAGCCGCTCCATAAGCTTGTGTGCCAGGTGGAACAGTGGGGCCTTGCCTCGCATTGTGCTGTTGGCAAGTAACACACCATTGTGCTATTGCTTTGGCAAGGGCTGGCAAGTGTGAGACACAGAAGTACCAGCCTAATAATTTTTCAAGTGACTCTTGACCTAGATGAGTGGTTTCGTGCACGGCCAATACGACTATGGCTCCCAGCAATTGCGGCACAGCTACTCTCCCATCTGGCAGTCTGATCCATCATCCTTTTATTACTTGGCCACCTTCTGTGTGGAAGAAGTCTTTTTCTTCCTTAGAATAGGTAGATACCAGGTCAGGTGTCTGAGGGAGTAAGGGGGCTAGTACTGATGCCTGGTAAGGGGTGGATGCTACTTTTCAAGCTTCTGAATCAGCTCGAGAGCTTCCTAAGGCCACTGAGGTGGAGGCTCACTGGTGTCCCCTGCAGTGCACAACTGCCACCTTCTGAGGTTTCCACATTGCCTCTAATAATTGCAGAAATTCTTGTTGATATTTCATGTCCTTTCCCCCAGACCCTTTTCCTTATATAATGCTCTATGCACTTGGAGGGTTAGAAAGCCAATGTAGATGTTTTACAGTGTTACCTTCACTGAGTTCTATAGCCCAAGTTAAAGCAATGAACTCAGCCTTCTGGGCTGAAGTGCCCTGTGACAATGGTTTGGCTTCAATGGCAGCATCCAAAGTTACCACCGCATATCTTGCACAACTTTCTGCTTGTGGGTTAATGAAGCTGCTCCCTTCCATGCATAACTGATGCCCATGGCTGGTCCTGAAGGTCAGGTCTGCTAGAATAGACTGAGTCCAACACCTCTACACAGTTATGCTCGACTGGGCTCTCTGATACTGGGAGCAGGGTGGCAGGATTTAGGGTGTTACAGACTTCAACAGTTTTCCGGGAATTTTCACATAGCAAGTTTTGGTACTTGGTTAATCTAGCATTTGTTAGCCAATGATATCCTTTG
This sequence comes from Colobus angolensis palliatus, assembly GCF_000951035.1. Lineage (NCBI taxonomy): Eukaryota > Metazoa > Chordata > Mammalia > Primates > Cercopithecidae > Colobus > Colobus angolensis. The sequence continues at coordinate 4,210,284 of NW_012120709.1, forward strand.
GTATTCAACAAAGTTACCATAGCATGGGGGACCTTTATATTTAGGTTTTGCCCAAGGGTTAGTTTATCTGCTTCTTGTGTTAACAGGGCTGTTGCTGCCAGGGCCCTTAGATACAGTGGCCAGCGTTTGGAAACCCCATCTAGTTGTTTTGAGAGATAGGCCACTGGCCTTAGCTAGGGCCCCACAGTCTGGGTTAAAACTCCAACTGCCATTTTTTCTCTTTCTGACACATAGAATGTAAAGGGCTTTGTCAAATCTGGTAGTCCTAGGGCTGGGGCCAACATAGGTTTTCCCTTTAACTTACAAAAGGCTTGCTGTTATAGAAGCCCCCATTCAAAATGCTCCCGGTCACCCCCCTCTGAAACCCCATACAAAGGTTTGGTTAGTACTGCAAAGTGTGGAATCCATAATCTGCAAAACCCCACAGCTCCTAGGAATTCCCTTACTTGCCTTCTGGTTTTAGGTTCCGGTAGACTGCAAATGACCTGCTTTCTTTCTGATCCCAGGCTGCACTCCTCTTTCTGAATAGTGAATCCCAGGTAGCGTACCTGCTCTCTGCAGATCTGAGCTTTCTTCTTGGACACCTTATACCCACAGTCCTCCAGGTGCTGAAGCAGGGCATCCGTCCCTTTTGCACACCCGACTGCCATGGAGTGTCCCAGCAGAAGGTCATCCACATACTGGAGCAAGACACAGCCTAGGTCTTTAGCAGGAAACTTTTGCAGATCTCCAGCCAGGGCCTCCTCGAAGATAGTAGGGGAGTTCTTGAACCCTTGAGGAAGCCAGGTCCAAGTGTACTGAGTAGTGACACCTGACTCCAGATCCTCCCACTGAAAGGCAAACAGCTTCTGTCTCTCAGGAGCTATTCTGATGCTAAAGAAGGCATCTTTTAAGTCCAGACAGGTAAACCAGCTGTCCTCAGCCAGTAGCAGCCCTAACAATGTATAAGGGTTAGGAACTGTTGGGTTCAGAGACACTGTAGCAGGTGGAGCAAGGACTTTCCTTAACTAAGTGTCCCTTTGCTACTAGTACTGCTGCTGCCTGTCCTCTTAACCACTGTGGGTGATTCAAAACTAGCTGTAACCAAGAATCTCTATATGGGAACTGATCTGGGTACCCTGGCTTACAGGTTACTCTGTGCCATACCTTTGAGACAAGGGACCTGTCCAGGCTTCCTTTTGATGGCCAGCCTACCTCTAATGCTGGCCAGTCTATCTCACACAAAGTTCTAAGTTTTCCTAGTGTCATGGTAACTCCATAGTCTCCCTTTAATCTCTTTTTGAAAATTTTCAACATAGTTCCTAGTGGGGTGGGCTTACTTTGTGCCTGAGCCATGTTTCCTTGAGACAAAACACCACGCTCACATGCACATCTCACATGCACATGTCACATGCACATCACAAAACAAAGAATAGGTAAAAAGGGCAGACACACACTTTTATAGTTTATGCCAAACCAGAATCAAAACCAAAATCAGAATATCAAGAAATCTAAGCCAGTTCAAAACCAAAACCAAAGTATCAGGCAAGCCAAGTCAAGTCAAAAACAAAAGCCAAGGTGCCAGTACAGGAACACCGTGGGTGATCAGGCCACGCCTCCACTCAAATGGAGCAGGCAAGTTCCCAAGATCAATCCTGTCAAGCAATTCAAACCAAGTCAAAACCAAAACCAAAGTGCCGATAAAGGCACGCCGTAGGTGATCATGTCATGTTTCCACTCAAACGGAGTGGGCAAGTTTCTAAGACTGGTCCTGTCAAGCAATTCAAACCAAGTCAAAAGCAAAACCAAAACCAAAGTGCCCATAAAGGCATTCCGTGGGTGATCGGGCCACACTTCCACTCAAATGGAGTGGGCAAGTTTCAAAGACTAGTCTTACCAAGTTTTAAATGTCCAGACTCCAAGTGCCCATTCTTTCCAGGTGTCAATACTCTGCATTGAGCCACTGCGTTGATCCCCCACGGGGGCCTGCCACACACTGCTCTGATGAGGCGTCCCACTGGGGCAAATGCCTACCAGGGAGTGCTCTCAGGATCCACGTCAATCTGGCTGGTCGGAGTCCCCCTTAGGGATGCTCCACAGGGCAGGCTTAAGCCGACTAAGAAGCTGCCTCGACCATCCGCCAATCACCTCGCTTCCTGGTCAGGGAATCAAGAAATATAGTAGGACGAGCTGCAGACAAAATTCCTCAGACACTGAGTTAAAGAAGGAAGGGGTTTATTCGGCCAGGGGCATCGGCAAGACTCCTGTCTCAAGAGCTGAGTCCCCCAAGTGAGCAATTCCTGTCCCTTTTAAGGGCTCACAACTCTAAGGGGGTGCATGTGAGAGGGTCGTGATTGAGCAAGCAGAGGGTATATGACTGGGGGCTGCATGCACCAATAATTAGATCGGAACAAAACAGGATAGGGATTTTCACAGTGCATTTCTATACAATGTCTGTAATCTACAGATAACATAACCAATTATGTTGGGGGTCGATCTTTAACTACCAGGCCCAGGGTGCAGCGCTGGGCTGTGGATTTCATTTCTGCCTTTCACTTTCTCTTTCTTCTTTCTTTGGAGGCAGAAATTCGGCATAATACGATATGAGGGGTGGTCTCCTCCCTTACTGAAGGCATGGAAACTGTACAGTGTAATAAAGAAAATGTGTCTCTCCAGAGTAAAGGGTAGGCATGTTTACTGTTTATTATAAAGGTTTCAGATTCCCTAAGCTCAGTATCCCTTTCTGTTTGTAATTCACTGCATGGGCAGGTATCATCTCACCCTCTTTATATTACTCTGTGGAAACTAAGACTTGAGGAACTCTTGGAAAAAGTTCACATCTAACTACTGACTAAGTGTGTGTGTGTGTGTGTGTGTGTGTGTGACCACAGTTGGATATTATCTCTCTTTACTCAAAATCCAAGAGAAAGAGAATGAGATCATTTACAAAATTTATTTTAGCTTTAATAGTTTATGTGTATATGTGCATATTTATACCTATGTCTGTACTTATGTCTATGCCTACATCTAACAGAGAAATATATCTGTATCTGCATCTATTGATGTCCATGCATCTATAGAGAGATATATCTGTATCTATATCTATTGGTTGAATCTATAATTAAAAATTAATGCTGTCAGAAACAAAAACAGGGTGCCCATATAAGTGAATGACCAGATGGTGAGGTGGTATATTACACTGGATGGCTGAATATCAAAAGATATATACAAATATCAAAGGCAATATGAATAAACATCCAAAAATACTTTTGCTGATTAATAAAAACAAGTTATGTCTATAACTGCAGGATGTGTTTTCAGGCAATTCTGGAGAAGTCAAGGCAAAAATGTTTGAAGATGTTCAAGGAAGTGAAGAAGTATAGCGCAGGTGGAAAACAGTGATAAAGAGGTGAAACAATGTGCTCTCATTCTCTTGTGTTGACAGCATCCCTAGATTTTTTCTGGCAAATCATTCCACTTTGCTTTCTTAAAAGAAGCTCTTAAAGTCAACTTGAGCCATCAAGATGAGGATCACCTACAAGAGATGGCAGATGTGGGGGCTAGGAGCATGAGTCGCCACTAAATTAATGTTTGCCTTGTTGTCAACTGTGGACTACCTCTGGATTTTTAAGTAAGAGATAAATACTCTCTTTTTTTGGTTAAGTTAATTTTCATGCTTTTAATGATCCACTCTGAAGATGAATGAATCAGAAATTACACTAAATAGCATGATATATGAGTAAATAAATAAAATGAATTAAATTGTCTATCAGTTTGACAAATTTTCAAGAGAATTTTGGCAACTGCTATATAACGTAATAATAATTAAACTGTAATATCTTTAATTTTGATATATTAACAGCACATTGTTAAGATGTATTTTCCTCTGTGAAAATGATAATATAATGGCCTGAATTAATAACTGCTTTTAGTTCCATGTTTCCTTCCTGCATACATTTAAAATATGAATACATTTAAACTCATTTCACTTTTCATACTTCTCATATGTTCTTTATGATGCAAAAATTTACAGCTACACTGCAAATAATTTCTGGAAAATACAAACGACAGGTAGTTGGAGGAAAATGCAACAAAAACCAGGGAAGGGTCACGAAGGCCGTCTTGGAAGGAGGGAGGTTGTTGGAGTGGAAGACAACTTACAAAATATGATTTGAAGGGTTCCAAATATTGTCTCTGATCTCCACTATTTCTCATTCATTAGCAACCAGAACCTAAACATGATTTAAGTATTATTTCTTAAGAAAACTAGAGCTAAAGCTGGACTATTAAGAAATCAAATTTATTAATCCATAAATAATGGTTAATTTATTCAATATTCTTTGTTCTTGCTAACTTTTCTCTTTATCCTTTTTCTATCTTGTGCTATCAACTCTGTTCTCTATTTTGCAGTATTTCCTTTACTATCCTGAACTATGGACATTTTCCTCTCTTTGTAGCCTTGCCTTCCTTTTTTGTGTATAATTTTCAAACTAACAATTTAGGGGTTAAGGGGACGGCCTTGATTCCTCTTTTCCCTTTAGTGGTCACTCTAAATCTTTGCTCTCCTTAAAAGCCAAACTAAAGAAAAAAGTACAAAAATCATGAATCTTCATTACTGAACTTCCCTTAACTCATTAATCCAATCTATGTTTGCTATCACTACTCTTTTTTTTGTTTGTTTGTTTGTTCATTAGTTTGCTTTCTTGAGACGGAGTCTCGCTCTGTCACCAGGCTGGAGTGCAGTGGTGCCATCTTGGTTCCTTGCAAATTCCGCCTCCCTGGTTCAAGTGATTCTCCTGCCTCAGCCTCCCAAGTAGCTGGGACTACAGGCACACGCCACCATGCCCAGCTAACTTTTGTATTTTTAGTAGAGATGGGGTTACACCATGTTGGACAGGTTGGTCTTGATCTCTTGACCTTGTCATCCACCGGACTCCAGCTCCCAAAGTCCTGGGATTACAGGCATGAGCCACCATGCCCGGCTGCTATTACTACTTGCAAATGACTCTTGCTAAGGTGAACAATGACTTCCCTACTTCTACATCAAAAAACACTGTCTCTATCATATGTGATATCTTGGAGTATTTAACTTCCTAATTCACTCTACCTTTTTCAATGACTCTCTTCCATTGATTTTCCCGGTTTTATTCTTATATCCCTTAAAGCCTGGCTAACTCCTACCAGTTTTAAGTGTTTATCTTTCTTGCTTCTAAACCTCTTTTGCTTGTTACTTGTACACTTCTGCTGGATGGTCATGCCTGTTTATGTATCCCAAACTTTTACTTTAATATGTCCATCCCATGTTTCATCTCTGAGATCCCAAGATCACATTTGACATGCTATTTAATACTTAAACTTTGAGATCTCAGTTAAACTTCATATTACCAAGACATTTGTCCTAAATCATGTTTTCTTCTAGGCACCACATGGATGGGCAACCATGTCCATCTAATAGTGACAGGACACAGACAAATTCCTAGGCAGACAGGGAAGAGCCTCCAGTGAAACCTGACCATTGAGCCAAAGACAGTTTGTAGCCTAAAAACTGTTCCATAGTTCCATATTGAGTCCATAACCAGAGTAAGAACTTCTATCCCTGCCTTACCCTTTCTCTCGATTGGTTTCTTCTGGATGATGATTTTTAGCCATTCAAATGGTGTTTTTTCCAAAGACCACCCATAGACCAATCAACATGCATTCCCCATTCTAAGTCCATAAAAACCTCAGACTCAGCTACACAGAGAGCTACCCACTCTCAAGCCCCCTCTCAGAGTTGAGAGCTTTCATTCTGTCACTCAGTAAAGTTCTTCTCTGCCTTACTCACTCTCCGGAGTCCACACACCGTATTCCTCTTGGTCACAGGATGAGAACACAGAACCAGCTGTAACATGTTCCCACTCACTGCATGAAATGGGAAAAAAAGCTATAACTCATTCCCACTCGCTGTGCTACAGGAGTGAAGAGCTGTGACATCTCTTGGGGGTTTGAACCTCAGGACTAGCCAAGTAAAAGTTGTAACACCCCTTGGGGCTCTGTGATTGCTGACATCTCTGAGTTTTTGGGTACCACTGCATTCCTCTCGTCCAGAGGACAGTGCCCAACATGGAAGCCACTTGTGGCATGCCTGGTCTAGCTACGAGCTGACAGTGGAGCCTCCATGGGGACAGGATCCAAGCAGGTACGAGCCACACACAGCCTACTGGGCCAAGCAGGCGGAGCGAGGCCAGTGGGCTTCCAGTGAGGCCTGGACAGAGGTAGTGGCAGCTACAGAGATTTCTGGCTGGCAAAGCAGCACTGGAGGAGTCCTGTAAGCCATTCACTTTTGGAAATCAGAATGCTAGGAGGCATTCTTGATACCTCTTCTTTCTCATGGCACACATTAACTCCAACTCCACATTCTGTTGATTTTATTTCCCAAATATCTGTCCCCTCTGCTCTTGTTTTTCCATTAATACTGACTCTGAACTTTGAGTTGAATCAGAATATTAAACATTAACTAACTCAACATTAATTAAGTCAACTTCATGGCCACTCTGAATCACAGTCTGAAAATCTACTCCTTATTCTCCATTCCACTGAGGTACACATTATAGCGTGCTACCTTACACAGCATGACTTAGTAGAGGTTTTATAATGAGATTACATAGCAATATTAAAAAAACCCAATATAATTATTATAGAGATGTCCTCAAACTTAGGTAGTTAAGGAAAAGTAGATGGTTTTCATATAGAATTAACTTATCAGCACATAAAACCAATTAATTTAAGAAGTATTGTAATTTAAGATGTAAGAGAGCAGATGATGATACTTTCTACCCTATCATCAAAAGTTAGTATATTTTTATTTTCATTTTAAGTATAAAACATGTTTTCTTGCAAAAAAAAGAAAGACTAGTAAGTATCGAGGGAAGTATACATTTCCCTCATTGAGGGAAGAAATACATTTCTATTTTTTAGAAAGAAAAAACTAGGACATCTCAACCCCAAGCCTAGGGTAACATTTGAGATCATGACTGTAGAGATAAAAAAAATTGTAAGAGGAAAATGCTAATATTTTAATATAACATTATAGAAAGTAACCTTCTGTATGGACACAATCTTTAATTCAGCAAACAAATATATATTGAAATTTTTTAAATTGGGATGGTCTGTATCAGGATCTGATGCCCAGTCCTGACTTCAGAGGGCTCCGATAGGTAGCTCTTGGTAGTTTTAATCATAAACTCTGCACCTACAATAGAAATGTCACAACTATCCCCCAATGGCATTTTGAAATGACCCTAGCAATTAGGACTAAACTAAATGAAGGCTTTGTGTGGGTTTTTGCAATGGATGGCAAACCAATTTCAAATATAAAAATATGTAGCAATAAGGACATTAACTTATCCAAGAATGATATCAGAGGAATCATACACATTAGTTTAGACTTGTCAAAAGGGGTCTGTATTGTGTAGCAATGCTTGAATAAGAGAAGTGATTTATCCACAGTCTGAGGTAAAATGCTAATTGATTATAATTTTGGAGACAAGCTAAAAATATGGGAACTATACTTTGCTCTGCGTGAAAAATCACCAATACTGGCTAGGCATAAAGGCAGGACTCCATCCAAGTATTCTGAATTTTTAAAATAAGGCTTCGTTATAGTGAAGTATTTAATTATTAATCAGAATCTGGGAAAACAAACCTGCATTCACGTTGAAAGAATGCATAGGAAGATGAAGTCTGTAATTGGATGGGCATGTTAGCCTTCTGGGCTGGTTACATGGTTATGCAACATACTAAGTTCATTGCTATCTAATAAGTATATGTAAAATAAGTGGTTAAAATCAGCAGATGGGAACAGTGGCAGGTTATCTTACAGTGGAAAAGTAAAATAAATGATTAGAAAGAATTTCATTTTTTTCTGGAAATACATAAAAGAAATCAAGCTTGTAAAAGTTTTTGAGCTTAACAAAGAAAGAAAACTTGTGAACATTCTAGGATCCTAGGTATTAATTAAGAATAAGTTGAAAGCATACAATCTAAATCCATGTTAATAATGACTTAAACTTCCCACTGAACCTTAGGATGCAGAAAGCTGCAAAGTCCGTCATTCCCAACCTAATGATAATATAAAGCAAGTATGTTCCAATTATACCATACTCGTGAGATTATAATAGAACCAAGTAACTAAAAACTACTTAAAAGACAATTGACAATAAAACAACAAGTTTTTTTCCCCTCATGTATTAAGCCCCAAAATGATGAGGAAATGCTGTAAAATCATTATAGACACAGTCTTCTTTATCTTTTTGTTCAGCTATCCTAGAGTGTCACTCTCATCTGTGTGATCTAAGGTAGCTCCAATGAACGTCTGTATTTCATCCAGCAGAGATTAGACTAGAGGAGAGGAAAAGAACATGCTTCTCTAATTATCAAAGTCACAACTTAGAAGTTGCCTGGACAATTTGGCCATATATAGCTATTAGAAAGGCTGAGGAATATCACTCTTTTTGAGCAGCAATATGAAAAACTAAAATTTGGAGAGTTTAATATCTTGAGAAAAAAATGAAGTTAAAAGTTTCAGATTAATACCTTCTATGTAACTTTTATCCCTGTTGAACTTTCTTAAGATGTCTGAAAGTTGGCAGACTGGCCTACAGTGATTTTACTGAAAACAAATTTTAAAATAATAATAATAATGAAAATCATTGCAAATCATGTGAAATGGCAAGAAAGCAGACTTGAAGATTACCAAACTAGAGAAAAATTAAATATAAAATTATTTGACTTTACCAAAAATGCATTTAGCAGTCTTATTCTTTACTATAAATGAAGAAACTAAAGTGCATAGATGTTAACTGTCTTTCTAAAATTCATGATGCTAACTAGTAAGAGATGGGAGTGGATAGGGACTCCTTTTACCCATGCTCTTTATTTTATACCACAGCATCAGGTTAGGTTTTTAATAAGGGTATCATTTATATGAGAGGACCCAGATTGCCATCTAATTTTTATTCTCACAGTAATATGAATGCAAACAAAAAGATATTTTTGATTGACTGCTGTTCCTTGAACAGACTCAAGTGGTGGCTGATATTTATATGTTCTTTGAGGAGAGAAGTGATATACAGAAGCTGGTGAGGGATGGGGAAGTAAATGCACCTTGGGAATATGAAAGGTAGAAGATGAATATCTATATCCTCACTATATTTTCAGCTGATTCATCTAAGGTTGTGCTGAATAAGTAGATAGCCAATAATAGGAATAGTGGCTACTTTCCTGGAAGTCCTAGGCAGATACTGAGTACAGAATTGTCCCCATCAGTCTATAATCCAAAGCTATCAACAGTTATAAGATGGTACCAAACTGCAATTGAGATTCCAGATTTGGCAGAGTGTACATGGACTCCAGAACACCTAAGCTGGCTAGCTATATAGGTTGGTCCAAAAAATGTCATCAACCTTGCAACAATGTGATTGTGAAATATATATATAATACTTCATTTACTTCACCATGTCACCTTTTTATTGTTATTAATCATAATCAGTTTTGCTATTCAGCCCATATGCATTGGTACAGCTATACAAATTACTCAAATAAAAACAGTGTTTACAGCAGTTGGCAAATAGCTACTGGTGCGATTGCTACCCCCTTTCTTGGCTTACATTTTGGTCAAATCTGAATTTTCTCAAATCTGGAAATTAAAATAGTTATGCCTGGCACACATACACACTCAAAGCCTCCAGGATCATGATTCCGTGCTACGGACTGCTTCTATTCTGATTGGTTTATGCCTGTGTCTTTCCAAGTGTTAAATATTTTGAAAGTTATTTTTAATTATAGCCAACGCAAATTAAACTTTCTAAATGCTTTTTTCCCCGATTGTTCTTGTGTGCTCTTCCTATTTTGAAGCAATCCTCATGTTTCTCTTACTATCTTCACTTATCTTAGCATCTTAATGTTGTTATGCCTCTATGAATAAATGCATTTACTCTTTCTGAAATTGAAACAATTCCAAAACTCTAGTACAAAGTAATGTATTTTTAATAAGTTTTATGCATAAAGTTACTTAGATCAATATTTAGTTGAAAACAAGCAAATTTATTTCAAAATATGTATAGTTTAAAATGGTATTTTTAACATAACATACTTATTAGCCAAAATTCCCACCAATAAATTATCTATAGACAATTAAAATACCAAATCGATATATGTAGATGCCATATATAGGTATTAGTGAATTCTTTCATTAGTCTACTTAATAAACAGTTATTTATTGATTATCTATAATGTTTGAGGTATTGTAGAAGCTGGATATTTGAGGCACCATTCCTTCTTTCAATAAACTTTCTATTCGGAAAGTGAAAAAAAAATACAGCCAAATTACTATACTGCATTTAAAATGTTAAATGTGTCATAAGATAACTTTCTAACACCACAGTTAGTACTGAAAGGTGGGAAACACAACTTTCAAACTGAGGGAAATTAAGATTTCCTGGAGAAGGCAGTCTTTGAGTTGTACTTTAAAGAATCAGTAAAACTTCAGCTGAAGAGATATACTGGAAAGGTGAGTAGTGTTGGAAGCACATTAAGCTATAGCACGAAAATCTTCAGTAATTGGAAGAAAGCAGTTTCCTAATTGAACAATCACTTTATCCATAATTCTCAACTTTAGAATTCATAAAAATATTGAATCTGTTTTATAAAAATACATATTCCTAGGTTCCAATTTCAATGTGCTAAATATGAGTCTGCAGTGTGAGACCCAGGGATCTATGTTGTCAACTAACACTTTCTAATCTCCCATCTCATATGTACCTACTTTTCATATATATATATATTTTTTTTTCTTTGAGACAGAGTCTCGCTCAGTCGCTCAGGCTGGAGTGCAGTGGCGCGATCTCGGCTCACTGCAAGCTCCGCCTCCCAGGTTCACGCCATTCTCCTGCCTCAGCCTCCCAAGTAGCTGGGACTACAGGTTCCCGCCACCACGCCCGGCTAATTTTTTGTATTTTTTAGTAGAGAAGGGGTTTCACTGTGTTAGCCAAGATGGTCTCGATCTCCTGACCTTGTGATCTGCCCGCCTCAGCCTCCCAGAGTGCTGGGATTACAGGCATGAGCCACCACACCCAGCCTTATATATATTTTAAAGTGTCTAAATATAGCCCTAAATTGTACACAATGTAATTTCACATATGTAGTTTTAATATAAGTAAAACAGTAGTAAAAATATAACCTTTCTTACTATTCTCATTTTAACATTATCTTTTTGAGATCTTTCCATGTTGCTGTATAAACATCTAATTCATTGTTTCTGACTTCTAAAAAAGCACAGCACACTTCACCTAAAATAGACACCTAGATAACCCCTAGCAACTTAGTAATGCAAACAGTGCTGTGGTAAATATCTTCCTGCATGTCCACTTTTGGACAAATGAAAGTTTCTCTAGATTATTCCCATAATTTGAATTCCTAGGTAATAAAGTATAAGTGTATTAAGCGCTTTCAGGTTGCTTCCTAGAACGGCCGTGTATATTTACTTTGCACTGACAGTCCACAAGAGTTCCTGTGACTCCTCTACCTTGTCAATGCACAGTACAGGAAATTTGGGAGGTGAGAGGAGTTATAAAAATAATATCATTTTTTTCCCATCTGATTTCTGAACAAATTAAGAAAATATTTAAAGTAACTCCAGGCAGGTCAATATATATTTCTTTCCATAATAATATGGGCCAAGACAGAACATTGTTTTTCTTCACTAGATCAGGCTGGCTTTTTGATACTCAGCAGACAAAGCTGTACAAGAAGCTGCCCCTTAGAAAGACTTGTATTAAACAACTGGTCTCTGAAGGAAGCTTGCTCCTAAGAGGAAGAAGGAAAGGTTTACACATGTCTAGCACTTGTTCCTAAATGTGTCAATTCAATAAACCATTTCATCTGAAGAATAAGAAAAGTATTGGAAAGAGGTCAAAAGCATATCTAACGGAATTCCGTCTATACAGAAAGAGAAATCAGGAGATATATTTTCCACTAACATATACTTCAGCGTTTTCCTTTTAATATATTGGATTTAACCATATGGCTCATTGTTAGAATAGGTGTAGAGGGCCCTTTGAGAAAATATGAGCAGTTTATTGGGGCAAATGTAGACCAGTTTTCATGAGTCTTTACTCAACTATAATCAATGGTCCCTTGAGTATTCTCTGGGGACTACAAATAGGTATAATGAATTTTAGACACAAAAAAGCTTTGAAATGGGTCAAATTAATATATTAATTGAATAAATTCCAATAACAATTTGCATCCAGGTCTGAAAATTATTTTTTATTCGATTTCTCATCTTATATTTTGTTTAGCCATGTTGGAAAGCATAGTCCATCAGTATTTCACCAAATGACTAATGATAAATATGTAAGCACTCTAAAAAATTAATGGCAATAATTCACTAAAAAGTCAAAATTTGAATATAAACTTCTTTATATTGTCTAATTCTCAGAAAAAGAAAGGCTTAACTATAATCTCCCTTGCGAGTAAAAATCCAACAAGATTCAAGCACAACATTTAAAGGACAATGAAATATTTTCCCCTGATGAGTTAGAAGTCTTGACTTACTTAAATTTTTTAAAATCACCCCCAAATTTATTATTTTAGTCAGTCTCAGTAAGTAGACACTCTTTTATGCCATGTAGAGTAACAGATATTTCATCAGCTGCTTCCTGAAAACAATGTACATTCTTCAAGATATCAAAGGTTCCATTAGCTCAACAAGTGCTTCATGAAGCTCACTACTAAGTTATCCAGAAAAGGTTCTAAAGAATTTCTTAAAGTTTAAAGGCAGACACCTTTTTACCTATTAATTTTATACTAGGCCATAGGGCTGCCGTGCCAGGCAGTGTTTGTGTTTTCAAAGCTCATTATATTTATGTGTCCAAATACTCCAGTAGATATTTAATTTTATCTGAGGTCAGGAGAGTAGGTGGAGGAAAAACTTCTTGCCAACTGTCTAAAAATGTCAGTTATGTGAAACTTGTTGGCCAGAATTCATAATCTGTAGACTCAAACTCAATTAGAAGACACCTCCAAGAAAGCAATTAACTTTGCACTGGGCACTTCTCCTAATTCTAGGGGTAGGTTTATTCATATCCCCTTGTTGCTATAACAAATTACCACAAATCTGGCTTGAAACTAACAGTTTTATCATCTTGCAGTTCTGGTATTCTTCAGTCTAAATGAATTCCCAGAGCTGTGTTACTATTGGTGGCACTGAGATTATCTGTTTCCATGGCTTTTCAAGCTTCTAGAGGCTGCCTGCAGTCCTTGAATTATGGTCACTATGACCTCTGTTTCTATTGTACCGTCTCCTTCTCTCCACTCTGACCCTCCTGACTCATTCCTATAAAGATCCTGTTTATTAAATTGAACCCATCTAGATAACCCAGGACACTCTCCCTATCGCAAGATCCTTAAATCAGTCACATCTTTAAGATATGGATATATTTTATGGGTCATTACTAGGCTTACTATGTGGTGTTTGGAAATAACCAGATGAGTTTTCTTCTCACTCATATTGGTAATCTTTCTTATCCAAATTATTTTTCAAAAAATTAACTCCATTTTACTGTTAAACATTGATTTCTGGACACTTCAGTGCTTTCGGTAGTTGAGCTTTCTCAGATAATACAAAATATAGGTACGTATATGTATAATACTTATACTGAAAATGTTAAATAATTACAAAAAGTGTAAAAATAATGCACAGCTTGATGACATATATTTCTATCACTGTAACACGTTTCCACAATCTTAGTGATTTAAAGCAAAACAAATTTATTATCTTACAATTCTGAAAGTGAGAAGACAGAAGTGGATCTCACTGGGCTAAAATTGAAGGGTCAGTAGGTTGTATTCCTTCTGCAATGCTTCCTTGCCTTTCCCAGCTTCTAAAAACCACCCGCATTCTATGGCTCAGGGCACTATTCCTCCATCTTCAAAGCTAGCAACATGGGGTTGAATCCTTCTCATGATACCCTCTCTCTGGTTTCCTCAATTCTGCCTCCCTCTTCTACTTAAAAGGACTGTGATCTCCCATCCCAACCTACCTTGATAATCCAGGATAATCTTTCCATCTCAAAGTCGTCTGATTATCAACTTGAATTCTATTTGCAATCTTAATTCCCCTCAGTTATGTAACCTAACGTATTTACAAGATTCAGCAGTTTGAACCCAGACATGTTTGGCAGGGGAAAGGGGCATTATTTTGTCTACCATCCCATCTGTTGTTATTATGTAAATACACCCAAGAAATCATAAACACAGGTCAAGAAATGGTTCATCGCCAGCCTATCTGAAGCCTACCACATGTCAACTCTGTACCATTTCTACCTTCTTCTTCTCCAATTATAAACACTATCTTGAATTTTACAATTACAGATTAATTTGTTATGCTGGGAAATTATAAAAAATGGTAACATATGGTGTGTATGCTTTTGTGTCTGACTTTTAGTCTTTCAACATTTTTCTTGTGATATTAATCCCTGTTCTACTGATATATGTTTATGTTTACTGCTATGTAGTATTTTACTGCATGAATAATACACAACATACTTATTCATTCAAATATTGATGAACATTTCAATTGCTTTCAAATTGAGATTTCAAATGGTGAAATAGAAAATTATGTAAATGAATTTTATTGTTTATGTGCAAGTATATTGAGTATAAAACTGGAAGGTAAAATGTGGGGCCACTGGACAAGCACATGTGCACATTTGACAATGTTGAAATAGTTTTCCCCAGTAGCTAATATAATTACACTCCCAACAGAAATTGAAGAATACTAGTTGCCAGGATAGTTTACCATGAACCATGTTGAATTTTATCATGCATATTTTCCTGAATTGATTGTGATAATCAATTTTCTTCTCCTTTATTTGGTTAATATGTTGAGTTACAACTGATTCTCCAATGTCCAAACAGTGTTGCATTCCTGGAGAAGAAATCAGTTTGCTCATGGCATATTTATATGTTTATTATCTATCTATCTATCACTTGATATTGTTTCTTAATTTTTTTTAGGATTTTCACATTCACGAACAAAACTGAGATTAACTTTTTTTTAAATGTCATGTCTTGTCTTTATCAGGTTTTATATCAAAATGAAGTAAGATAGAAATTGAGTTCTTTATTATGATTTCTCAAAGTGCTTGCATGTTTGCTTTTTAAATTGTTAGCGAGATTTATCAATGAAGCCATCTCAACCTAGAAACCGTGAAAGTGTGTGTGAAAAGTTTTAATTATAAATTTAATTACTGTTCCAATGATCAATTTCTACAGATGAACGTATCTCAAAATTTAGCAGCTCTAAACAATTTTATTTTGTGGGTCAGGAATTTGAAGAGCTCAGGCTGGGTGCTTCTTAATTGAGTTTAATTATGGGATAATTTCCAACTACTGGCTGGTGTTACAGCAACCTGAAGGTTCAATTGGGCTGACATCTAATATGGCTCACTCTACACAGCTGTGAGTTCATGCAGGCTGTCTGCTGGGAGATCATCTGAAGCTTTTAAATGCCTACAAGTGGACTCTCCAGATGGCAGTCTTAGGATGAATTTGACATCTTATATGGTTACTGGCTTCCCCAGAGCAGTGTCCCATTAGAAACAGGCAGAAGCTGGCTGGGTGTGGTGTCTCACACCTGTAATCCCAGCTACTCGGGAGGCTGAGGCAGGAGAATGGGGTGAACCTGGGAAGAGGAGCTTGCAGTGAGCGGAGATTGTCTCTGCACTCCAGCCTGGATGACAGAGCAAGACTCCATCTCAGCAAAAAAAAAAAAAAAAGGCAGAAGCTGTGGAGTCTTCAATTTTATCTTGATGATCTACCAGTTACTGAGGGAACTGTGGTAAAATGCTTCAGTGTGACTATAAATTTGGCTATTCTTTGTAACTTACCAACTTTGGGAAATTTTTGTCATTACTTCTTGAAATATTTTTTCTATCTCTTCTTTTCTGACTTCTCATCGTGTGACTCTGAGTATGAAAGGTAGACCACTTGATATTGTCTCACAGGCCACTGGAAGTCACCTAATACTTTTACAACCTTTTTGCTCTCTGCTTTAGTTTAGATTGGATTTGTTATGTCTTCAAAGTCACTGATATTTTCTTCTGCAATATCTTATCTGGAATTAACTCCAGTCAGCGAATTTCTCAGTACACAAAATTTATGCTCACTTTTCGAAGTTTCACCTAGCTTTATGTTTCCCATTTCTTTTCTCAGCAGTTTATGTTTCCCTTTAAGTCTGTGAGTGGATCTGTGATAGCTACTTTAGAGATCATGTCTACTAATGACATAATCTTACCACTTCTGGATCTCTTTCCGGATACTGATTTTTCTCCTGGTTTTAGTTCACATTGTTCTGATGTTGGATATATCTAGTAATTTTTTAAATCAGAAGCTACATATCACTTTTCTGTATTTTTTTAATGCTGTATCACTATAATATTTTTTTTTTTTCTTTTTTTTTAATGAGTACTGAGTTTTGTTCTGGCAGGAAGCTAATCTATTTGCAGATTACCTTAACCCTTTCCTGACTTGTTTGTAACTTTTGTTGGAGGCAGAGTTACCTTTATTTCAGAACTATTTCAGTCATCTCACTAAAGCACAATTCTTCTAATGTCTCTTTTGAATGTTGTTGGTGTTTATGAGGACTTTTCATACTGGACGGTTAGAATTCAAATATCTTGAAGTCTTATGACCCAGGAGCATTGTTCAATACACAGCTCCTGGGTCATTCTTTAACAGCCTCATGGAGTTTCACCTGTGTGTGCGTGCCTTGATTCAAAGGTCTTTTCAGTTCTCTGGATCTCTTTATCTATGTATTTCCCTACTGTCCATAACTCCACAAATTCCAGCTGCTACAGTCTCCTTGAATCTAATCTCTGTTTCTTCAATAAAGGAAAATGATAATGCCTTCTTAATATGTCATTGAGCATTAGGCATGAATTTCTGATGAAGTATGTATGATTCAATGCAGCCTAATAACATCTGGAAAACAATCATAAACAGCATTAGAACTATGATAATAAAATTTCCACTGGTCATTGGCCAGTTATATCAATTTCATTCACAAAACAATTCATTGTTAAGATTTTTATAGTCAACCTTAAACCTTTCAACACAAACATATAAAGCAAACAATATTTCTTAAACTGAATAAACTTAAGCAGTGAAATATTTTTGGTAAATATAACTGTATTGCTATTTAAATATTATTATTTGATAAGTTTATCTAAGTAATAAATATAAACATTCCTTTAGTCTCATTAGTGAGACATAATATTAGATTCAAATAAAAGTGATGGTTGTAGTCTCCCATTATTGTGAATATTACAATTATGTTTATTGATTTTTTCTACTCTTTAAGGCTTACTAGTTACTTTGTCTTCTAAATCTCATTAAGCCAAGATAAAAAATTCAAATGGACAGTGTTAATCTTTTATAATCTATTACTTCATGCCAAATGCATTTCAGAACAAAGGATAAAAGCTGACCAGTATTATGTTAGTATGAAGAGAAGTGATATATTGTCATGGTTAATAATATTCTATACAGTGGTTTAAGACCAAAGGCTCAGAAATCAGCCTAGCTGGGTTTAAATCCTGCGTTCACTAGTCACTGAAATTAAAATTTAGCAAGTTATTTAACTCATCAATGGGCTTCCTTCATTTAAAATAAGAATCATAGTTATATTTAGTATTTAAGGCTGTTGTGAAGATTAAAATGAAATAGTGCATTTAAAGTTTTCAGCATAAGTACAAGCACATGAGTAAATACTGAAAATAGTTTTATAAGTATTGAATGCAGAGAAGAGACGATGGTGACACAGAAGATCTTGTACCCTAGAATATTTGAATATTCAAATTTTCAAAGGAATCATGAATTAGCCAAATTTCCTGTTTACATGAGGTTATCTGAGTTTTGGTACTAACCTCTTTGGTATTCAAAGTTTTGATAATACTCTTTTAAGTTCATGAAAATGAGTATCTGATATTGTCTTAGTGCTTTGGGGATGCTAAAATAAAATAGTATAGACTGTGTGGCTTGTAAGCAACTGAAATTTATTTCTCGCAGTTCTAGAGGCTGGGAAATTCAAGATAAAGGTGCCAGTGCATTCACTGTCTGGTAAGGGCCCATTTCTTATTTCATAAACAATACCTTCTCACTGTATTTTCACATGGGGCCTCTTTTTTAAGGGAACTAATCCCATTCACAAAGGTTCTGCGCTTATGCCCTAATCTCCTCGCCCCATCTTGTAATACCATCAAAACAGGGGTAGGGTTTTAACTTATGACTTTAGGGGGTTAAAAACATTCAGACCATAGCAGGTATCAAATCTGTCTCATAAGTAGAGTGAAAATAATGCGCGACATTTGATGTAAATCTTTCCTAATGACAGCTGCACCACCTTTGTCAAAATCTAAATTCCTTCTATTGTTGTCTGCAAGCACCCTGCAGTGACCTTAACAGTTAACACACACAATGTATTGCACCTCTCTGACCTTTCTGTTTCTCTGCTACCAACTGTGACTTCCTTGAGGACAGTTTTATCTTAGTCATTGCCATTTACTTAATTTTGTTATAAAATATCAACAAGGGTAGATATTTTTAAAATGTCTTTTGGATAAATAAGTAAATGAATGAATAGAAACTTATAAATATTTTCTATATAATCAATTCTGGGTTTTGTTTGTTTTAAGAATTACTTGAGAAGACTGACAGTGATCTCCACACTGGTAAAGATACTCAGATTAATTTCTGGAACACAGTACCTTCTTTTGCAATTCTTAATTTCTCTGTAATAGGTTATTTTTAAATAATAATTTTGAGAAAATAATACAAGTGCTGATATAAGGAGTTAATGCATTAAGAATAAAATGAAGAAAAGTTACAAGGACTTAAATACTGAAAATTATAAAATAATGTTATCAATCCATTTCCTTCTTTCTGCAGCTCTGTACCTCTTTATCATTGAGTTCACAATCTTCCGTAAATGCCCATTTCTTGGAACATCTGTGTAGAGAAAGTTTGTTTTACAAGGAAGATAAAAGATATTATAAACATAATGAAGTAGAGAAAGAAAGAAACTAAGCTTTAATGGTGTTGGCCTGCAAATGCCTCGAAGTGGAAAGGATTACAAATATTGGTAAATTTGTGTGTCTTTGATGTTTTAAATAAGCCAGAAAGTTAGTGTATCATTTTTTATTTGAAAGCAATTTTAAATTCATTCAAATTGTTTCTCTTGTATTACTCATCAGCATACGTACATACTTACTTACACAAATATCCGTGTGTGAGCATATAAAGATTATAGCTAATTCTCAAACATGCAAGCAAGATCTGGGGTGCCCAGATAAGATATGGTAAAGTAGCAAATGGGACTTTATCTCTCAAGCATTTGAGAGTTCTGCTAATTGAAAGAGACCTATTTATATATTTATTGGGAAAGTCAAATATGCCAAAATACTGCATTGTATACAATATCCAATTCTGTTACATCGTTGATTTCCCAAAAGTCAATAATTTGAGTTTTGAAGTGTAATTCCATTAGAGAAGATAGTTTAGTTAAAAAGTACTGGGCCAGCAGTCAAAATTCCCAGGTTTAAGTGCAATATTTTTCAATTTCTCACTATGTGACCTCAGGAATATTACTCATTTTCTGATATATTATACATATTTTATAGACTCTTAACTCTAAAACACTTTTTGTTTTTATTTTTTTTTTTTTTGAGACGGAGTCTTGCTCTGTCGCCCAGGCTGGAGTGCAGTGGCACGATCTCGGCTCACTGCAAGCTCCGCCTCCCGGGTTCACGCCATTCTCCTGGCTCAGCCTCCTGAGTAGCTGGGACTACAGGCGCCCGCCACCGCGCCCGGCTTATTTTTTGTTTTTTTTTTAGTAGAGATGGGGTTCACCGTGGTCTCGATCTCCTGACCTTGTGATCCGCCCGCCTTGGCCTCCCAAAGTGCTGGGATTACAGGCTTGAGCCACCGCGCCTGGCCACACTTACTGTTTTTAAAAAAGGATTCTACATGAAGAAATTTTGAATGAAAATAAAAAATAACATAGATCCACATGGCCAAAGTAGTCTATTTTTATTTATTTGAAGTAGGTCATTGCTTGAGCTCCAAATCATTTAACTTCACATCAGTATTATATTATGTAATTCTTATAAATTGTTGTGTGTGTACATATGCACTCGTGTTTAACTGTTTAGTGCAAGATACACTATCTACACTATCCTTACTCCACGTTGGGTCCAGGAATGTATTCTTAATTCCTTTATGAAAATTTTGAGCAAAACTATTAAAAAAACAGATCATTAAACAATGGCTAAACTAGACACATCTTAAATGATTCATAATTCTCAACCCTACAGTTGCCATACTGAATGAAATGTTACTTGCATTCTAGAACCATAGAGCACTTGGAGTAAATCCTGATTTTGCAACTTGTTAGTTATGTGATATAAAATGTTATTTAAGTATTCTAAATTTAAGCTTTCTTAACTATAAAAGAAGGGATGATGAAAGGAAGCTTTTTTTTTTCCTGTGATTCATATGTATCAAGCATGTTCTAAGTACCTTAAATGTGTTTTCTAATTTAGTCCTCACAGCAACCTAATGAATCAGGTTGTATTATTCTTTTTATTTGTTATGTGGCTGGGGAAACCTAGAGAAGTGAAAGGACCATGTGAATGAAACAAAACAAAAAGCAGCTTATTAGGTGAAAGAGGTAGAAACTGGAAATTCTGTCAGTCTGATTGCAGAAACACTTCATTATACTGTTTCTCTCGCAAGTTCTAGATAAAATGAAGGAAAGGCCTTTACCTGCAGAGGAAGACATCTGGCACTAATAGCTGATTATCTATTAAAATTTTAAAAAGAAAAAAAATCACTCCTGTTCCTGCTATTGCTATTGCTTCTGTTGCTGCTGTTAACACTATTACTATGCCTACTAGCTATGAATCTCCTTTTCTGTCAAGGCATCTATAGAGTACAACACATTCTTCCATTTGTCTAGCTTGTCTTTCTCTTAGAATAAAAATACACTGAACAGTTTCTTTAAAGCTAAAAATAACAAAAGGCTAACAGTGATAATTCATAAAATTTTACTAACTATATCACTGACTAAGAAACACA
The DNA here is from genome assembly GCF_000951035.1 of Colobus angolensis palliatus. Lineage (NCBI taxonomy): Eukaryota > Metazoa > Chordata > Mammalia > Primates > Cercopithecidae > Colobus > Colobus angolensis. The sequence goes on from NW_012120709.1 coordinate 4,231,437, forward strand.
TATCCTAAGCTGCACTTCCCTGAAAATTATCACTTCATCTCAAAACTGCAATTACTTTTGCACAAACCTAATATTTTAATTGCTTTTAGAATACCATACTGTTGTAAAGGAATTGAGTCCTAATATTCTTATTTGGTTCATTATTAAAAGGTACATATTGCCAAGGTACCTGATTCTTGAATAGAATTCACTTCATCATAAGAACTAAAAGAGATTAACATACCCTTATTCTTCACTAATAGAGTGTGGTGGATCTATTTTCAGAGAACACATCACATTACCATTTTATTTTATTTTATTTTTATTTTTTTGAGACAGAGTCTCATTGTGTTGCCCAGGCTGCAGTGCAGTGGCACAATCTTGGCTCGCTGCAACCTCCTCCTCTGAGGTTCAAAGGATTCTCCTGCCTCAGCCTCCCAAGTAGGTGGGATTACACGCATCCACCACCACCACCACCATGCCAGGCTAATTTTTGTATTTTTAATAGAGACAGGGTTTCACCATGTTGGTCAGGCTGGTCTTAAGTTCCTGATCTCAAAAGATCCATCCACCTCAGCCTCCCAAAGTGCTGGGATTATAGGTGTGAGCCACTGTGCCCAGCCACATCACATTACAGTTCATAAATATGCATGATCACATATATAGAGAATTCAATGTCTAGAAAAATTTGTTTTATGGTATTGGGGACAAACATTTTGTAGAAAAATCTCAACTAGTTTATGAATGGTACAAAGGTTATAACACTTATTATATTGGAAACATTTCAGACTGTTATCAATAAATATCTTTAAATTATACTAGAGTGCTATGCTTTTCCTGGAAAGCATGACCTTTTGTAGTGTCTTATATTCTTAAATTGGAACTCATCAAGATTTCTTGAACTCCTGCTGATCCTACTCTGTCCATTAAGTTCTAAACATAATTCAAATTCACATTTATACAATCAGGGATAAAGTAGAGATTTTAAACCACAGGTCTTGTTCACATTTTAAGGTATATTTCTAGTTATTTTACTTTCACACAATGATTTATTTTTGGTGATTTAATTTGTGCTTCCTAAGACATTCTTTTTAGTAGATACTATACTTTTTCTTCCGTAAATCTTAATTTAAGCAAAAATCTTGATTTTGCTTAATTTCTTTTTTAATTTTTTAAAATGCAATTTCCTAATGACCATTCTCAGTCAGTTGGAGATGTCGTTTGCATGACTAAAGAGGAAATACAATAACTTTAAAAGCTCTAATTTTCCATAAAACATTGTTATAAAACTCACATACCCTTTGAGAAGTCAGAAAGCAGCATGGTTCCTATCTGAATTATGTCAATCATCCAAATTGCTGTTTTACGTAGCTTTTATAAAATCTAACAAAGAAGACAAGATTATTTTTAGTCATTCTAAAGTTGACAGAAAATAAACAAAAGTACAAGATTTAGTTAAAATTTCATGTGGAATATAATGAAAACAAAAATTTCCCATTGACAAGGATATTACCAAACAAACGGAAAAGCAATAGCATTCTTTCTTAGTGTCAATGAAACCACATTATAATAAATAAATACCAGCTCTTTGCTTTGAGAGTGGCATAAGCACAGTCAGTATGTTAAAAAAAATACTTTATGTCACTGAATTAATTATAAGCATCTCATCACAGCTTTCATTTAATAGATGTATAATTTTAAAATACAGAATTTGAAAAGCGAATCGATTTTCTACACAGAGAGAGGATATTTTCCTTGTAGAAGATTTTCCAGTAGAATATATTCAGTGTTGCACAATGTGTGACATGATTATATACTGAATGTGTTGCATGAAAAGAGTTATAAAATTTAAATCTCTCCATCACTTACAATGATTGCGACTTTGACTTTATACCTTGCTTTCTTTTTCATGTGTTGGCAATGAAGATAAAATAAAATATATGCTTATAAAGATCTTTTTTTCTCTCTCTTTATCTCAGTTTTATGCTATGCCAGCTTCGGAGTAGAAAGCCTATGAGAGGAGTACTGATTCATCAATGTTAAGGAGAGAGAGAGGGAGAGAGGGAGACAGAGAACGGGGGAGAGAGGAAGCGTGAGAGAGAGGGAGAGAGCAAGCATGTACATTATGTTTAATGAGACAATGGTTACCCAGGAGAGAATCTGTGCCATCTTCTCTGCTCCCAGTAAAAGTAAGGCCACAGTCAGTTCTGGTTTTATAAATGCATTACTAACAACTAATTGCTATCATTCAGTTAGCATGTCAAGTATATAGGCAATGATGTCAAGTATTTCCATCCTTTACCACCTTATTTTTTCCAAACTCTATAAAATGTCCTTCAAAATTAAACACTGCAAATAAAGGAAATTTCCATTCAATAATATTTAATTCAAGTTTAATTTCAGTTTTGTTATTTCAAGAACAATTCCATCTACAAATATAGCCTAAGTGTTCACTATAAGTCAAGTACTATGTAATATAAAAGAACTAAGAAAGAATAAAACAGATACAATATTCTCTCAGCATTTACAGTTTACTAATGAATGTAAACACATTACTTGTAACTTTACATTTGAAGCATCTACTCAAATGCACACTTTCTTTGAGAATGAAATGGAGCTCAGTACTCAGGGTGTGAGCTATCACATTAAGAGACTATTAAATGATCTATGATATCTTCTTTCTTTGCTACTTTCTTCATCATCTGTTGTGATTAAGTTAATTGCACTACTGCAACCTAAGTTTTGAGCTCTTAAGGTGCTCCCATACCACTACATTAAGGACTATTGGTCTTACGTGTTTGTTTTCATAAGTAGTTTAACGCCTCATATCACACTGATCTTTCTCTATTAAGTTTTTAAGAAGGGTTGGCAGTAATCTGGAGCCTCTGTATAAGCCTCTACTAGACATTTCTTCTGTCTGATTCTGGCAATACCTGCCACTGTGTTCCAGCTGTCTGCTAAGTCACCCTGACACATCACCTTGAAAAAATTTCTGTTACCAATTATCATCCACACTTGCAATCAAACATCACACATTCACACTGCCTGCCTCCACTTTTAGTACCTGGGTGCTATTCAGCAATAACTACCTCTATATACTCTCCCTCTATATCCACCTACTGTCAACAGTTTACCAGGGTCACTATCTCAATAATGATTCTCAGCATTAAAAGATACACATTTATAAAATGGCTACTGTACTAGTTTGGGGTGTCAATTATTCTGGGGAATTTTTTTTGTGTTATGTGTTATGTTCACATAAAAGCTATCTTGCTCCAACTGTACACATTCTTATTACAGAAGATTCATTATTTTCCCATATACTTTCCTTTTAGAAATCTTCAATGGTAGAGGTATGCATTTACATAAACGAATGAAAAGAAATAGTGAAGAATAGCGAGTAACAATGATGCCTTAAACTTTATATCTCCAGATATTTTTAAATAAACAGAACTCAAGCCTTCTTACTTTTTTGAGAAATGGAAGGCATACCCATACAACTGGAAATTCTAACAGACTAGAGTCATTAGTTCACTGAAAAACTGATTTATCTTATGTATCATAAATATTTTCATTTTAGTAGATTATACTACTAAAAATCAGTGATATCTCATACCTACAAAGTAGGCTTTTGGGATATTACTGATTTTAAAAGGTATTTATACATGAAGTTTTGCTAAAGCACAGGTTTGATTTTAATAATTTTCTTAATATTACCTATCTTTGAAAGAACTGTGTTTTTATATTGCTTGATGAAAAATATCCATTTTGTTTATCTATTTTGAAATCAAAACAAGACAGATTTTCAATTAAAACAAGTGTTCCCATATCTCTTCCTATTATATATTAGAGTTATCTGCTGTTCTCTGGAGTGAGGTACAATTTTTCACGGTATACGAAAAAGATAATAAGTATCCACTGGCTTGCATACAGGAATATTAATCAGCGGACAATTTGGTTAAATCACTCACATAACACTTAAATTATTTATTTTTACTTTTCTTGCCCTTTCTTTCATACTTCTTGTCAACAATTGTATTATGGAGGAGGGATACATTACATTAAATATTTCCTTTTATCATACTTAAGAAACTTCTGTAAAGTGCACACATGAAAGCAGAGCTGTAGACATAATCAAAGGAAGTATAAATATTGTTTTACCAGACTGAAAGTAAGGAAACATTATAATAGATTTTTGGGAAAATTACCTTCTGGAATATAAATGATGGATATGTAATACTGTGTTTCAATGACTAAAAGAAACATAATAAACTTGTTAAAAATGCCTAAACACTGAAACACAGTTGTATTCCCAGAAAAGAGAAATTTAGTGTTTTGTTTGTTTGTTTGTTTTTTGAGACAGACTTTTACTCTGTTGCCCAAGCTGGAGTGCAATCGATCTTGGCTCACTGCAACCTCTTCCCTACTGGGTTCAAGCAATTCTCCTGCCTCAGCCTCACGAGTAGCTGGGACTATAGGTTCCTGCCACCACGCCCAGCTAATTTCTGTATTTTTAGTAGAGATGGGGTTTCACCATGTTGGCCAAGCTGGTCTCAAGCTCCTGACTTCAAGTGATCCATCCACCTCAGCCTCCCAAAGCACTGGGATTATAGGTGTGAGCCACTACGCCCAGCCTGGTGCTCACTTTTTAAACGTGTGGTTTGACTATGGATCACTTGGAGCCTCACACGCAGAGCTCATTGATGAGCTATGTGAGGATCTCTTACTGGAAATGAAGAATCTATAATTTCAATGGGTACAAAGTTTCAATTAGGCAAGACGAATAAGTTCTGGAGAGCTATCATATAGGAGAGGGACAATAGTCAGTATGAGATTCTACACTTGAAATTTACTGAGAGTAGATCTTAAATAATCTTACCAAACACATGCACAAAAGATAATTATGTGAAGTGATAAATATGTTTATTACATTGATTGCAGTAATTGTTTTACAATGCATGCGTATATCAAAATGTCACTTTGTACATCATGAACTCATAAAACTTTAATTTGGTGACTTCAAAGCAATTTCCATTCAATAGAAACTTCCACACTTGAAATACTGAAGGCATTTCCCACATAATCAAGACAAATGTTGTAATAACTTTGTTATTCCCTTTCACTTTAGCAAACTCTGAAAGAACACATCATGTGAAAGTTTGTACCATAACAAATATAAATCCTAAATAAGTAAATTTTTAACAGGAAAAAAAAAAAAGAACTTAAAAATGAAATAAAAATACTGTTTGTTTTTATACAAAATATGACCTAATTCATCTAACTACTTTGATTAACAATTTCTCATATATATATAAAAATCTGTGTGTTTGTTGGTGGGTAGGGAGGTGTGAGAGTGTGTGTGGGTGCATTTGTGCGGTTTGCGTGTAACATACCCATGCCTGAGAAATCCACCTGGTATTTGTTCTTTTTCATTTTGTGCAAGTCATTTCCTAGAACTTCTGGACAAGTAGGTCCTTAATAGAATGCTAGACTCTCTGCAAAGGGGGAGATTTTTGGTAGACCATGTTTCTCTTTATTATATTTTTACTTACTTTTCACATCTACCACACAAGACTTAACAAGATTATCAGACTGTATTGTGTATCTGAGGAAGTTCAAAGCAATGCAAATAATGTAGAATGCAATGTTAGACTCCTTTGATTGAGAAGTCCTTCCTCATCTCGTCGTTGGTAGGTCTTACTGGCCATCTTCCTCTGCTAACCAGCTTCCTGCCATGTTGTGGGGCTGCTCTTCCATTCTCTACCTCGCTTTCTATCTTTCTTTCTTCTTTTATCAGTCTCTTTGTTTTCCTTTGCTCACTGCCTTTTTATGTCTCACTCAAAGTATGCTTTCTCTTTCTCGCTCTTCCTCTGTCATTTCTCTCAATCCTTTTCTTCTTTGTTTTCTTCTCACATTTTTCCTCCTTGTTTTTATTTCTATTCACATGCTTATACTTTCTTTTTCACTCTTGTTTTCCTCACTAAAAGCAGCCTAGGATGATGTTTCTTCTCAATCAAACGCAAATCCTTCTTAAGAGAAGCTGTGATTCCAACTACTAAAATAATTTGTTCACCTCAATGCACAAATAATCATTTTAGATACAAATAGAGAAAAACTTATACTGGCATGTGGGTAAGATTTATTTTTATGAATATGAAGAGTGTTTATCATTAGTCCTTTTAATGATATCAATACATTTTTGAGTAAAATATATAATTTGAATATCTTAGTACATGTAAAAATGTTAAGTAGCTTGGAAAGTTATATATTATTATTGAAATCTAGTACGTATAAGTATAGTTATTATTAATGGAATTAAAAAAATAGAACAGAGAATTAAAAAAAAGGTAAACCAGTGCATTTGGTTCTATGTAAACATAGGTGTAAAATAACACAGAAATAAAAAATGTAAAAGATAAAACACAACACTTTTTATAGCAATTATGCAGTTTAAAAATAAAACATAATCAACACAGTTGAAGAATCATTTTATACCTGATAGGTTGCATGCACTATCTGCCATCTCCCTAAAAGTAATCATCATCCTCAAGATATATACATGTGTGGGTGTGTATGTGTGTATGTAAATATACGTATATTTGTATTTATATATATTTACATCCCTATCAAATCAGCAATATGTAGTTAGACTTTTATATAAATTCTTTCATATTTTATAGTTTCTTGCAGATATTTTAAATTTTGATATATTCAATATAATACTTTATAGATTTTCTTAAGTTAAACAACTCTCACATTTCTGAGATGAATTCAATTTGATCACATTTTATAAATATTCACATACATGCACATACATATATATAATTAAATGCATGCAAACAGAGAAAAAGGGTTTTTATTCCTTTTGTAACATTTTAAAATATTACTGTATCTATTGTCATTAACGATAAATTATATTGGCCTGTAATCATAACTTTTTATGCAGTACTTTTCTGAGTTTTCTGGTGTTTCTTTTTTTTGGTATCAAGTCATACTAGTGTCATAAAATTAGTAGACAGGGTAACTGTGTTCAACATTTTATGCTAGTAAGTCTTTACAAGTTTGGAAGTAACTGTTCCTTGAACATTTGGTAGCGCTTGCATGTAAAATCACATGTGCCTGTTGTTATTTGTTGCAGACTTCTTTAGATACTATTTTTTGTTGTTGTTGTTAAGACGGAGTCTCGCTCTGTTGCCCAGGCTGGAGTGCAGTGGCCGGATCTCAGCTCACTGCAAGCTCCGCCTCCCGGGTTTACGCCATTCTCCTGCCTCAGCCTCCCAAGTAGCTGGGACTACAGGCGCCCGCCACCTCGCCCGGCTAGTTTTTTATTTTTTTTAGTAGAGACGGGGTTTCACTGTGTTAGCCAGGATGGTCTCGATCTCCTGACCTCGTGATCCGCCCGTCTCGGCCTCCCAAAGTGCTGGGATTACAGGCTTGAGCCACCCCGCCCGGCCGATACTATTTTTAAATGTACATTTTAATGGTTCAGTATGTAATATCACAACTAATTCTTGGACATTCCATTGTTCACCCTTTCCACCAAAAAACAAAAAACAAAAAAAAACAAACAAAAAAAACAGTTATACCAATTAGTAGTTATTCCCAATACTCTATTTTCCCTATCCCCTGACTACTAATTTACTTTTTGTCTCTATAGATTTGCCTATTCTGGACATTTCATATAATAAAATGATAGTCTGTGGCCTTTTGTGTCTGGCTTCTTTCACATAACAAAATGTCTTCAAAGTGCAACTGCATTGTTGCGTGTAACAATGTGTTATTCCCTTCTATGGCTAAATTATGTTCTATTTTATGAATATACCAAACTTTATTTCTCCATTCATTAGCTGATGAACACTTGTTTCCACACTTTGGCTGTTGTGAATAACGCTGCTACAAACATTTTTCTGCATGAACATACGTTTTTGATTCTCTTAAGTAAATACTTAGGAATGAGGATGCGGGGTCATAAGGTGATATGATTTGGATGTGTGTCCTTTGCAGAGCTCGTGTTGAAATGTGATCCTCAGTGTTGGAGGTGGGGCTAAGTAGGAGGTGTCTGGGGCACGGGGGTGGATCCTTCATAAATGGCTTGGTGGTGGTGGTGGTGTCATCGCATTAATGAGTGAGTTCTCACTTTATCATTTCATATGAGAACTAATTGCTTAAAGGATCCTGGCACCTCCTGCCTTGTCTCTTACTCCCTCTCTTGCCATGTGACATGATGGCTCCCCTTTACCTTCCACCATGAGTGTAAGCTTCCTGAGGCACGCATCAAAAAGCAGATGCTGGCATGATGCTTCATGTGCAGCCTGCAGACCCATGAGCCTAATAAACTTCTTTTTTTTTTTTGTAAATTACCAAGCCTCAGGTGTTCCTTAATACAAATGCAAATAAACGGCCAGGCGTGGTGGCTCACGCCTGTAATCCCAGCACTTTGGGAGGCCGAGGCAGGTGGATCATGAGGTCAGGAGATCAAGATCATCTTGGCCAACATGGTGAAACCACATCTCTACTAAAATACAAAAAACTAGCCAGGCATGGTGGCATGCTCATGTAATCCCAGCTACCTAGGAGGCTGAGGCAGGGGAATCACTTGAACCTGGGAGGCAGAGGTTGCAGTGAGTCAAGATCACGCCACTGCACTCCAGCCTGGTGACAGAGGAGACTCCATCTCAAAAATAATAATAATAATAAAGAAATGCAAATGGACTAGTATATGTGGTAATTCTGTGTTTAACTTTTTGAGGAACTGCCTGACTATCTTCCATAGTGGCTTCATGAGCTTAAACTTAACCTCACCAGTAATGAACAAAGGTACCAATTTTTTCACATCCTCACCACACTTATTTTCCTTTTTTTTAAAAAAAATTACAGCCAAATGTTATCTCATTTTGGTTTTGATTTGGATTTTCTTTATAGTTAATTCATATGGAACCACCAAAGACCCTAAATAGCCAAAGCCACGTATTGAATTTGGGAGCTTTGGGACATTATGTCTTCAAATATCCTGTCTGTCCATTTATCATTTTTTCTCTTTTTCTTGAACCACCAAGATGGACATGTAGTTACACTTAATGACGTTCCACAGATTTCTGAGGATCTGTCCATTCTTCTTCAGTCTTCTGTTTCTCCGATAGAATAATCTCAACTAACCAGTCTTAATCCTTTTTTTTGCCCACTTGAATTTGTTGTTGAGGCCCTCTAGTAAATTTGTTATTTCAGCAATTTTTACTTTCAACTCTCAAATTATTATTTGGTTGCTTATTATTTCTTTCTTTTTATTAATATTCTTGGTTGGTTGAAGCTTCCTTCCTACAGTTTCCTTTAGCTCTTTACACATAGTTTACTTTACCTTATTGTTCATATTTAAAATAGCTGACTGAAGATATCTGTCTAGAAAATCCAAGATCTGAGTTTCCTCAGCCACAACCTGTTTCAATTTTTCTTATGACATCTCATTTCCTAGCTACCCCTCCAAAGTTTTTGGTTAGTCTATTATTTGCCCCAACAATTATCTATCACTTTAGACAACTTTTAGAACTCGTAATAAATGGATTTATATAGTTTCAGCCCATTTTCCATGTAGGGGTTAGATTTTGAGTTTCTCATTCTGTCATCTCACTGATGTTAATCCAGTACGAACATTTTTAACTATTGGTTCTATTACTTTGATACTCAAGTATTCTTTTTATTTTTAAATAACTTTTGGTAACTATTTTTCTTCCCCTCCTTTACCCTGCCCCCTCTGGGAAATAATTTATTTCTATCTGTTTTCATATGAATTGAAACAAATTAGTTGATTGTTATCTTACCTTAAAAATATTCATTGTTCTTTATATTATGTCCTCTCTTTCCTTTTGTTTGCAAGATTGATTTTTTTGGAGTCTTTGTTTCCTTTTTGTTTTCCTTCTTTCATTTTTATGTATTTTTTTCTTCCTCCTTTGGTTCCCTATCTTCCCTCTTCCCCACCTCATCGCTTTCTGACAAAATTTTAGTTTTTTAATTGATCTTTTCGAAGAACCAGTGTTGGGCTTCGCTAGCTCCTTCTATTTGGCATTTATTTCTATTTTGTGATTTTTAATTACTGTTGCATTTTTAAATTGTTTATTGTAGTTTATTCTGTTTCTTTTTTGCATAAGTTTATAAGTAGTGCACAGTAATTTTTAGTCAGATTTATAATGAACTAATTAAGGAGTTGAGGCTATACAATTTAAAAGAATCTAAGAAGCTTCATTTCACAATGTTTAATACAAGGTTTTACTTCAAAATTTTATCAGTTTTATATATGTATATATATGTGAATTCATCAGTCATATATATTTATATTTGATGAACTAATACATACAACTAATTAGCAAATATATTACCATATATGCATGTGTGGGTGTGTGTATATACACATACACACACAAGTATATGTTTATTTTCTTTTACAAGTTATTTAAACTAGGATAATTTTTGTGGTATATCTAAACATTTTCAGATGTAAGTTATAAATCATAGAGTTAAATTTCAAATAACGCAAGTTTTAACGGCATGGGTCCACGTATACAGAGATTTTCTTATGCTTCTGCGACCCCCAAGACAACAAGACCAACCCCTCCTCTTCTTCCTTCTCCTCAGCCTACTCAAAATGAAGATGATTAAGATAAAGATCTTCATGATGATCCACTTACACTTAATAAATAGTAAATGTATTTTCTCTTTCTTACATTTTATTTTCTCTAGCTTACTTTATTGTATAAACGGAGTATGTAATATACAAAATATGTGTTAAACGTTTATGTTATTTATAGGGCTTCCAATTGACCATAGGCTATAAATTAAGTTTTAAGGAATCAAAAGTTACATGCAGATTTTCAACTCATGAGGACTTGGGACACCTAATCTTCACATTGTTAAAAAGTCAACGTCATTTATCATTCATTTAATTATGAATTACTAAAATATTTTGATTGTAGTCTTCTTACATGATCCCTATAATGCATATATTTTTCAAATTTCCTTACATGTCCTTGAGTTGTCCTATGCTTAATTTGTTAACTGTTAATTTAATGCTGTGATAAGGCATTTTCACATTTGTATACACTTTAAAATAGTTATATAACTAATTGTGAAATAATGTTTATTAATCAAAATTTTTGTTATCTAATTACTGTCTGGTTAACTCATCAATTTTTAATAAAGGGTAGATTATATTTTTTTCTTATGATGCTTTATTTTCAATGTCTTCAAGTTTTGTAAATTTTTGCTTTATATAGAGACTCCTTATTAATTTCCTACAAATTTAGAATATGCATTTTTCCAGATGAAATTAACATATTATTTAATGATTCTCCCTAATTCTATTACTGAAGTTTTGCATAAAACTATATTTTTAATCTTCATATAATTGTTTAACTTTTATTTTTGTTTTCCAGGCATAACTTTTGTATCTACTATTTTACTTTAGAATTTCTGAGCTTCTCTATTTTAAGTGTTTAAACTTTTAAATAAAACAAGTTAACTTTTTGCAATGTTTGCACGTGTCTTGTACATGTGAAATTTTTCTATGATTTTGATTTTCTTCTTTGTAGTCCTGCTTTCTTTTCATATTTTATTTTTTATGCCTATCTCTTAATTTTCCCAGTAACTTCATTTTATTAACTGTTTATTTTCTTGCTTTCAACATCTTCTTCAAATTATTCCTTCTATTTTTAATGGGAACTATTCATTCTGGTTTTTTTTTTTTTTTTTTTTTTTTGGAGACAGAGTTCCACTCTTGTTGCCCAGACTAGAGTGCAATGGCACCATCTTGGCTCACTGCAACCTCCAACTCCTGGGTTCAAGTGATTCTCCGGCCTCAGCCTCCTGACTAGCTCTGATTACAGGCATGAGCCACCATGCCTGGCTAATTTTGTATTTTTAGTAGAGACAGGGATTCTCCATGTTGGTCAGGCTGGTCTCGAACTCCTAACCTCAGCTGATCCACCCGCCTGGGCCTCCCAAAGTGCTGGGATTAAAGGCGTGAGCCACCACGCCTGGCCTTTAACAAGTATTTTTAACTTAAAAGTATAATTTAGAAGTTTAACTACTGGTACTTTAATAATCCTCTAAAACTGTTTTAACTCTATAATTACATTTTTAATTAATGTATTTGAGTACATTATTCAGCAGACTGTTCCACTGAGCCAATAATTTACTTCATTTAAAATACCACAGAACAATATGTAGTTCATTTTAAGAACTCAATTAATGGTATTTATCATCATTATTGATGTTATAATCCCCCTACTTTCATAATGGTATTATTTTATGTTTGTGGTATTTGTTTAGATTTAACGATGTGTTTACCAATTTCTTTACTCAACATTTATGTTGTCACCATAGAAATTTACTGTGAAATAATTGTCTTTCTTCTCGTAGTTGATTCTTTATAAGTGAGCTGAGTGTAATCTTGGTAATCTCTTGATCTTTATCCATCCGTGTTTCTCTTTAAAAAAAATCCTGTTGAGTAAAGTATTCCTTGGTTACAGAACATATTTACTTTCTCAGTAGTTTGCAATTATTCTCTTCTCTTTTTTCTACCATTGCTTTTGTAGTGACATCTGGGTTTTTTGTTGTTTATCTTATAATGCTTGATGTTCTTTAGTTTCACAGCAGTTTCAGTGCATATTTTTATTTTCCCTAATGAGCATATTTTATGTTCCTGTATCTGAAGACTCCTTTTCAGTGTTCTCAAAATTATTCATTATTTTTTCTAATATAGAGTTTTTTATTCATTGCATTTTCTCCATTTGAGAATCTGATAAAAAGTGAATTGAACAGATAATATATTGTTGTTGTTGTTGTTGTTGTTTGGAACTCTGTTTTCTCTCCCTCTAATCTAGATCCCATTTACTAATTACCTCTATACTTTGTTCAGAATTCTATTTGATCCCTCCAATGGGTTTTCATTTTCAGTGATAACAGTTTTTTGCTTTTTAAAACAATATTTTGAAAATCTGAATTAGATTTTTAAAAATTATCATTATAGTTATATTTTAATTATTATTCTATTGTTAGTTTTTAACACAGTATTCATATCATCATAAATTATATTCAATATCAGTGTTTAATTCTTCTGCTTGTTTTAATGCAAAGCCTAGCTCACAGTGTTTCGGTTTATGTTTAGAAAATTTTGATTGGAAATACATACAAATGAAGTAAAAAGTAAAAATCAATAATAACGCATATTTAGAAATAACACATTTTTCAATTGCCTGATGTATTAGTCCATTCTCATGCTACTATAAAGAACTGCCCAAGACTGGGTAATTTATAAAGGAAAGAGTTTTAATTGACTCACAGTTCAGGGTGGCTGGGAAGGCCTCAGAAAACTTACAATTATGGTGGCAGGGGAAGCAAACACGCTCTTCTTCACAAGGGGGCAGCAAGGAGAAGAATAAGAGCCAAATGACGGGGGAAGCCCCTTATAAAACCATCAGATCTCGTGAGAACTTACTATCATGCATGCGTGACACTGTCCCCATGATTCAATTACCTCCCACTGGGTCTCTCCCACGACATGTGGAGATTATGGGAACTACATTTCCAGATGAGATTTGGATGGGGACACAGCCAAACCACATCACCTGATGGCCTACGTGCAGGCCAGTTCTATACAAAATCACCCTGAATTTACATAATTCTCAGAAAGATGAAGGATATCTAAGTGTGATGCCTTGTTATTGTTTGTGTCTCTCTCAATCTGATGTGTTCTCAAATGTTTACTTTTTTCAATGTTTACACATGTACTTTTGTAACAATAGGAACACCATAAACATATTATTTTTTATTAATCTCACAATTTTATATACCAATGGTTTATATAAATGCATTTTGGATTCTGACTATTATATTATGACAATTTTTACTTTATTTGATTTATCTAAATACATAAAAATCTTGAGATTCACTAGAGAAAATATACTCTTTCTTTAAATTAATTTGAGTTAGGATTCCCAGGCAAGATGGCTGAATAGGAACAGCTCCAGTCTGCAGCTCCCAGCAAGATCAACGCAGAAGGTGGATGATTTCTGCATTTTCAACTGAGGTACCCAGTTCAGAATCTCGCTGGGACTGGTTAGACAGTGGGAGCATCCCATGGAGGGCGAGAAGAAGCAGGGTGGGGCGTTGCCTCACCTGGGAAGCTCAAGGGGTCAGGGAACTCTTTCTCCTAGCCAAGGGAAGCTGTGAGGGACTGTGCCCTGAGGGACGGTGCTATCTGGCCCAGATACTAGGCTTTTCCCATGGTCTATGCAAGCCACAAACCAAGAGATTAACTCCAGCGCATACACCACAAAGGCTCTGGGTTTAAAGCACAAAACTGGGTGACCATTTGGGCAGACACCGAGCTAGCTGTGGGAGTTATTTTTTTGTACCACAGTGGTGTCTAGAATGCCAGCAAAACAGAACCGTTTACACCCCTGGAAAGAAGGTTGAAGTCAGGGAGCCAAGTGGTCTCGCTCAGCGGATCCCAGCCCCATGGAGCCCACCAAGCTAAAATCTACTGTCCTGAAATTCACGCTGCCAGCACAGCACTCTGAAGTAGACCTGGGATACTCAAGCTTGGTGGGGAAAGGGGCATCCACCATTACTGAGGCTTGAGTAGGCAGTTTTCCCCTCACAGAGTAAACAAAACCACTTGGAAGTTCAGACTGTGCAGAGCTCATTGCAGTGCCTCAAAGACTCTGAAGCCAGACTCCCTCTCTAGATTCCTCCTCTCTGGGCAGGGCATCTCTGAAAGAAAGGCAGCAGCCCCAGTCAGGGGCTTACAGATAAAACTCCCATCTCCCTGGGGTAGAGCACCTGCAGGAAGGGACAGCTGTGGACGCAGCTTCAGCAGACTTGAATGTTCCTGCCTGCTGGATCTGAAGAGAGCAGTGGATCTCCTAGCACAGAGCTTGAGACTGCCTCCTCAAGTGAGTCCCTGACCCCCCTGCCTCCTGACTGGGAGACACCTCCCAGCAGGGGTCAACAGACACCTCTTACAGGAGAGCTCGGGCAGCCATCTGGCGGGCGCTCCTCTGGGACGAAGCTTAAGAGGAGGGAGCAGGCAGCTTCACTGCTCTGCAGCCTCCACTGGTGATACCCAGGCAAATAGGGTCTGCAGTGGACCCTCAGCAAACTCCAGGAGACCAGCAGAAGCGGGGCCTGACTGTTAGAAGGAAAATTAACAAAGAGAAAGCAATAGCATCAACATCAACATCAACAAAAATGAAGGTCATGCAAAAACTCCATCCAAAGTTCACCAACAGCAAAGACCAAAGGTAGACAAATCCATGAAGATGAGGAAAAACCAGCACAAAAAGGCTGAAAATTCCAAAAACCAGAATGCCTGTTCTCCAAAGGATCACATGATCACATAAATGATCTGATGGAGCTGAAAAACACAGCACAAAAACTTCGTGAAGCATACACAAGTATCAGTAGCTGAATCGATCAAATAGAAGAAAGGATATCAGAGATTGAAGATCAGCTTAATGAAAGACATGATAGCATGAAGACAAGATTAGAAAACAAAGAATGAAAAGGAATGAACAAAGCCTCCAAGAAATATGGGACTATGTGATTAGACCAAACCCATGATTGATTGGTGTACTTGAAAGTGATGGGGAAAATGGGACCAAGATGGAAAATGAACTTCAGGAAATCTGTTATCCAGGAGAACTTCCCCAACCTAGCAAGATAGGCCAATATTCAAATTCAGGAAATACAGAGAACACCACAAAGATACTCCTTGAGAAGAGTAGCCCCAAGACACATACTCATCAGATTCACCAAGGCTGAAATGAAGGAAAAAATGTAAAGGGCAGCCAGAGAGAAAGGATGAGTAACCCACAAAGGGAAGCCCATCAGACTAAGAGCAGATCTCTCAGTAGAAACCCTACAAGCCAGAAGAGAGTGGGGGACAGTATTCGACATTATAAAAGAAAAGAATTTTCAACCCAGAATTTCATACCCAGCCAAACTAAGCTTCATAAGTGAAGGAGAAATAAAATTATTTAGAGACAAGCAAATGCTGAGTGATTTGGTCACCACCAGGACTGCCTTACAAGAGATCCTAAAGGAAGCACTAAATATGGAAAGCAAAAACCAGTACCAGCCACTGCAAAAACAAACCAAAATGTAAGACCATCCACACTATGAAGACACTGCATCAAATAATGGGCAAAATAAGCAGCTAGCATCATAACAGGATCAAATTCACACATAACAATACTAATCTTAAATGTAAACAGGCTAAATGCCCCAAATAAAAGGCACACACTGGCAAATTGGACAGAGTCAAGACCCATCAGCGTACTATATTCAGGAGACCCATCTCTCGTGCAAAGACACACAAAGGCTCAAAATAAAGGGATGGAGGAAGATTTATCAAACAGATGGAAAGAAAAAAAAAAAGCAGGGATTGCAATCCTAGTCCCTTATAAAACATACTTAAAAAATATATATAAAAAAAGACAAAGAAGGGCATTACATAATGGTAAAGATATCAATGCAATCAGAAGTGGTAACTATCCTAAATATTTATGCACCCAGTGCATAACACAGGAGCACCCAGATTCATAAAGCAAGTCCTTAGAGACCTACCAAGAGACTTAGACTCCCACACAATAATAATGGAAGACTTCAACATCCCACTATCAACATTAGAGAGATCAATGAGACAGAAAATTAACAAGCATATTCAGGACTTTGAAATCAGCTCTAGAACAAGCAAGCCTAATAGACATCTACAGAACTCTCCACCCCAAATCAACAAAATATACCTTCTTCTCAGCACCACATAGCACTTATTCTAAAATCAAACACATAATTGGAAGAAAAACATTCCTCAAAACGACAGAAATCATAACAGTCTCTCAGATCACAGTGCAATTAAATTAGAACTCAGGATTCAGAAACTAACTCAAAACCACACAACTACATGGAAACTGAACTACCTGCTCCTGAATGACTAATGGGTAAATAACAAAATTAAGTGAGAAATAAGTTATTTGAAACTTTGAAACCAATGAGAAGAAAGATACAACGTACCAGAATCTCTGGGACACAGCTAAAGCAGTGTATAGATGGAAATTTATACCAATAAATGCCCACAGGAGAAAGCAGGAAAGATCTCAAATCGACACACTAACATCACAATTTAAAAAACTAGAGAACCAAGAGCAAACAAATTCAAAAGCTAGGAGAAGACAAGAAATAACTAAGATCAGAGCAGAACTAAAGAAGATAGAGACACAAAAATCCTTCAAAAAAAAAAAAATCAGTAAATCCAGGAGTTGGTTTTCTGAAAAGATCAGCAATAAACAGACAGCTGGCTAGACTAATAGAGAAGAAAAGAGAGAAGAATTAAATAGACACAATAAAAAATGATAAAGGGGGTATCACCACTGATCCCACAGAAATACAAACTGCCATCAGAGAATACTATAAACACCGCTACATGTATAAACTAGAAAATCTAGAAGAAACGGATAAATTCCTGGACACATAGACCCTCCCAAGACTAAACCAGGAAGAAGTCGAATCCCTGAATACACTAGTGACAATTTCTGAAATTGAGGCAGTAATGAATAGCCTACCAAACAAAAAAAGCCCAGGACCAGACGGACTGACGGCTGAATTCTACCAGAGGTACAAAGAGGAGCTGGTACCATTCCTTCTGAAACTATTCCAAACAATGGAAAAAGAGGGACTCCTCCATAACTCAATTTATGAGGCCAGATCATACTGACATCAAAACCTGGCACAGACACACCAAAAAATAAAATTTCAGGCCAATATCCCTGATGAACATCGATGCAAAAATCGTCAATAAAATACTAGCAAACCGAATCCAGCAGCAAACTAAAAAGTTTATCCACCATGATCAAGTCAGCTTCATCCCTGGGATGCAAGGATGCAGGGATGCAAGGGTGGTTCAACATATGCAAATCAATAAATGTAATCCATCACATAAACAAAACCAATGGCAAAACTCACGATTATCTGAATAGATGCAGAAAAGAGCTTTGACAAAATTCAACACCCCTTCATGCTAAAAACACTCAATAAACTAGGTACTGATAAAACACATCTCAAAATAATAACAGCTACTTATGGCAAACCCATAGCCAATATCATACTGAATGGGCAAAAGCTGGAAGCATTCCCTTTGAAAACCGGCACAAGACAAGGATGCCCTCTCTCAATACTCTTTTTCAACATGGTATTAGAATTTCTGGCCAGGGAAATCAGGCAAGAGAAAGAAATTAAGGGTATTCAAATAGGAAGAGAGGAAATCAAATTGTCTCTGTTTGCAGATGACATGACTGTATATTTAGAAAACCCCATCATCGCAGCCCCAAAGCTCCTTAAGTTGATACGCAACTTCAGCAAGGTCGCTGGATATAAAATCAATGTGGAAAAATCACAAGCATTCCTATACATCAAAAATAGACAAACAGAGAGCCAAATCATGAGCAAACTCCCATTCACAACTGCTGCAAAGAGAATTAAATACCTAGGAATCCAACTTACAAGGGATGTAAAGGACCTCTTCAAGGAGAACTACAAACCACTGCTCAAGGAAATAAGAGAGGACACAAACGGAAAAACATTCCATGCTCATGGATAGGAAGAATCAATATCATGAAAATGGCCATACTGCCCAAAGTAATTTATATATTCAATACTATTCCCATTAACCTACCACTGACTTTCTTCTCAGAATTAGAAAAAAAGTACTTTATATTTCGTATGGAACCAACAAAGAGCCTGCATGCCAAGACAATCCTAAGCAAAAAGAACAAAGCTGGAGGCATCATGCTACCTGACCTCAAACTATACTACAAGGCTACAGTAACCAAAACAGCATGGTACTGGTACCAAAACAGAAATATAAACCAATGGAACAGAAAAAAAGGCCTCAGAAATAATGCCTTACATCTACAACCATCTGATCTTTGACAAACCTGACAAAAACAAGCAATGGGGAAAGAATTCTCTATTTAATAAATGGTGTTGGGAAAACTGTCTAGCCATATGCTGAAAGCTGAAAATGGACTGTTTCATTACACCTTACACAAAAATGAACTCAAGCTGGATTAAAGATTTAAACATAAGACCTAAAACCATAAAAACCCTAGAAGAAAACATAGGCAATACCATTCAGGACACAGGCATGGGCAAAGAGTTCATGACGAAAACACCAAAAGCAATGGCAACAAAAGCCAATTGACAAATGGGATCTAATTAAACTAAAAAGCTTCTGCACAGCAAAAGAAACTATCATCAGAGTGAACAGGCAACCTACAGAATGGAAGAAAATTATTGCAATCTATCCACCTGACAAAGGGTTAATATCCAGAACCTACAAGGAACTTAAACAAATTTCCAAGAAAAAAACAACTCCATCAAAAAGTGGGCAAAGGATATGAACAGACACTGCTCAAAAGTAGACATTTATGCAGCCAACAGATATAGGAAAAAATGCTCATTATCACTGGTCATTAGATAAATGCAAATCAAAACCACAATGAGATTCCATCTCATGCCAGTTAGAATGGCGATCTTAAAAAAGTCAGGAAACAATAGATCCTGGAGAAGATGTGGAGAAATAGGAGTGCTTTTACACTGTTGGTGGGAGTATAAATTAGTTCAATCATTGTGGAAGACAGTGTGGCGATTCCTTGTGGATCTAGAACTGGAAATACCATTTGACCCAGCAATCCCATTACTGGGTATATACCCAAAGGATTATAAATCATACTACTATAAAGACACATGCACACATATATTTATTGTAGCTCTATTCACAATAGCAAAGACTTGGAACTAACCCAAATACCCATCAATGTTAGACTGGATAAAGAAAATATGGCACATATACACGATGGAATACTATGGAGTCATAAAAAAGAATGAGTTCATGTCCTTTGCAAGGACATGGATGAAGCTGGAAACCATCATTCTCAGCAAGCTAACACAGGAAGAAAAAAGGAAACACCGCATGTTCTCACTCATGGGAGCTGAACAATGAGAATGGACACAGGGAGGGGAATAACACACTACAGGGCCTGTCGGGGAGTGGGGCACAAGGGGAGGGATAGCATTAGGAGAAATACCTAATGTAGATCACAGGTTGATGGGTGCAGCAAATCAGCATGGTACATACATACCTATGTAATAAACCTGTACATTCTGCACATGTATCCCATAACAAAGTATAATAAAAAAAGAAAAAATTAATTTGATTTAATTGTAAAATTACAAGAACACATAGCTGGTGTAATTAAACTCACAAATTACTGAGCATGAATGGGGTTGTGGTTATATTCTTCATTTTTTTTCCTTGCATTTTTCCTTCCCTTTTCTCTTTAATATTCTCTCTCTTGGCAGGTGGTTCTTTTGATACTTTATTTTGTGTATCGGGGCAAAAAAGATTTTTTTCATGCAGTTGTCTTTTGTTCACATATTAATTTGTTTTTCTAGCTCACCATGTTAAATATTACACAGTCCTTCAAGAGTTTCAGGTTTCAGAGGGGATTTTAGGTCCATCATACTGTCCCACACTGGTCCTTCACACCATTAAAGCAAAATTCCCTATGTTTCCACCATGGAGAAATACTCCAAACCCAATTTCCATTTTGTTTACTCCCTAGAGTGAACAGTTAAGTATTCAGTGAAAAAAATTCCTTTAATAAAATTCATACAGATATTTATAAATTTATGTAGTATATGTTTGTGTATGTATGAAACTTGGAATTTTTATCTCACCTTACTACTAAAATTAGATTTCACATATGTTTCTCAAAGAATATACATTAGTGTTGCCTTGACCTTTTTGGCAACAGGGACCAGTTTCAAAGAAGACAATTTTTCCAGACTGGGGTTGCGGAGATGGTTTCAGGATGATTCATGTACATTACATTTATTGTGCCCTTTATTTCTATTATTACATTGTAATATTTTACAACTCACCATAACGTAGAACCTGTGAAAGCCCTAAGCTTGATTTCCTGCAACTAGATGGTCCCATTAGGGTATAATGGGAGACAGTGACAGATCATCAGGCATTAGGTTCTCATAAGGAACACGGAACCTAGATCCCTCGCTTGTGTAGTTGACAATAGTGCTCCTATGAGAATTTAATGCTACTGCTGATCTGGTAGGAGGTGGAGCTCAGGCAGTAATGTGAGTGATAGGAAGCAGCTCAAAATACACATGAAGCTTCACTTGTTCACCCACCACTCACCTCCTGCTGTGTGGTCTGGTTCCCAACAAGACATGGACCAGTACTGGTCCGCAGTCCAGGGTTTGGGGACCTTGCTATACATGATATGAAAAAAAAGTATAATAAATTATAATAATTGGTGATACTATTATTAAATTTGTATATCATCACGTCCATTGAAATCCTCATTCCAGAAACTAACACAGTGACACTTTTAATGTTTATTTTTAATAATACCACACATATGGATTTTAATAATGTCTTTTTCATATTTTAACATATATTGAATTAGAGATTAAGAATCTTCCAATCCCCAAGGGCAAATTTCTTTTTTCAAATTTTATTTTTTGTTGAAAATGGCACAAGTCTTACAATCAAGATAATGTTGGATTAGATACAGTGGAATAATGTTTAACTTTATTGTCTTTCTTAATTTTTAGTTTTTATGGATATATAATAGTTGTACGTATGTAGAGGTATATGTGATATTTTGATACAAGCATACAATATGTAATGATCAAATCAGTTTAACTGAGATGTTTATCACTTAAAGCATTTATCATTTCTTTGTGTTAGGAACATTCCAATTTCACTTTTTTAGTTATTTTAAAATTACACATTCAATTATTGTTAAATACAGTCATCATATTGTGCTATGAAATACTAGACTTTATTTCCTCTATCTAATTTATTTTTGTATCCATTGATGGTAGATTGAACTGAAATTTCTATTGGGGATGTCCTATTTCCTGTTCTTCCAGTGTTGTTGACATTGTCTTTAATCCTGTATTGTCTGTTGTTAAGACAGTGCTACATTGTACAATATGAATGTCAAGCACAGCCTGCGTGTATAACACTGCTCTTCAGATTGTCAGCAAAATAATTTAGGCTTTCTATTTTAAAATTTAGTTTATTGTTAATTTACCTGACTGCTCTAAGTTTATTTATCATAAACTTCTTTATATTGGAATTACATCATTTATCTCACCTAAGGAGACTTTCAGTATGGGGTTTGAATACAGAAAGTTACCTGTCTCCATGTGACCATTTAAATTATAACATTAGGCCTGGCACAGTGGCTCACACCTGCAATCCCAACACTTTTGAAAGCAGAGGCAGGTGGATCACTTGAGGTCAGCAGTTCAAGACCAGCCTGGCCAACATGGTGAAGTCCATCTCTACTAAAAATACAAAAATTAGCTGGGCATGGTGGCGGGTGCCTGTAATCCCAGCTACTTGGGAGGGTGACGGAGGAGAATCGCTTGAACCCAGGAGACGGAGGTTGCAGTGAGCTGAGATCGTGCCACTGCACTCCAGCCTGGGCGACAGAGCGAGACTACATCTCAAAAAAAAACAAAAACAAAAATTGTATATATACACACACACACACACACACACACACCCCACACACACACAGTCTCTCTTAACACATTATTTGTTGGGAGTTTCCTCAGGGGGAGAAAACCAAAACAATTCTTTGTTAGACTGGATCACGTTTTAATTTATAAAAAAGTAAGCCAGTGTGTACCAATCATCAATAATACACTCAATGAGCTAACTGGATTATAATGTGGTGAATAAAGAAGAAAGATGTAACATAAATTATTGGCTAGCATGCTTTGTTCAAACTTATACCCCAGTACCAAAGAATAAAAGCCCTTCTCTTACATTTTTTTTTTTTTTTTTAATATGGTTATGGTTGGAGAGAATACTAAACCCTCCTTGGGTTTAGTCTTGGAGCAAAGTCTTGCAGCAAGACTTTGCTATCTTAGTTTCCTACTAAAGCTATTTGTGCTGAAAAAAAGTCAGGGGATATATTTGGATCTTAATTGAGTAACAGAAGGAACATATACCATGCAAAAACGTCAGGTCAGGAACAGAATTCTCCTTTTACAGTGTACCATCTCAAATTCTATTTTCATCTGAACCATGAGACATTATTCATTCATTTATTACCACTAAGTTTACTATGAAAGAATCATAAGAGCAAAAGCTTGTAGAGTGTTTATTGAGTAGGTTGCGTTCTAAGTGTGTTGCTTATATGACATCTATCAATTTCCGGGAATAGAAAATATGTTTATCCTCATGTTATAATTGAGGAAACTGAGAAAGTAAAAAGTAGAAACCTGAGTCACTGCCAGATAACTATTAAGTGTCTGACCTAGGATTTGAACCCTGAAAACTGGTTCTGGAGTATATGCTCATAATTGCTATTTATACTGATTTACCCCTTAACGCTTCTCATTCATTCATTTGCTCCTGAGCAAACACTACAAGTAAGGGAGTAAGAATATGACTGTTATTATCTTATTTGCTTGTCTGGCTTAAGAAGACAAATTTATAGCCATCAGATTTCAAAACATTTGTGTGGGTAGAGCTTTCTGGCCAGCATGAAGTTTTATTGTTTTACTAGTATGCTTCTTTTAACAAATCCTGTCATTTATTTACATGCATTGTATTTTTTCCTAAGGGAAGATAATAAACACAACATATATTCCTACATAATTTAAATGTTAAGTAGAAAATGTTAAAAAATAATCTCTCTAGGCCACATGCGGTGGCTCACATCTGTAACCCTAGCATTTTGGAAGGCTAAGCAAGGAAGACTGTTTGAGGCCAGAAGTTTGAGATCAGCCTGAGCAACATAGAGAGAGATCCCATCTCTACATAAATAAGTAAATAAATAAATAATCTCTCTAAAATTCAATACACATTTGGTATACTTTCAACATGTAGAGGAAGTTCAAATTTTTGTGATCTTTATACAAAATTTTGGTTTCCTGTATAACATTAGAAAATAAACAAAAGCACTACTACATATGCATAAATTTGATTTGTCAAAAAAATTAAAATTATCTCTCAACAGAACATTTATGTTGATTATGTCTGATTAAACATGAGTTAAGATAAAATGTCAACCCATATTCTTTCTAAGACATTATTCTCTCAAAAATAATCAACAGCAATTTGATAAGTCAGATCATCCTATATTCAAGAAAATGGAATTAGGGTATTGAGTATTTAAAGACATCATAGAAATTGAAAAGGCATCATCTGAATTATTTCTATTGTTTTTGACATTGAACTGTACTTATGCATGATAGAAAATACAAAAACGGGGGCTATGCAATAAAACATCAGTCATAGAGATGTTATATTTCTCTGGCCTACATTTTGTTTTCTTATGAATCCTGTTTTCAATCTCTCCAAGTTAACTGACTTTTTAATTTGAATAGCTCTGGCATGGCAAATAACAGATTTCAGTAATTACTATAATATAAATATAAATGTTGAAAAATATTTGCTGTTAATAATTTTTATCACACCTCTTTAGCATTTCGTTGTGCTGAACAATAGGGAAAAACCCCAACTTTTGTTTAATTTGGGAACTTTTCCAAATGCCTATTTAAAGCTATATATCCAATGAGGACTGTATTATGCAGCATTTATTTATCTCAATAGAAGTCACATCATCAGCACTTTTTAAAAAATGGGTTTATGTGGTGAAAAGGATTTAAATAAGATCAACTTCTAGTGGAAGGCTAAGTATCCTGTGGGTGTATGGTAAATGACATTGAAGGGAATTTGGCAGCAAACTCAATTCAATCCAATCAACTTTTATTGAGAGTCTAAGCTCTTAGGGATGATAAGGTTATGAAAACTGATGAAAAAGATTGTCTGCAATTTAAGAAAGTTTAAGGTCTTTTGCTAGAGACAGATATTTTCATAACTATAGAAAGGGTATTTGTTTTTTTTTTCTAGATCATCAAATATTAGTCAAGGCTTATATACACTAAGTAATATGAGAGGCTCTGGATAATATAAAATCCTGGTCCTCTTGTTCTAAAAGCTCAAAGTGAATTTTCAAGTATAAACTATGACAAAACAATATTCACTGTTCCATAAATGTCTATTTTGTGCAAAGCACAATAACATATTTTGTTGAAATCAGGAAATGTATAATTAGGTAATTCATGCAGACACAAAAATATGTGTACGTGTGTGTTTCAGGTAATATTTTATGAAGGCAATGACAGCTATCCTGTGCCACCCTGTATGAGTAATGCTCAGATGGGTAGAGAAGGTAGGGCTAAACTGAATTTTAAGGTTGGGGATGACCCAAGAGCTATGACTTGGTGCTTGAATGTAAATACTAGGAAGTGACAAAGCTTAGTAACCCAGGAAGGGTTGTGGAGGAAACTGCATGCTATATCAAAGTCTTTGTTTATGTTTGTTTGTTTATGGCAAGAAGCTGCAAATTATAGTATGTACACATTGTAAATATCATCCTTCTGATTGTGTAGTGAGTCCCTATCCCGCTTGGTAGACTACAAGAACACAAAAATATTATGTAGGTTAAGTATGGTTCAGCTGGAGTGTAATGTATGAGACCAATTTCAAAAACCAGGAAGAGGTCAGAAGACGATGAACTTTCAATACATTAATAACATAGATCAAGAGAAAAGGAACATATTGGCCTGGTGCGGTGGCTCACACCTGTAATCCCAGCACTTTGGGATGCCAAGGTGGGTGGATCACTTGAGATGGGAATTTGAGATAAGCCTGGCCAACATGGCAAAACCCCATTTCTACTAAAAATATGAAAATTAGCCAGGCTTGTTGGTGCATAGCTGTAATTCCAGCTTCACTTGAGCCTGAGACATGAGAATTGCTTGAACT
>NW_012120709.1:4257487-4259131 GCF_000951035.1 Colobus angolensis palliatus
TTTGTCTCTTTGGAAGTGTAACATGTACCATTCACAAGCACCTAAATCTTGCAGTGGTCATGGTCTTTTTCAATAGACTTCTTTTCTGCCTCTGTCTCAAAACAAAGACCTTGAAGGCGAAATAAAT
This sequence comes from Colobus angolensis palliatus, assembly GCF_000951035.1. Classification (NCBI taxonomy): domain Eukaryota; kingdom Metazoa; phylum Chordata; class Mammalia; order Primates; family Cercopithecidae; genus Colobus; species Colobus angolensis. Next base: position 4,257,615 of record NW_012120709.1, read on the forward strand.
TGGATCTGTCCTTGAATTCATAAGATCTCTTCCTGGCTGAACATTAAAAATGGTTATTTTCTCTTGAGATGGGAATTTGAGATCAGCCTGGCTAACATGGCGAAACCCCATCTCTACTAAAAATACAAAAATGAGCTGGGCGTGGTGGCACATGCCTGTAATTCCAGCTTCCTAGGAGCCTGAGACATGAGAATTGCTTGAACTGGGGTGGCAGAGTTCAATGGTGGGAGAGAGAGTTACATGTGTAGTCGACAAGAGTGGAAATTGTAACTAAAGGAAATATCTGTAATAGTCTACTTTTGGCCTGAAGGCTGCAATAGTAAAAATAAATAAAATATTATGTAACAAGAGAATATCAGCTTCCCTAGTTTTTATATTTTACCATTTTGAAGACCACCGTTGAGTGTCTTCAAAATTTCCAACAGTTCTGTTTTGCCCTTTTATATTTGCATATTCCCTTTTGTTATTACACTTTGAAGGTTACAGAAGTGCATCTGGTTTCCCAGGCAGCTTGTCAAGGTACTGAAATTTTCAAATGACTTATTCTAGTATCATTTACTATATAACTGGTACAACATTGCAATATCCAGAAAAGCACATTCTGTGAATTCTAATTTTGCTGTGGAACTTATGTAAAGAGAGAGGAAATAATGATTGGCATTAAAATATTAATTTGATGCTAATTTGTAGTAAAATAGTGTGTCTTTGAGAAGGCTAGATTTATTTTTACATCCTAGTTTTGCCACTGAGGAATCACAACCAACTTTTTAAACAACATTAACTCCCAATTTTAATATATAAAATAAAAAATGTTTTGGGGGTATGTTACATGTGAAAAAAATGTTTAAAACTATGCAAAGCTCAGACAGCACTCTGAAATTCTTTCATAAATATTAGCTTATTTTCTCTACACTTGTCCCAACTCCACCTCATCACTCTGTTCAGATCATATATTACTAGATTGAGAATTTTGAGGTCAGGATCTCTTTCCTTTGGTCTTTGCCTCCTCAGGCATAGGAAACAAAATGGCTTGCTCAAGTGGGTGAAAAATAATATTGTGGGTTGGAAAAAAGAAATGATAAATTGATATATGGGAAATAGAAAGAAGCGAGGAAGGAAGGGAATGGGGAAGGGAGAAAAGAGAAAGGAAAGAGAAAAGAAGGAAAGCAGGGAAGAATTGCCAAAGTACAGTTTTACACTTTATTAAAAGCAGGAATGGATATGATCTGATGATTTAACAATAAGGACACTTATTATTTTTAAATGAAAATCAAACATAAACTGATACTGCTTTCTCTGTATTAAGTTCTCTCAAACAAAATTTCATATTTTCCTTTTATTCTTCACTTACCAATGACTCCAGAATATATTATGTAAGCCTAGGAGATTTTAGTCTTTTATTTTAGTCCTGAACTCATTTATTAATAAATATTTGTGTAAATCTGAGCAGATGAAGCACTGTAAAGGACACAAAACCCATATATTATCCTCCTCTGAAATTATGTGCTATTATTCTC
>NW_012120709.1:4259586-4290894 GCF_000951035.1 Colobus angolensis palliatus
CTCACACTCCTGGGCTCTAGTCCTCCTTCCACCTCAACCTTTTGAATAGCTGGGATTATAGGCATTCACCACAGTGCCCAGCCATTGAGGTTACATTTTAATGCAAGATCATGCAATAAGTAGATGTGGATTCAGGATTTGAATCTACATATGTCTAGCTTTGTGATTCTCTACCAGATCCAGCCTGTCTTGACTTTCCCGACTTGAACAAAAAGAGTCTGACTCCAAAGACACTGTTATATTTATTATAGTGTGAATGATGGTTAAACACAAGAGATGTTCAATTATGAATCGTTTGGGAGTATTAACATGTTAATATGATTTCTATAAACATTTATTTGGTTAAGGTATGTCATAAATGCTAAAAAAATGCATTTGTCTCAGAGATTAAAAGAATTAAACAAATAATAATGATGGAATTATCATATCATAGGTGCAAAGATTAAAGAGGAAAAGGAATTCTAAAGTTTGATTATAAGGCAGTATATGAAAGAGTGCATCTCATGAAAGAATTTCAAAATGTATTTATTTCTAGACAGATAAAAGCAGAAAGAATATCATATTAAAAATCATTAAAATTATTGAAGCACATTTAGCAATTACAAGATAATATTCTTGGAGAGTACAAAAAATTCTTAAATAGTAGAGTGATCACCATAGGAAGACAATTAAATTAAATATCAGTTATCAGAAGGTAGAATTATTCTGATAAGATATTAAAATGTAAATGAACTCAAACAGAAAATGGATCAAATACATGGCATAATTTATTCTACATGGCATAATTTATTTATTATTTGGGTCAGTATATTTCTATTCTTAAAGAAAATCAATTGCACTTTAACAGGCAAACTGTTAAAGGACTATCTCGAAAGTTCTAAATTCCTAAACCAAAAGTGATCCATTCTAGATAAGTATGCCCACAAAGACATGAGATTAGGGAATATGCTGAAGTAGAAGCACTCCTACTTTTAGCTCATTTTATATTTCAAACATGGCATCTTGAGTTCTCTTGAAACCTTTAACTGAACAATAAAAACAAATTTGTTCTGAGAATTTTCAAATGAAGTTTCAACTCAGCACAGTGGTTTCCTTCACAGGCAAAGAGAAAAAGAGATTTCTGCTTAGAAAGCAGTGCGGGCTAAAGAAAAATAGATAAAATTTAAGCAGCTTCACAGTGTTCTGGCTCCTCAATATATCACAGTGGGTGAGAGTTCTCTCTTACAAGTTGCTTTCTATCTACTTGACTGAAACATGTCAAAAGAAACAACAAAGGGTATCTCTTAATACCTTGCACAATGTAGTGGATGAATCCATCCATTCTAAATAAAGCTGGAAACTCAAACATAACTAGTTGGTTATCTCCATGGGACGATCTATAAGAAAGCCTGAAAAAAGGCTCCAGGTTTTAAAGTGGTTATATATTCTACAGTTACATCTCTGAACTGTTCACAGCATGTAAATCGGAATACTAAGCTTCAGTAAGATTTAACTAAATTCAACAAGTAATTTGGTAACTTTATCTGGGAAGCAGGCTATGTGGGAAGGCTTTGCTTGTCGTAACTTATTCTAAAATTAAACTATCATGATTGTGTTTAGCTGAAGAAGAAAATGTAATATTATCCCTCTGAAAAAGTATCTGGTCTAATGCATGATAATTATTATAGGAAAAAGAAATAATATAGGATTTTAACTATTCCCCATTTATTAAATTATAATGGGAATAAAAATCAAACTTGTCCTGAGATAATCCAGGTGAAGTTCACATTCAACCCATGGGTTTTCTTATAAGAGCACTCAGAGAAAAAGTACTCCCTCCAAACTAACTCCAAAGGGCAGAGATGGATGGACCTAGGTTTGTATTACAGCTCTGTCACTTAATCGCTATGTGATCATGGCCAAGTTATATAACATCTTAGAGTTTCTACCTTTTTCCTGTGTAACATATCAGTAATGGCATATAATTTGCAATGTTATAGATAGGACAGCAGAAAATGTATATAGTCCATGAAACCAAACCGTAGATAGTTAATAAATGACAAAGGTATGATAAAGAAAGTTTTATTATGGGGCTATAGTTCATTCATTTCTTACATTCTTTGAGCAGCTACTATGTCTTGGTATTAACCAAGCTTACAGACAGGATATCTGATATGTATTGATCAGAATCCACCCAGATTCATTATCAGAGTGTAAATTTACATTCTCTACATTTACACTTTCTGCTTTGAAAATAATATTACTTTGAAAATAAATATTCATTTTGAAAATAAATATTACTTTGGTTCTGTTCTTAATAAATTCAGTTGATATTGCATGAACCTAAAGTTTATTATGAATTTTACATTGAAGAGAGCAGATATCCAGACTAATTCTATGTAAAGAGCAATAATCATCTTGTGAAATTTGCCTATGATTAATGACTAGTCAAAAACAAAAATAAACTATCAGTGGAGAGGAAGCACCACGTTTAGAGCAAGGCTGTCAGAGATACACATTTTAGTTTTGAATCCAGCATTTGCTGTTAGCTATCTGTGTGATAATGGGCATGGTATTTAACCTCTTTGTGTCTCGGTTGCCTTATATTTAGTGCATTCAACCTATGTTTGTTGTAATGATAAAGTTTATCAGTGTTTGTATAGCACCTAAAATAATGTCTGGTACAGAGTTAATGATGTATTTCTCTTTGTTAAACAAATCTGCATGAAAGAAGATTGTGATTTTGTTAGTCTCTTGAAGTTCTAAAAACAACAAAACAGCCCATTTTAGTTGGGTCATATGGGGAATGAAAGAAACTTTTTTTTTTTTCTATTCTTGAATGTGTTTGTTCTGAAATAGGAAAGGACATTCTCTAGCAACAAAACTCCTTGCCTTTCTCTAAACCCCTACTCCATTCTTTCCTAGGTGACAGTCATTTGGCCAATTTGCAAGGAAAAAGTGTGCATGTTTACAAGAACCCTTCGTTTTCCTGTCTCCTGAATTGAATTTTCCACAGGTAGTGAATATTCTGTTCTAACTCTGCCTTCAATTTTACAGGAGCAGTTTTCACACAGGCAAACTTGTAGAACATAACACAGCCCATTTACAGTAGAATAATTCAACCTGGGATTGAATTCTGGGGTTTAGTATTAGCATGGAGACTTGTCCACAAATGTATTGCACACATTTCTGTATTAATATTCTGCCTTCCACCTGCCTGATATATCTGCCTATTTTCATATTTATGTTTTTCTATACACATACCTATCCAAAGAAAGAGCTAGATGAATAGATACATTTCACATGTACTATTGAGCAGGTGGATGCATGGCAATAGGATGACCTTTATCTTAATAAACACTTTGTTCACCAGGGTGAATTTCTGTCAAGATGCTCACAGAGCTTAACAAAGTCCTTATTTTAGAGCTGAGACCAAATTGCTTGCTCCCATTAAGAAAGACCTTTATGGCCTTTCCACATTTCCTTCCACAAAACTAAAAGCAGACTAAGCATGGGTGACAGCACTTGGTAAAAGTGATTGTAGTGACATTTTAGATCTGTCAAGTCTTTCTGTAACTACTGCACCGTAGGTAGCCTAATGAGACACACTGCATAGTAACACAGTGAGAAAAACCCTTTAGAACTCTTGTTATAATCATTTGAAGGGGGTTGTAACTCTGAAGGCCATCATTTTATGCTGGGCAGTGGAATCTTTTGGTAGCTACTGAATTGCTGCAAAATGTCTTGAAAGCAATTCCCTTTCAGTCATAACCATGCAAAGATTTAAGTATGCTGGGCTTCTGTTGGGGATGGATACAGGCTTGGCATCTACACAACTGGAAATCACATCCAGGGCAGTGCTTTCTGAAAATTCAAAGATTTACTTATATAACTTACAACCCCTACGTATGCAGACAGGAAAGCTGCACTGAATGGACTTAGACTATTTCTTAAATTATTTAGTCTTTTAATACTATAGCCTTATATTTTTCTGTCACAATAAGTTTGCAACTATTGAGAATGGTAGTGTTGTTTGGACATTTTCTTTGGAGAGATGATTGTACAAAGATTTATATTCAGAATAATTGAATATACAATTTTAGATTTGGAGAAGTCTAGGGAAATAAAAATTATGCATGCCACTTCAATAAATATTTATTGAGAATCTACTTTATATAATACACTATTCCTGGCACCATAGTAAGAACAATGATTTAGGTATGATTGAGGTACCAAAATAGCTCAAACTATGGAAATGAAAAGGTCTAATATAAACAGTTATAACACAAGGCAGAATACAGTAAGGATAAGAATTCAGATTGCATTTTTATTTGTATATCCCTCATCAGTTATTCGCCCTTCCGTTTATTTATAGCTCCTTACTTTTCAAAAAAAATTATTCCAGGAACCTTATTATATACAAGTATGTACATGTGTGTAGACTGAATGCTACATTTGTCTATAGGATTCCTATAAGACTGAAATAAAAAGGGAGTGTGAGAGTATAAATAATTCATTTTATCAGACAGAAAGACGTTTTCCTGATACTTATTTCTAGAAGGAAAGATCCCTGTAATCATGTAAGATGCTATACCAGATATTGGTTACTGGAGTGAACAATATCTTCTAAAACACCTTTGCAGCTATGTCAGAAGCAATTTTATTATAATGTTTACTTTTAGTGTCTCCATAAATGACCATTTATTTCATTAAACTGTAAGAAGTCTTATGAACTAAATTAAGGTAGACTCTATATGCATTTTTCTAATGAATTGTGGGTATTAGAAAATTAGCATGTTGATAAAATTAGGTGATAAAAGAATGATATTTACACACCCTTCATAGCAGGAACTAGACAGGTCATACCTGCCACTGGAAAACGAAGATATTGATGTAAATTTTCTTTCAATATTAGAAAAATAAATGAAGTGTTTTTCCTTTGGGAATAATAAATAGTAGAAGATAGGGGTAGAAAATTGTATTTTTTATTATAAGCTTTATGGTACTATTTGACTTTTAAAAATAAGGCACATCTAATACTTTAATCAAATATATTTATTTATAAATACACTGAATATTTGATTCTTCATTTCTATAGTGCTTTTAAAGATTGTGTTTCAAATGTGTTCATACAGTTCATCTGATAAAATAAGTCTCCAATATAATAATTAGGAGAAGTTGCTCTTGTGTCGTTTAGGAAATTAAGAGTAAACATCTAAGAGAAAAGGACCCGTAACAGGTTACTCACTCATTAAGATCTTTGCCTTCAGCTAGATGAACATAAATTGTTCTTGCATTTTAGGATTGGATCAGCCAAACTGATTATTAGGAAAGACTCTGTAAGAGTTCAGAACTAGAACCCTAATAATCATTTATTCTCCATAATATTTATTTCCTGAAAGGTCATTTGGGAAAACCTGTCTTACAAATTTAGACTAGTAGCTGTGGCAAGGGTAAGTGGTTAGCACCTTCTCTCTTTATATCAGAAAAAGAAAATCAGGAATTTTAAAATTTTATTTATTTGTCTATATGACTGCCTCCTCCTACTTTAATATAAGCTCACACTGAACAATAACTCTGACTTACTAATATCTTATCTAACACAGATTGTGGCACAGGCAGGTGAGATACCAAGATAAATACATGTCTAAATGACAGAAATAGTCTCACAAAGTTTAAATATTCGCGCTTCATTTTGAATGTCACTATATTTGTGAAACAATTTTCTAGATTGTTTCACAAAATGCTGTGATGTCTCATCAAAATTAATTTCTTTATTCATGTTGTTAATTAATTTCTTTATTCATGTTGTTACAGTTTCCTTATTATTCCAAGAAAGTAGAGTTTAGTGGTCAAGTGTCTCATCTGTAATCAAATTACATAATTTCCAACTCCAAGTTCTATAGAATACTGTCTGTAAATCTGCCATTTTACCCAATTTTTCTTTATCTTATATGTTTTCAATTATAATATAGACAAAATGCTAGTTCTTACCAATACTTCATACCTTATAGAATGTAATACAATTTATATATACAAGTGATTAGCACAGTAAATGAAATATAATAAACAATTTATATATACTTTAAATAGAATGATTAGTATACCTCTGTAGCATTACACACCTGTTTCAAATAACTGGGATGTGAGTTTCTTATAAACATTCACTCAGTGTTATTTTAGTCTGTTTTCCTATCACATGGCAGCTAGCAAATGAAAATGAAAGATGTAGGGAAGTGAGTCTTAAATTACGATACCTTTGAGTTTCCTCTTTCATCTATTCATTTTGATATTATACTTTTCTGAAACTTATGTGCAAAAAAAAGTCTATAGAACATAGTATATGCTTTAATATAAGCTGCATATATTTTGTTTCATGTATATTATTTAATATGTTTTAGATACTTGTCCCAGCCAAACATCATGTTGAAATAAGATCCCCAATGTTGTGAGTAGGCCCTACTGGGGGGTGTTTGGGTGATGGAGGCAAATTCCACATGGCTTGGTGTTGTCCTCTTGACAGTGAGTGAGTTCTCACAAGACCTGTTTGTTTAAAGGTATGTGGCACCTCCCTCCCCTCCCTCTTGCTCCTGGTCTTGCATGAGATGTGCAAGCTCCCACTTCACCTTCCACCCTGAGTAAAAGCTTCCTGAGGCCTCACCAGAAGTCAAGCAGATGCCAGCACCATGTATCCTGTTCAGCCTGCAGAGCCATGAGCTAATTCAACCTCTTTTCTTTATAAATTACCCAGTCTCAGATATTTATTTATAGCAATGCAAGAATGGCCTAACACATTATCACTATATACCAACTAAAACATTATGGTATTACCTAAGCTCTGCCAGTGAAATTCTAGTTGCCTAGGGTTTCTTCTACTTCATAATTCTACAACATTCAATATAATTACCTATTTGGTCTATAATGTTTTCTTTGTCCTGAGTATTTCCACATGCATCCATTCCCTTCCTGTAGAACGGATGTGGTATCGAAAAGGGGAGTGACCGGATGACATTTATGCTTCAAATCAAATCCAGCCTCCTTTTTATTTTCTAAACCTTTTAACCTTCTTTTCCCAAGAAGACTTGGATGGCCTTTATCCTATGTTCTCACAGCCTTCTTCAAAATTCACAAAACATGTCAGGTGCTAAATAAGTACTTTTTTAATCACAGAAGTGGTATAGTTTGAAATGCATGTGTCCCTCCAAAATTCATATGCTGGAACTTAAACCCCAAGGTGATGGTATTAGAAGGTGGGGCCTTTGAGAGGGGATTAAATCATCAAGGTTCTGCCCTGGTGAATAAGATTAATGCCTTTATTAAAAAAAGTTGGCAGTATGTATTTCCATTTGTTTGTGTTGTCTATTTATTTCAGCAGTGTTTTGTAGTTTTCCTTGTAGAAGTCTTTCACATCCTTGGTTAGGTATATCCCTAAGTATTTTATATTGCATCTACTGTAAAGCAGCTTGATTTCTTGATTTGATTCTCAGCTTGGTTGCTGTTGGTGTATAGCAGAGCTATGGATTAATTTTGTACCCTGAAACTTTGATGAATGTGTTTACCAGTTCTAGGAGCTTTTTGGAGGAGTCTTTAGGGTTTTCTAGATATACAGTCATATCATCAGCAAACAGGGACAGTTTGATTTCTTCTTTAACAATTTGGATGCCCTTTATTTATTTCTCTTGTCTGATTGCTCTGGCTAGGACTTTTAGTACTAAGTTGAATAGAAGAGGTGAAAGTGGGCATTCTTGTCTTGTACCAGTTCTCAGGGGCAATACTTTCAGCTTTTCCCCATTCAGTATAATGTAGGCTGTGGGGTTGTAATAGATAGTTTTTATTACCTTAAAGTGTGTTCCTTTTATGCCAGTTTTGCAGAGGGTTTTAACAATAAAGGAATGCTGGATTTTGTCAAATGTTTTTTCTGCATCTATTGAGATGATCATGTGATTTTTGCTTTAAATTCTGTTTATGTGGTGTATCACATTTATTGACTTGGAAATGTTCAATCATCTCTTCATCCCTGGTAAGAAACCCACTTGATTATGATGGATTACCTCCTTGACACACTATTGGATTTGGTTTGCTAGTGTTTTGTTGAAGATTTTTGTATCTATGTTCATCATCCCATGCTCATGGATGAGTAGAATCAATATTGTGAAAATTACTATACTTCCAAAAACAATCTACAAATTAAATGCAATTCCCATTGAAATACCATCATTCTTCACAGCATTAGATATAACAATCCTAAAATTCATATGGAAGAAAAAAAAGTGTACCTACCCAAAGCAAGACTAAGCAAAAAGTACAAATCTGGAGGCATCACATTACCCAACTGAATTCACACTATAAGGCTATAGTCACCAAAGCAGCATGGTATTGTTATAAAAATACGCCCATAGACCAATGGTGTCTATGTGAGACCAATAGAGAACGCAGAAATAAAGCCAAATACTTACAGCCAAATGATCTTCGACAAAGTAAACAGAAACTTAATGTGGGGAAAATATATCCTATTCTATAAATGATACTGGGATAAGGGGCAAGTTACACATAGAAGAATAAAAATGGACCCTGTTCTCTCACCTTATAGCAACATCAATTCAAGATGGATCAAAGACTTAAAGCTAAGACCTGAAACCATAAACATTCTAGAAGATGACACCTGAAAAGCCTTTCCAGACCTTGACTTAGCCAAAGATTTCACAACCAAAGACTCAAAAGCTAATGCAACAAAAACAAAGATAAATAGATGGGACTTTAAAGAGCTTCTGCACAGCAAAATAAATAATCATCAGAGTTAACAGACAACCTACAGCATAGGAGAAAATCTTCACAATCCACATATCCAACAAAGATTAATAGTCGGAATCTACAAAGAACTCAAATCAGCAAGAAAAAAAAAACAACCAATCGCATCAAAAAGGGGCTAAGGAAATGAATAGACAATTCTTAAGTGAAGATATACAAATGGCTAACAAACACAAGGAAAAATGCTCAACATCACCAATTATCATGGAAAAATGCGAATCAAACCCACAATGCAATACCACCTTACTCCTGCAAGAATGGCCATAATCAAAAAAGCAAAGAAATAACAGATGTTGGCATGGATGTGGTAAAAAGAGAACACTTTACACTGTTGGTGGGAATGTAAACTAGTGTAACCACTATGGAAATCAGTGTAGATACTCCTTAAGGAACTAAAAGTAGATCTACCATTCGATCTAGCAAATATATCCAGAAGATAACCTACTAGGTATCTTCCCAGAGGAAAGTGAGTCATCACAAAACAGATACTTGTACATGCATGTTTATAGTAGCACAATTTGCAATTGCAAAAATATGGAACCAGCCCAAGTGCTCATGAATCAATGAGTAAAGGAAACGATACACACACACACACACACACACACACACCATGGAATACTACTCAGCCAAAAAAAAAGGAGCAAAATAACAGCATTTGCAGCAACCTGGATGGAACTGGAAACTATTGTTCTAAGCGAAGTAACTCAGGAATGAAAAACCAAACATTGTACATTCTCATAAGTGGGAGCTAAGATATGAGGACGTAAAGGCGTAAGAATCATACAATGCAGACTTGGGGGAAAGGGTCGTTGGAGGGTGAGGAATAAAAGACTATAGATTGGGTACAGTGTACACCACTTGGGTGATGGGTGCATCAAAATATCAGAAATCACCACCAAAGAACTTCTTCATGTAATCAAATATCACCTGCTCCCCAAAAATCTGGTGAATAAAAAATAAAACAATCAAAAAACAAAATAAATATTAAAAAGCTGGCAGTAACTAGCTATTCCCTTTTTGCACTTCCTCTATGTGAGAATGCAGCAAGAAGGTGCTGTCAATGAGGAATGGGCCCCCATCAGGCATTGAATCTTCCCACATGTTGATCTTGAACTTCCCATCCTGTGGTATTTTATTATAGCAGTGGGGATAGACTAGACAAAAATAAATAATGATACGAGAATAAGAATTTGTATGATTTACGATGTGATACCTTAAGATTTCCATGAATAATGCTGCTTGCACTCACAAAAATTTACTAATTGTAAACATAACAAGAGATGGGTATTCTCTTACAGATCAACTAAGCCAAAGGATCTATAGAGAAAGTCTGGGGGGGAGGAGAGAAATGGCTTGTTTTGCTCAATGCCTAGGAGGATACTTTTGGTTCCTTAAAGATGGAAAGCAGATACTATAATTTATTCTTTACCTACAAGTAGATGGTACTTTTATTGTTGAGAATGTTTTCTATTTTATAATAGATATGTCAAATACTTATTATACTTTGGAAAATAGTTTTGCTCTATTTTTTACCAGCATATATTGTACATGGATGACTTCCAAACCACACTTCAAAATAAAAAAAAGACATTTTCAGCCAGTTGCAGTGCTCACATCTGTAATCCCATCACTTTGGGAGGCCGAGGTGGGCAGATCACTTGTCAGGAGTTCGAGACAAGTCTGGCCAACATGGTGAAACCCCACCCTAACTCTACTAAAACAAAACAAAGAAAAACAAAACAAAACAAAATTTAAATAAGAAAATTAACAAAACTGTGATAAAGTTACTGCAGGGGGAAGAATATTATGTGGTTAAAGATAGTAGAACTCAAAATCACAACATATATTTAAGGATCTGGAAGTCAAAATCAAAAATAAAACAATCTCTGATTATTTGTGTTGAAAATGAAGCCAACATAGTAAGTTCAAATAGTTCATGATCGAAAAGACTTTTTCTTCTACACAAGCAGAGACAATACTTCAGAATCTAGAAAAATGTGTTCTATGAAATAAAATTATGGATTATGTCAAAAATATTATAACAACAGTTAATACTTTTCTTCTTCAGAATGGTGTTCTCAAATACAGAATGGGAATAATTTAAAAACTACAAATCAGAATAGTACAACAACATAGGTCAGAAGAAAAAATACTCCTGGTATTCAGGCTGCATTAATAAAATTGGTTTCCTCCAGAGAGGCACAATGTAGCATGGATCTCTCTTATGTAAATTAAAAATTTAAAAATGCAATGGAATAAACTTAATGTATCTTTAAGAGTACACTCGCAGAACCAATAGCCTTCCTTGTTATTTTTTTTAAGTCTTGCTATGTCAATTCAAATGACAGTTAAAAAAAATGAAATCTTAACTATATAAAATGAAATTAAGTAATTTCATTAGGATAGTTATGATAGTTTGATATAGACTTCTGTAATGAGTCAAAAGATCTATTACCACCAAAATCAGAAACTTTTCCTTTGCCAAAGTATATATTAAAAAACAGTTCCCAAAATGTGCAAAAAAGCCTGGTTTTGAGACATAAATTAACATGGCATTTGATAATTTTCTTTCATTATGAAATATCTCAAATTCTCTAACTTGCATCATTTCTCATATATTTTGATATGCAAATTAACTTCAAATCAAAATATACATAGAAGGATGTTGTATATTGCTCACTTTATATAATCAGAATAGAATTTCACCCAAAATGTAGTTTAAATGTCAAGACTGATGACACCACTCACACACCAAGAGGACATGAAGAAATTTGTTACTTACATAGTTAAGCCTTTTCTGGGGAAAGCAGGAGAGTTCTCCATAGCAGTTCTGAAAGTCTTGAGAAAGAAGACTGGCTGAAGGTTTTTATTCCATTTTGTTTGGGCTTCCTGTACACAGGCAGAAGTTTGCATGGTTCGGAATCCCCTGGTGAAAAGGGACAGAACAACCAGGCTTTTCTATCAGGTTTTTAGATGTGGTGCACAAGGGGAAAGGGGAAGGATGAGGCGTACAATCTGTCAGGCGTCAACTTCCCAAAATGGAATCCACTTCTTATTACAAAGGACACAGAATATCCTCCACCAAGTTTAGTAGCTCCCTAGAAATATTTTTGAAACACTGGAAACTTCTTCATACAATTTTTGGAAGAGTTATTATAAATGACTAATACCTGCATGAATTTCTTTCTCTTTTTCTCCCTCTTCTCTCTTCCCTCCTTCTCTTTCTTCTTCCTTTCATTCTGTTCTTTCATTTATCTTTAATAGATAGCCTACTATTTATTCTATTTTTACAAAGCATAATGTCTAATAGTGGGAAAATAGACTTTAAATAAATATCTACACAGATAATTATTTATGATTGCTGCAAATGTTATAAAGAATGTAACTGCTATGCATGCTTACAATATGAATCCTGGGATGGTGTACTTAACTGACCTGCCAATCAAAACCTATAAATTAGTTATTTTAGTTTAGTAAGTAGCAAAATGATTATGACTGATAGAAGCAGAGTCCCAAAATTTCAATGACAATTTAGCAATTAGTTTTACCAACATCGCTAATTTGTTAAAGATATTGCTATAACCTTAGTTTATAGTTCATCTGATTACCTTTCCTTAATTAAGAAAATTTTAAGACATCCATTATTATTATCAAAAATTAAAAAGAAGAAAAAGACCAAAAGTTGGAAATAATGAAACAATGATAGATAGAGGATAACATTTTTTTTTTCACATCATTATAGTTCCTATTTCTAGCATGATACATGTAGATTACAGCTAGCTGGTCTATATAATTTTGCCATTAAAAGCAATGGCAAAAACCACAATTACTTTTACACCACTGCAGTAAAATAAAGCAATCAATGAATAAATGTCAGGAAAAGAGAAGAAGACTTAAAAGTTGAAATAGCTTTACTTTTATAGCTGTAAACATAAGACCTGAATAAATGTAAATACAGGAATTTCTGACTACGCGTATTAAGAGAATTGCCTCAGAAATGCATCATACTTTTCAAAACATCAGCTGCTGAATTATGTTGATTCTGTTAAGAAAGTTGTGAAAGTTGTCATCTTTATTTTCTGTGTTTTAAAATTATTTTCTTGTAGTTGCATAAACAATTGTGTTACAATAGGTCAAATGTAGTTTTATGCTTATTTTGTTTCAATTTCTCAGAGATTTGGATGCTGCTATTTTCATTTTTTTCTGTCACTTTTGAAAAATTTAGGGCTATTATCTCCTCCAATATTATATCTGAGTAATTTTTCTCTCTTCTAGGACTATGATTACAAATAAGATAAAATATTTTCATTCAATTTTTTTCTTTCTTTCTGTGATACATGTAGACATACTTTACTGACCAACATTTGAGTTCACAAATATAGTCCTTGGCTGTATCTAATCTGCTATCCAAAACATTTATTAATTTCTTTACCGGTTATTTTTTTAGTTCTAAAATATCCACTCATAAACATTAATACTATTTATTAAAGTATTATACCACTAACTCTAATATCTAGAAAATCTGTGAGTGTTTTAGTTATTTGTTTTTCCTCTTGAGTCTTTATCCTATATTCCTGTTTCCTGGAATGCATAAACATTTCTTTAAATACCAGAAATTGCATATTAAGAATGATAAAATATTATAAATTTTCTTCCTCCAGAAAGGGTTAGTTTTTTCGCCTGGGTAAATGGTGTTGGGAGTGCTCGCCATGATCTAGTCATGGACCAATGTGAGTTGAGGCAGGAGTCTAATTTTGCTAAATCTCTCTCTTCTTATTTGCCTTCCCTCTAGGACCTAAAGTTTCAACTGAGGGCCAGATGTGTTCAATGGGATTCCCCTCCCTGGCAGCTTCTAAATTAGAAGCTTTGTTTCCTTAGTCTGGAGAGACATCTTACAACTATACTATTACTCAGAGCCTTTCTGCTTAGAATTCAACCTCCAGCCCAAAATACAAATGGATATGGCAAAAATTCTGAGGCAGTAAAAAAAAAAAAAAAAAAAAAAGTGTCAGCCTCAGTTTCTCTTCTCTTTAGGATCTTGCTCAAGTTTCCAGAGTCCAATAGGAGAGAACACACCTACCTATGCAGAAAAAAGTCAGTTGTAAGAAAATAGCAGGGAGAAAGAAAAAGAGACACTGTCCGCCCCTCCACCTCATACACACACACAGACACACACACATAGAGAGAGCGGGAAATAGAGAAAATTAGATAGATAGATAGATAGATAGATACTTAAATAGGTAATGTTTTTGAAGCCATGTCTTCATTTATTCCTTTGTGATACAGTTATCATCCACTGAGCTTTGTCAACATGTTTATATTTAACGTAAGTCTGAAATAAGAAGTTTTGATGATGTCACACTTATTCCACTAATTTATTGTATTTTCTTTCTTTTGTACCTCATTAAAACAATAAACTTGGTTCAATAGGTCTGAATGAAAAAGTATGAACTACTCTCTTACTCTTCTTTCAAATGTGAAAAAAGTGTATTTTTTTTTTTTTCTTTTTCTGATTTCAAATAGGTGACTTCACATCAGAATATGGATTAGTCAGGGTTTTCTAGAGGGACAAATCTAATAGGATGTATGTATATACGAAGGGAGTTTATTGACTCACAGGATTACAAGGTGAAGTCCCACAATAGACCATCTGCAAGCTGAGGAGCAAGGAAGCCAGTCTGAGTCCCAAAACCTCAAAAGCAGGGAAGCCAACAGTGCAGCCTTCAGTTTGTGGCTGAAGACTCAAGAGCCCCTGGCACACTTTGGGAGGCCGAAGCAGATGGATTAGGAGGTCAAGAGATGGAGACCATCCTGGCCAACATGGTGAAACCCTGTCTCCACTAAAAATACAAAAATTACCTGGGCATGGTGACGCGCGCCTGTAGTCCCAGCTACTCCGGAGGCTGAGGCAGGAAAATCACTTGAATCCGGGAGGCGGAGCTTGCAGTGAGCCGAGATTGTGCCACTGTACTCCAGCCTGGTGACACAGCAAGTCTCCGTCTCAATCAAAAAAAAGAAAAGAAAAGAAAAAAAAGAGCCCCTGGCAAACCAGTAGTGTTAAGTACAAGAGTCCAAATGTCGAAGAACTTCGAGTCTGATGTTTGAGAGTAGAAAGCATCCAGAATGGGAGAAGATGAAGGTTGGAATACTCAGCAAGTCAGCTTCTTTCACCTTCTACCTGCTTTTTCCTGCCCTGCTGGCAGCCGATTGGATGGTGCCCACCCACATTGTGGGTGGGTCTTTCCTCTCTCAGTCCATTGACTCAAATGTTAATCTCTTCCCACAACACCCAGAAACACCCAGATACACCCAGACAAAATACTTTGCATCCTTTAATCCAATCAAGTTGACAATATTAATCATCACAGGATATTTTGATTTTTTTATTATAAATTATTTGTATACTTATGCTGCTTTTTATTTGGAACTTAATAGCAAACCTCCTATGGGTAAGGATACTTTGATATTTCCATTCCTTATGAACATATTTAACTGTATAATAAAAAAGCATCAACATTTTATATGTAGTTTAAGAATGTTGATTATATCAAGATTCAAAAACTGAAACTAAATTTTAGGTTTGCATTTTTACTGAATTTTAGGTTGGTACTTTTAGCATATCTCCAGTCTAAGAAGCAGTATGTCAAGAATTGTTTGAGAGTATAAGTTCAACGTTTTTTTAAAAAAAAAACTGTCAGAGATGTCTAGAATTATTAACTTTACTAAAAGGAAATACGAAAAACAAAGCCAAATACAGAATAAAACCTGTGAAAGTGTTTAGCCAAATAGAAACAATTACACAATTGTCTACAATTATAAAATAAAATTGAAAATTGAGAATTAATATTAATAATAATGTGTTAACATGTGGTATTTATACTTATGAATTTAACTGAAAAATTGGGGAATATTATGTTTATTTCTGGAAAAATAACCTGAAACGGCTTTTAACACAAACTTAGGATGTGCAAATACATAAAGTTAAATCACAGAGATTACATGGAGTGAAGGACGCACGGTTTTATGAATCTTAAAAATCAACTAGGTTAACATGGATTTAAATATGTGTGCAGTAAAATAAAACATTCTAAATTAATAGTAAAATAGAGGAAAATATTTTTGCTTATATGTTAAAAAGTACAATGAACAACAAAAAAAGTACTGATCAATCTTTTGCATTTCAAAAAATAGAACAGCTCTTTTATGTTTTCCCTAAAATTGTAATGAAAGATATGACTAACAAATAGGTGCATTAAGGTGAATTTTCTCTTTCTCCTCAGTGCCTTCCATGGCAAAATTAATTGTGAGTGTTCTGAAGATACCTGGATTATTTTCTATATTTAAAGTCATGCATGGCTGGGTGTGGTGGCTCTTTGGGAGGCCAAGGCAGGAGGATCGCTTGAGGCAAGGAGCCTGGGCAACATAGTGAGACCTTGTTTCTCCAAAAAATTAAAAATAAATAAAAAATTAGTGAGGTGTGATGTTGCACACTTGTAGTCCCAGCTACTTGGA
Source organism: Colobus angolensis palliatus (assembly GCF_000951035.1). Taxonomy (NCBI): domain Eukaryota; kingdom Metazoa; phylum Chordata; class Mammalia; order Primates; family Cercopithecidae; genus Colobus; species Colobus angolensis. The sequence goes on from NW_012120709.1 coordinate 4,275,886, forward strand.
AGGTGCACTTGTAGTCCTAGCTACTTGGAAGGCTGAGGCAGGAGGGTAGTTTGAGCTTGGGAAGTCAAGGTTGCAGTGTGCTATGATCATGCCACTGCACTCTGACTGGGCAACAGAGTAAGACATTGTCTCAAATAAAGTCATGCACAGGTTGTGATATTAAGCAAATTCATAGTTCTTGCTAGGCCCTCTTGTCTCAGATATTTTTGCAATGTAGCTACTGATAGTAACGAATCAATAAATGAATATATGCATGAAAATGCTAAGCTACAGAATATATGACTCTCAGAAAAACCAACCCTTTAGATTCCATCACTAGGAGAAAACGTGTTTTTCAGTATGTGTGGCTCCCTCTTCCCATATACTTCACTGTGGGCAAAACCTCTTCAGGCCTCTTCTTTATGGAGCATCAGTTTCACTTTCATTCTAGTTGTATTACGTCGCTCTGATAAATGGCTTATTTCTGCTTTTTTCCCTTTTCATGGTCATATTGCATTTGCCCAGCTAAAATTTATTGTTGAGTGTCTAGCATCTATGGAAGTATCCTTAATAGGCATTGAAATATCTTGATTCTTACCTGTATTTCTGATTAGGAAAGAAACTTGCCACTGGAAGCATGAAAATACTTAAGTGGCAGGTCTCTGAGTCTTTACAGTTTATCTCCTACCTTCTATCATATATGTACCTTACCCAGATTTCTAGTACATTAGCCATGTGTTGTTGCTTATCCTGCTTGATTCACATGATAATACTGATATAATTGATTGATGTGATGTTCTGAGGGGAAGTCAGGCTATCCATGTCTCTTGGGGGTATATTTTAAGAGAGCAGGAGTTAAGACATCCCTGGGATGAAGCTGTGTACAACAATATTGTCTTTTTAAAAAAACTGTTGTAAGAACACTTAACATGAGATCTACTATCATACAGATTTGTTAGTGTATAATACATGATTGTTGACTGTAGTCACAATGTTGTACAGCAAATCTCTAGAGTTTACTCATCTTGCATAACTGAAGAATTATGCCCATTGTTATTCGTAAGTCTACATTTTCTCCTGCCCACAGGAGAAAATTCCACTATTTGATTCTGTGAGTTTCACTACTTTAAATGCATCACGTAAGTGCAATAATGCAGTATTTGTCTTTCTGTAACTGTCTTATTTCCCTTAGCATAATGTCCTCAATGTTTATCCATGTTGTTACACACTGCAGAATTTCCTTTTATAAAGCTGAGAAGTATCCCACTGTGTGTATATACCACGTTTTCTTTATTCCTTCATTTATTTATTGCCATTAAGATTGTTTTTACATCTTGACTGTGAGTAGTCCTGCAATAAAACATATCAATGCTAATATCCCTTTGAGATCCTGACTTCATTTTTTTTTTTGGATAAATACCCGGAAGTGAGGTTGCATCTACCTTGTCTTAATGAGAACTGTTTCTGATTCTGTTTCTGAACTGAGACAGAAATAAATGCATCTGACAAACAACTACATATTCTGCACCTAAGACCATATGTAGCTGCTCTAACAATAATAACACAACCTCAGCTAGAATTGGGGTTCCGATTTCACTGGGCTTGCAATTGGTTGGCTGCTGTCTTCAGGGATCCATCTGGTTTCTGCAAGGGCCAGACTGGAAAATTAACAAGGGATATGATAGTAATTACTATTCCTGTATTTCTTAGATGTTTAAGTGTAGCATTCGTCTTCACTACCAATACATATTGTATTTAATTTCCTATGTTGGCCAGGGGGAGACACTAAGATAGCTCTAACTCCAATGTGGGGTTATTTCAACTGCCAAGTCTATCAGTCTCCATCATGCATTCAGAGACTGGGAAATGACCACCAGGTGGGACCAAGAATCCAATGGACCCACTGTATGCTGGACTTGAGGCCAAGGTTCCATTTATTACCCAAACCCAATCTCTCACATGGTGGATCATGACAAGATTTCAGGGATTTTACGTCAACAGTAATGCAGACCCTTTCCTAACAGTCTTCAAAAAGTCTCATCATCACTATTTCACAATATAGACTCACCCAAGTTACAAAGTGTAGGCAGGACCAATTTCACGGACAGGTGACCTATGCAGTCATACAGAACCCAGGCTCAGGAGGGTCTTTCACTCAGTTTAAAGCCCTGTTGTTACTGTCTTGAAATTCTTGACAATTTTTAAACAAGTGGTCTCCCATGTTTTGTCTATAGGCCTTTTTGGGGTAGGGATGGAGGAATCATTACTATGTACATGCTCCATGATGTTCAAGGGCCTTCACTCTTTGGGACCCAGTTACTTTTTCTATCAATCCACAGATTCAGTGTCTGAAAACTGACTCAGGTCTGATAATTTGTACAAAGGATCCTGAATTTGTACTGTGGCTATACCTATTGAATCTGAGTCACTGAAGATTAAATTCACTTCATTTTCATAATTGCAATCTTCTGCCTTCTGGCAATAAGCAATGCCAATAGCAGTCCCATCATTTCAATGACATCAATCAACCACTTCCTATGTTCACTTCCCCTTATATCAACCCTAGCCCTCAGGAGAGAGCCACCACTGAACTTCATAGTTTATGCATTTATGACTCTCATCAGCAAATTCTTGATGACTTGTTGACTGTTTTGTCCTCTGGGCATTTCTATGTAAAATAATACTCTGATGAGTCTTCTGGCCTTACAGAATGTGTTAGTCTTTGTACTCCAAATAGCAACACCAAGATAAAACTAAACATGCACGGATTTTATTACAAGAAATACTTGTGTGAAAGAAAACAGAAGTGGAATTTTAGAAGGCAGAGAACAAATGTGAAGGTACATAAATAAAATCCTGAGTGAAGAAGAGGAGAAGAACATTAGGTAGAAATGTCCTTCACTGCCATGTAGTTTAAGAAAAAGTTGACAGGAGTGCAGCGGCATCCTCAAGCCGATGTCAGCCAACTGAGGGTTCCCATCTCTTTCAGGAATGGGCTCTGTTAGTTTCTTTACAATAATGAGTCATTCGCTGGCAGCAATCTGAGGAAAGTGTGCCTTGGTGGAAACATGAATATAAATTTCAGAGTGTAGCAAATGGGACGCTTTGTCAGTTATCACCCTCAAAGTTTAAGGTCCATGAGACACATTCTCATGACCATCTCAATCCATTTTCTGTACCATACAGATCTACACCTCTGCACAGATTCAAAGATAAGCTGTTTCCTGTCTTCTGTGGGCCTTTCTGCCTAAAGGAAAACTCTGAAATGGGAACACAATGATATAAACTACAGTCCCCATCTCTGAAGTTGAACTTAGGCCCATCACTGGTATTCATACTCCTTTTCCTCCAGAATCTATTCTGAATTTCCTCATCTTCAGCTAACACCAAGGCTTGTGGCTTAACTAATGTATAACAGAAATCTTCATTTTAGAGGCATCTGAATCCTATGTAATCATACCTTCTCTGTCTCAAGTTACAGCATATGTTTACTGGCATTTAAGATGGAGTATGGGATTATCAGCAGGTACCCAAGTAGCTGATCTGGGATCAAAACACAGTCCTCTCAGCCCACAAAATGAAAGACAACACTGATGGTCATGATCAATTAACTTTGTCAGTATCTGCTAGCTTCTGGACAAAATGAATCGATAAAGTCCTGGCAGCAACTATAACAAACATGCTATTCCATGGGGATTCTTCTGTGTTACCTGGTAAGTGTGTCCCTCCTTTTAGGTTCAGAACCTACAACCCTACAGAATCCAGATTTGTTGTGGCAAGAAACAATAAAATTCTCAAGTAGATAATTCAGAGCACTTGTAAGTAAGGCATAAACAAATTCTTTGCTTCCTGAACTCATATATACTTCCTCTTGGGAATATGGCACCATATGAATATCTGGTTTCCTAAATACATTGTGAGTCAAAATATGGTACTTCAAAAATTCTGAGTGCTTTCTCTGAGCTGGCATTTCAGCTGCTCATTTAGAAGGCCGTTTTGCATTCTATAAGGCCAGCTGCCTTAGAGTGCTGCAGCATGTGAAAGGATCATTGATTCCACTCCCATACGTCTTTTGCTATAAAGTGGGTCTTCCTGCTGAATGCCAAATTCTGTAAGCACTCATAATAGTTCTGGTTGAAATTTCACTAAACAGAAAAGGCAAACCTAGTCATGAATAGCTATCTATGCCTGCTAGAATTAATCAATGACTCTATTGTGGCTATTCCTTTCATGGGTACATTGTGCCAGTTCTGAGATGACTGGTAACAAAGCCTGGCTACTTCAATTTTATATGTTTATTTGTTGCTTCTTCTCTGGTGGATGTTTTCTTGAGGACATGAAACTAAATTCTAAAATCTTTATGCTTTTTTTCTATGCCAATATGTTCATCTGCATGCCTCCACACAGACCTCCTTGACTCTCATCTTCTTTTTTCTTTCCAGATCCCTGGCCAGACAGCCAGGCATGTTACCACTGCCCAGGGCCAAACTTTGTCATTACAGACTTGCCTTAGATGACCATTGCCTTGTCTCTGAAATTTAGCCAGTCTGCTTACTAAATCCTGAGTTTGGTGTTCAGCTGCTTCTCTTCTTGTACGGTATAAAAGAGAGCCTTTGACCTTCACATTTATATTTGTTTGATAAGCCTTTAGCTTATTATTGTCTCTCTGTATGACATCAACACAAGTTAACAATAACCAGCTTATTCCATTCAATTTTCCTTATATGTGTCTTTCCCATCTCCTCCCCTTCCCATTTCTGCATCTCTATACTTTCCCAGTGCCCTGTATCACTGGGCAGACTAGGGTGTTTCTTTTAATTGGAACATTCTGTCAAGTCAGCACTGAGGAAAGTTTTAGCAATTGGGCGTCCACCTTGTTCCAGGGACTACCATTGCCCAGTCAAGCACGGGAACCTCATTGCCAGCCCCACGAGTCATCAAGTTCTAAAACACCATCCTGCCCCCTGCTTTCTCAGATGACTCCTGAAAATTCTATGTTAGTTTTGTCCTCTGGAAAGGAGATGCTGAATGAATAAGGAGTAGGAAGTATTACTGGAGTGCAATACCTAACAAAGGAGAAAGGAGAAAACAAATTTGACCAGGTGAAGTGCTAGGGCCATTAAATAGATCTAACAAGGTCTTTACTAGATCAGAGTAGCGTTTTACAGCAAAGATTGTCCATGAAAGGTTTAAATGGCCAGGTGCTTGTACCTCAGTCCTGTTTAGTCACTGGCGGGGGCCATCCCTAGGAGAGTATAACCTAAGCTCATAACCAGAGGTAAACTACAAGGAAGTAAAAGTTAGAAGCTGTTATCTAGCCACACATCCTCCATTTATTTAGAAAGTCACTTCTTAAAGAAGGAGTTGAGCAATAATTTTCTGTCTTGGCTGTAAGTAAATTGTGAAAGTTCATATGGTTGAGGAGTGGATTAGTTCCACAAGCTTAACAAAATGTATAATAATTATAATATCCATATGCATAAGTTACCAGTACCACAACATTATCTTATCATTCACAAATCACAAAGTAAGTCTGGCTTGACATTTCTGTTCAGAATCCAGTATTTATTTAATCTATGACTGCTTTTAACGAATTAGATGCTATCAAACTGACAGAATTATAATGACTACCTGCTTTTATTTTCCCTTAGAATAAATTTAACATGTTTTATTTTAAATATATAATAACATATTGTGGCTTTGGAAAATAATAATGTAGACTCAAATTGATTCTATTTTCTGCTACTATTGGCATACATTATTATTAATCATCCAGGTTTTTTCCAACAGAAAACATCTTTGTGACAACTCAGTGTTTAGAAAAATAAGTGGAATTTTATTTTCAAATGTATTATAAATATTAAATATCCACTTGCCTTTGCAGCTAACACTTTTGGGAGAGTTTACTATTTCATGTAGTTTCACCAATATATAAATGTACAAATGTATACATTTGTACAAATTCATAACTATGTATATTCTAAGACATTTGATTTAATGGATATTGAAATTATTCATTAATTTTTTAATATTTTGTTTTATTTCTCCTTCGTGAAGTTTTTTGGTAAGTTACACAATTTTCAATGCTTCAGTTTTCTCACCTATGAAATGCAGGCAATAAACCTCCCTGTCAGTACCTCTGGGTTCTAAACTGAGATCAATCATCATGTCTTATATGTAGCATTTTTTAAAATGTTTGTTTTCTTTCTTATTTTTTTCTCTTCATGTAAAAATGAATCCTGATGATCTGTCAGTATAGATGTGAGGGAATAAAAATGTCATTTTAGGAAACTCTGTGGCATTGCTCTTCATGTTCTTTCTGTCCTCTACCTCTCCACATCATATGTCACCTGAAGTGAAAAGTGAGAAAAAGTGAAGTTTAAAAGTATAATAATAATTCTTGATTTTGCATTATTTGTCTATGTATATTAATTACTTTTATACTGTCTCTAAGTAATTAAATGAAGAATGCCTCATCCTGTTTTTTACCAGATGACTGTATCAGAGATAGCTTCAAATGAGACTTTGTCTATCAATTCATTTTATAAGAAACGACATTATTTTAAGATGCTTTTGTTGTAAATACAAGATGTTTCAACCTACTACAAACACACCATTAATATTCTGAAGCATTCTTCAAGAAAAGAACATTTTAATGGCCTTTTTAAGGTAACATATAGGGTAAAGCAGTTAAAGTAGAAAAGAAAGAAAGAAACCCTAGCAGTCTTCAAGATATGTCCTATAGCCACATAGATATCGCAATATAAACTTATATTGTATGTATTTCTTTATGAACTGTTTAAAATAGATTTAGCCTACTAGTATAAATTCTAGTTATTTCTTAGCAAATATGACATAACATAACAGATGTTAAGTTTAATCCTTAATCTTAACAAACTTCACTATTTAATAACAGGAAATGTATAATTTGCAAATGTAGAAGTGTGTCTTTATTACAAAACATCATTTTTTTTCATATAGTTTATTCATGTTCCACATTCACCTATGAGGGCATAAAACTACCAGCTCGTTTAACTCGTATAAAAAGTCTAGACTTAGTACACAGGTATTAACAGCTGATGGAGTGTATCATTGAGGACTCAGATGTTTTTCTGTCTGTCTGCCCCATCTTTCCTAAAAGATAGCTTATGTCCTTGGAAATGGAAATGGAAGTGGTGGAGGGGTAGAGTTCATTTTATGAAAGAAAAACATTTTAACATCCCAGCCTACTTCTGCTTATATCCCATTGGCCAGAAATGTGTTACATTGTTACTCCTACCTACAAAGGAGTATGGAAAGGTAAGTATGTTTAGCTGGGTATGTTTTCATACCCCCCTAAACATCAAGATTCTCAGCAAGGAATAAAATAACACAAATGTATGCAGCCATCCTAAATAGCTTTATCTCTAGTAAACAAATTAAATTTTAGTTAAAACACTTTAACAAAGAAAACTCCATGTCTAGATGTTTTGTAAAGAAAAGATAGGAAGCTGCAAAGTCTCTTGAAAACGGGAAAATATACAACTAATTTTATGAGGCCACAATTACTATAATGTCATCACCACAGACATTAACAATAAAGAATAGCACAGAGATACTTGGAAGGCTGAGGCGGAAGAATTGCTTGAGGCCAAGAGTTCTAGACCAACCTGGGCAAAATAGAAAGACCTCCCTCTTTAAAATATAATAATAATAATAATAATAATAATAATAATAGCCAGGTGTGGTAGTACACACCTGTAGTCCTAGCTACTCAGGAGGCTCAGGCAGGAGGACTACTTGAGCCCAAGAGTTAGAGTGCATACTGAGATATGATTACATCATTGCACTCTAGCCTGAGGGATAGGGACAGATCCTGTCACAAATGAACAGTACAGATCAAAAAAGATACCTCATAAACATACATGAAGAAAATCTCACAACATTTTAATAAATTGAATCCAACTATATATATAAATGTTCATAAGTCATGATCAATTTGGGCTTATGCCAAGAAGTCAAAGTGAAATTCTGAATACTTTTCCTCTAATATAGGAACAGGGCAAGAATCGCTCTTCTCAGTATTTCTGTTTAACATCGTACAGAAGGTTCTAGCCAGTACAAAACAAAATTCAAATAATTAAATAATCTTTTGGTCTACATATCTTCTTTTATTCCTTTGTGACAATTTAAATAAAGGTCTGCTTCCCATCTGAACTTAACTTCATTATATTACCAAATTATTGGTCAAAGTCCTCATTCTCTAGCATCTTCAAACTGCTCTCGTTTGGATGAAAAAGCATGATGAAATTTTATCTGAATTTTTAGGTGCATTTTTTTTGTGACAGTGAAATAATATTTTCTTCTCGAATTGGAAACAAGCCAAATAACCAAGTAAAAAGGGAAAAGTGTTTTACTACTCAAATATCTTACTGCACTTTGAACATTCAGTTTAAATGTTTGCTTTCCTAATATGCAATCTTTATTTTCTGAGACTGTAATTAACAATTTTTTATTCAAATTGCTTTTAACTTCAATTTATGTGACTTCAACTTCCACTTCTATTTGTCTTTTTCGCAAGACAATTTTCTGAAACTCATTTTTTCACTATCACATAATACCTCTAGAACTGTTACCACTTTCCTTTCTCAGAAATAAATTTGGATTTATGTCATTTGTATATTTATTGACAAGATAACCATATTATTTGTCTCTTCTGATATGTTCTGTACTCTGTATTCAGTGCCTATTTAGGAAGACCAGAATTGTCTATATTAAGTATATCCTCTCTTGAATGTCAACAGAAAAAACTCGAAGAATTACTGTATTTTCAATGCTCATACAATAAAAAAAAAATAAAGTACTGTTTTATTTTTCATTTAATCAGAGTACAAATTCATGTATTTGTATTTTAGGTGCTAAATATTCTCATATAACTAAATGAATAAAAATAAAATTACTGAATATCTAATTCTACATAAAACACAAAATGTGGAAAGAAAAAACTCGCTGTTCCTATCCACAAAAGTTTGTAATCAATAATATTGATTACTTATGTTCTATTGGACTTCACAAAGTTCTTCTGGGACACATCAGTGAGTTTTCATGTCACTATCTACTTAAAACACTGGTTTGATCAGGAGATGGCAAATTGCGGTCTGTGGGCCAAATCCAGCCCACCATTTGATTTTGTAGATAAAATTTAATTGTAACAGAGCCAAACTCATTTTTTAAAAATGTATTGCTTATGGTGCCTGTCATGCCACAATGGCAGGCCATATGAGAGCAGCCATATGGCCTAAAACATACACTATCTGGCTTTCTTGAGAAAAAGCTTTCTGACCTCTGGTTTTTGTATCAGTTATTGTTTATATGTTTACTTTAGAGAATTGTTATAACTTGATGATTTCAGATAATGTTTTTATGTAACAGAACTGATATGTTCGGTTTGCTGTCAACTTACTATTCAGTGTAGATGTAAGTAAGACAATATAAGGAATCCTTTTCTGTAATAAAGTGTATAATACAGCTTGATTTGGGAAACTCCTAGAAAGATAGGCAGCAAACGAACACATTGACTAATCTGAGAATATCACTTACCATTTGAAAACCACCTAAGTCTAATTAAAACATCAATAAGGAACAAGTGAAGAAAGAGTAATTACACATTGTGAATATTAACTATATGAGAGGCACTGATCTAGCTCAATCTATCTATTTAAGTATATTTTGTTCTTTAAAAGTCTTACATTGATTTAGCTGTGAAGTACATAGAATTATCACAATTTTTAAAAAGAAGAATCTCAAGTAACCCATCATAAAGGGCTCTTAGGAAAGAGTAAAGCACAAATCTCTTGCCAACCAATTACCTTTAGTCACACTTTTCTTGTGCTCTTCTACAATTAGGATTATTATTGTTAGGCCCAAGAGAAGAAATGGCCCCCATTCATACATAAATAACCAGAGCAGAAATAACTATGGATTCTTGTATTTAAGCTACGAGGATAAATGACTATGACAAATAAGAGGAAGTTTTTTTTTTTTTTTTTTTTTTTTTTTTTTTATTGAGACGGAGTCTCGCTCTGTCGCCCAGGCTGGAGTGCAGTGGCCAGATCTCAGCTCACTGCAAGCTCCGCCTCCCGGGTTCCCGCCATTCTCCTGCCTCAGCCTCCCGAGTAGCTGGGACTACAGGCGCCTGCCACCACGCCCGGCTAACTTTTGTATTTTCAGTAGAGACGGGGTTTCACCAGGTTAGCCAGGATGGTCTCGATCTCCCGACCTCGTGATCCGCCCGTCTCGACCTCCCAAAGTGCTGGGATTACAGGCTTGAGCCACCGCGCCCAGCCAAGAGGAAGATTTTTTAAAAAGGCAAGAAATAGATGAAAATGATCGACACAACACATGAATGTTAAAAATCTGAATTACCTAGATATACAGTGCTGAAAGTAACTGTTATGTGTTATTTACATAAATAACATCTAGTAAGCTATAGTTAATTCACCTTAGTTAAACGGTCTGATGAAACGAGACCAAAATGGTTAAGTGTTTCTGTGTTAGTATGGGAATCAGATGAAGAAATACACAGACAGTTCCAAAGACAATGACTGGCACATATAAGCTGCTCAATATTATTTCTGTATAATAGGATTCTCTGTGTATGTATACACGTATGTGTATGTGTGTGAATGTGTGAGGTGTGCCGTGTTTAAGACACATACCTACATATTGAGAGGTATGTACATACCTACATGCACATACCTACATATTGAGAGGAAGACATTGAAATATTCTTTCCTAGGTAGACTTCATGTTGAAGACAGTCCAGAAACTCCATTTCAATAATACACTTCATCAGAAGTTGCAGTCATTGTGCTCATTTTGTTTCCTTATCTTCATATGAAAAGTGATACTTTTTTCTTTCTTCATATGGTAGATAATTATTTTAGAATTAAAACATTGAGGAATCCTGTTCAACTAATGAAGGGTAAGCACATATTTTTTTAAAGGGAGTTTCTATATCTGTTACATTTCAAGATCTTATCTGCTTCTATCACATCTCCCCACAACTCCTAAAAATTATTTTTACCTTGTATCTGATCAAAATTTTTCTGTTCAGAAGTTTGAGTTCAAGCCTCTGCAGTTCTCTCAGCTTGCGGGTGATTATTGATCAATAGCATTCACTTTTCTCCATCTCTTGTTGAATATAGCTTCTATTTTTCTGTTCAAAAAAAGGTTATAAATTTCTGCAATCTGTTTTGTCCTACGTGAATCACATCAAACATACCCTTGAGAGATTATGGTTCATCCTTTCTGACATCTGGGGGAGCAGCCCAAAGCTCAGAAGAAAAATTCAACACTGAGCTCTTTAGTAAGGGGCTTGAAAATTCTATTTGATGATTTTTATATTTCCCCTGCAAAGCACTAAAAGAATGACAATACTTATCCCATATCTATTTTATAGGACCATTGCAGGGATTCATTAGATCATCTATGTCATGTACTTGGGGCCTTCAAAGTAAACTGCTCTAGGATCTTATCCCCAGCTTTTCATCCTTTGGCCCTTTGATGACCTTTCACTGCAGCTAGGATAGTTAATTATTTGAAATTTTTTTCAAAAAATAGCAGTGACAAAGAGATGGTATCATACAGGCATTTTCTTAGAAGCTCAGTGTAAAACAGCAGGCATTTGGACAATACTTGTTTTCTTCCCTGTGAGATATCTCTGCAATGAATACCTCGAAAGTGCGCTGCAACTGTGTGCTTACCTGCAGGTCTCCCTTTAGCAAGAGATTCTGTACTAACGTAGGTCCTTGAGGAAGCTGACTCTCCTTTCAAGACTCCAAAATTCCATGCAATGCGTACACTGTAAATTCAATGCATATAACCACATGTTGCATAGTGACATAGAGCTACACTAAGACAATATAAATTAAAATTTGCCACAAATTTATGGAGTTTTTAAGAACACATACATAAAACAGTTAATTTAGATTCACAAAATCCAGCCACACAGGAGTATAACCAGTAGTCTTCAAACAACTAGCACTGTCTTTGGCATATATAGTAGGTGCTCAATAAATGCTCACTTAATGAAATGATTACTAGAAAAGGGCACTTCTGCTTTCCCCATATAACTGGTTCTTGCCACTTGAGTTCTTCTTTCCTCATGTGTTCTCATACTAGGAAAGATAAAAATTTTCTGACTTCTCATTTCATGTTAGAAAAGGAAAAGTGGCTTTGTTAACCACTGAACCCTCAACACAGGAATATGTGATTTTTATATCTCTATGATCATCCTGGACTCTTCCACAGGTAATACATTACCCGTAAATTTCCTATTTTCATTCTTCATAATGTTCCAATTTTTATATTTAATTTTTTTCTGCAGTGGTATTGATATGCCTTCTTAACCTTTCGGATGAGGAATTTCTTTAACTAGATGCTACTGAAAATGCTTTACAACTTTGTAGCAATACAATTCTCCTTACATCTTTTTCATATATATTTGGTGCTACACCCTGGTAGAACTGAGCCAATTTCAGACGCTATAGCTACTATAAGGACAAAAGGTAAATAAATAAAAATGAAATACAACCACATTATTGTAAAAACATTGTGGTTTTCACAAAGAAGTAATAATACTTCATCTTTAGGTCTGGATATTTATATTTACAAATTATACTCAGGTAAATTACCTCACTTGATTCTCACATTCTTGAATAAGTCCTGTTTTTCACCTATTCTACAGAAACACTTTACACATAAGGGAATTGAAACAGAATATTTAAATTCTACTTATATTGAACGAATTCACCATGAAACTTTTGTTTTGTTCACACTTGCATAATGTGTCCGGAATTGGTGGGTTCTTGGTCTCACTGACTTCAAGAATGAAGTCGTGAGTCCTCGCAGTGAGTGTTACAGTTCTTAAACATGGTGTGTCTGAAGTCTGTTCCTTCAGATGTTCAGATGTGTTCGGAGTTTCTTCCTCCCGGTGGGTTCCTGGTCTCGCTGGCTTCAGGAGTGAAGCTGCAGACCTTCGTGGTGTTACAGGTCTTAAGGCACCACGTCTGGAGTTTTTCCTTCCTTTCCTACACAGTTGTTCATTCCTCCTGATCAGTTCACGGTCTCGCTGGCTTCAGCAGTGATGCTGCGTACCTTCACAGTGAGTGATACAGCTCATAAAGACAGCACGGACCCAAAAAGTGAGCAGCAGCAAGATTTATTGTAAACAGGAAAAACATAAAACTTCCACAGTGTAGAAAGGCACCCAAGTGGGTTGCCATCAGCTGGCTCAGGCAGCCTGCTTTTATTCCTTTATTTGGCCCCACCCACATCCTGCTGATTGGTCCATTTTACAAAGAGATGATTGGCCTATTTTACAGAGAGCTGACTGGTCTGTTTTACAGAGAGCTGATTGGACCATTTTGACAGGGTGCTGATTGGTATGTTTACAATCCCTGAGCTAGACAGAGTGCTGATTGGGGCATTTACAATCCTCTAGTTAGACATAAAAGTTCTCCAAGTCCCCACTAGATTAGCTAGACATAGAGCACTGATTGGTGCATTTACAAACCTTGAGCTAGACACAGAGTGCTGATTGGTGTGTTTACAAACCTTGAGCTAGACACAGAGTGCTGATTGGTGCGTTTACAAACCTTGAGCTAGACACAGAGTGCTGATTGGTGTGTTTACAAACCTTGAGCTAGACACAGAGTGCTGATTGATATGTTTACAATCCTTTAGCTAGACACAGAGTGCTAGACAGAAGAGTTCTCCAAGTCCCCACTAGGTTAGCTAGATACAGAGTACTGATTGGTGCATTTACAAACCATGAGCTAAACACAGGGTACTGATTGGTGTATTTACAAACCTTGAGCTAGATGTAGAGTAGTGATTGGTGTATTTACAATCCCTTAGCTAGACATAAATGTTCTCCAAGTCCCCACTAACCCCAGGAGCCCAGCTGGCTTCACACCCAGTGGATCTCACACCAGGGCTGCAGGCAGAGCTGCCTGCCAGTCCTGCGCATGTGCCTGCACTCCTCAACCCTTGGGCGGTGGGTGAGACTGGGAGCCAAGGCACAGGGGACCAAGGCACAGTGGGCAGCACTCATCGGGGAAGCTCAGGCCACACAGGAGCCCATGGCGGGAGGGGAAGGCTCAGGCATGGTGGGCTGCAGGTCAGGAGCCCTGCCCCGTGGAGAGTCAGCTGAGGTCCTGCGAGAATTTGAGTGCAGCTCCTGCGGGCAAGCACTGCTGCGGGAGAGGGCGCACCCACTGCAGCTACTGGCCAAGGTGCTAAGCCCCTCAATGCCAGGCCGGGGGCGCTGGCCAGCTGCTCCGAATGCAGGGCCTGCAGAGCCCACGCCCACACGGAACAACTCCCACTGGCCTGCAAGCCCGCCCGCGCCTCTCCCTCCACACCTCCCCGCAAGCAGAGGGAGCCAGCTCCGGCCTCGGCCAGCCCAGTGAGGGGCTCCCACAGTGCACTGGTGGGCTGAAGGGCTCCTCAAGCACTGCCAGAGTGGATGCCAGAGGCTGAGGAGGCACTGAGAGCGAGGGCTGCTAGCATGTTGTCACCTCTCAATAATATTTCCATGCTGTTCTCCAAAGGAGTTGTACTGTTTCATATTACCTCCAGCAATGGGAGAGGACCTTGCCAATTGTTGATATGGTTGCTCATTTTACTTTTAACCTTTCTCATCAGTGTGTAATAGTAAGTCACAAATAAAATATCAGAAATTTTTCTTTTCCTAATGTCGTATGATATTGAGTACCAATTTCATATGCTTACTTGCAGTTTATATTCCTAATTTCGTATGGTGTCTGCCAAAATATTTACTCTTATGCTTTCAAGATTTTTTTTTTTTTTTTTTTTTTGAGGCAGACTCGCTTTGTCAACCAGGCTACAGTACAGTGGCGCAATCTCGACTCACTGCAACTTCCACCTCCTGGGTTCATGCTATTCGCCTGCCTCAGCCTCCCGAGTAGCTGGGACTACAGGCACCTGCCACCATGCCCAGCTAATTTTTTGTATTTTTAGTAGAGA
>NW_012120709.1:4292049-4380726 GCF_000951035.1 Colobus angolensis palliatus
ATTTTTGGTCTATGATTTTATTTTTGTAGTATCTTTGTACAGTTTTGGTATCAGAGTAATACTGATACTTTACAGTATTGGCTTTACAAAATTAGTAGAGACATACTCTCCTTTTTGAAATTTCTGGAATTATTTGCATAGAATTGTACTTTCTTCCATGCATGTTTGCTAAATATTCAAACATCTACAGACAGGGCCATCTGGGCCTGGAGTTTTATGTGTGGAAAGGTTTTGTCAAAAACGAGGAAGGGGCTGAGATTTTTGCCAACTTGTAGGCCAACAATTTAGCCTGCCACGTTTTCGTGGATGCAGAAAGAAGACACAAGACAACTTGACTACTCACAGCATAGGAAGTATCATGAGTATTAACCATATTTGTGGCATTTCCCTTTTCACTTAATTTCATATGTTATCCCATTGGACCCAGATAGATGCCTGCATATGCAATGAGCTGTGTTGAGAGGAACGTTTAGTTAATGGAATCCACTTATTTTTTTAGTGGTCTGTAGACACTTTGTTGCGATCCTGAACAGTAGGTGAGCCTGTCTTCTCCTCGAGAGGCACATACCACCTCTATCCTCTGAGGTTGTAAGGAAACATTCTCTATCCTCCCAAGGTTAACATTGCCTCTATCTTCCAAGGTTATTTGCTCTACAAACATTGTTAAAAACGTTATCTGGAACAAAGGGCAGCTAGTGCCTCTGCTCAAAAGATATGCAGATATGGAGAAACTCATAGAAGATTCTCTTATAGGCTATTAAATGTAAATTCAATTCCTTTAATAATATAAAGCTCTTCGGGTGTTACATTTCTTGAGTGTGCTTTAGAATGCAATTTTTCTATTTCATCTAATTTGTTGAACATATTTACATAAAGTTTTTCATAACATTCTTTTACTATACTTCTGCTGTCTGTAGAATCTGTCACCTTTGGTACCTTAGAACTACTCTATATTTTCATATATATACAGAAAGAGAGAAAGAGAGAGAGATACAGTAATAAATGCTGTTCCCTTTAATAAAGTATATGTTTGTATATATGCATATATATGTGTGCACATATATATGTGTGGTGTTTGGCAAGACCCCCTTGATATAAGCGATACAAATCTGATTTATAACTCTAAATATTTTAGCCAAACTTAGAACGGGGTTTTCAGAAATGTAATGGGATATACTGACAACTAAAAGTAAGGTAGGGCCAGGCGCAGTGGCTCTTGTCTATAATTCCAGCACTTTGGGAGGCCAAGGCAGATTACTTGAGGTCAGGAGTTCGAGACCAGCCTGGCCAGCCAACATGGTGAAACCCTGTCTCTACTAAAAATACAAAAATTAGCCAGGGATGGTGGCACATGCCTGAAATCCCAGCTACTTGGGAGGCTGAGGCAGGAGAATCACTTGAACTCAAGAGGTGAAGGTTGCAGTGAGCTGAGAGCACCACACTGCATTCCAGCCTGGGTGACAGAGTGAGTGAGACTCCATCTCAAAGAGTAAGATCCATTAAAACTCAAGAAGAGGTGTTTAGGTTAGCCAGGCCTTAGGAGCTTGAATAGTGCCAGTACTTTCTTTCTACATATTCTATGCTTTTATCTGTGGATCATCTTAATTTGGTTCTCTCTGAAAACTGAGTCCTACTATATGGTAAGAAACACTGCCACTGACAGGTTTGAAATTTCCTATCTCACAGCATATGCTCAGATAGGATTGACCTATGGGCTGTTTAATCTCCAATTCCAAAATTGACAGAAAGTGCTATGATATGTAAGAGATAAATCTCAGGTAGGCTGGGGAGAGTCATGCTAGAAAACACAGAGGAGTCTCGTGTTTTGGAGACTCTATTAGTGCAGGCATCAAGCTCAGGCAGCCAATGCGTAGAGAATATGTAATACTGGTTTCCAATTCCAAGTAAAAATAAGTTGACTTATATGTATAATATGCACCTAAAAGTATATGAGAAAAAGGATTTGTTTCTCTGGCAACTCCTCTGTCCTCAGTTTTATACATCTCAATGCATTTGAGTACGTTTAATTTAGTATCTTTAGTGTCCTCCTGAATGTTCATGTTAGCAAGATTTTACCCTATATCAGTTAGTGAGAACCCTTTTCCATCACTACGGTCATGTGAATTTGAAAACATCTAATATCTATGATGTTCAGTTATGTCATGTGAAATATGAGGAACTGATTATACAAGCTTGATATGTCAATGCCAGTGATACAAATATCACCAAATATTGATTCCAACCATCAGATATATTTTATTTGAACTATATTTTATTAAAACTGACCTGCACTATATATTTTTGAATGAAAACTTGCGATTATCTGGCTCAGTTGAATTATAGAAATGCATAACATAAATCTGGAGCTGAGTAGTGGTCACTCCCTTTAAAAAAGGCATGCTCTCTACCTTCTATTTCTGTCCCTATGTAACTGGCATCACTGCGAGGTGGTACCATTTGACCTTGTCAGGTATTTGATATTGTGAACCCTGGTTAATTGGAATGACGAATGTGAAAATTCCTAGCCTTCTTTCTGTTGAAAGAGGTTTCTAAATTTGAAATCTGAAAATTATTTTTATTGCCCTCATTAATCTATAAAATCGTAAGTTCCTTGAACACAGAGATTGTGTCTATGTAATTTGTGAATTATTCACATCACTTAATACATTGCCCATGAGAAATAAAATTCTTGGAAGCAGCATTTGGTAAAAACTATTTAGCGCTTCTCTTTCTGTGCATTGAACTTTCAGATTCAAGGGCTTATGGGTTCGACCCTCATCTAGAGGGCTCTCTCCCAGTCTTCTTACAGGCGCAGGGGAGAAGTCCAGACAGAAACCAGGATCTGTAATAATCACTTGATGCTGACATGTGTGATATTATAATACTACATAGAAAATTTTGATCTTTAAAAATATTATGAAGACAGAAAAATAAATAGTTTAAAATAGCTAAACCTGAATCCATATTTCCAATATAACTTTCTAATACTTTTAATCCTTTGAATTCATTCTCTCTGAATTCTTTATAAAATGTAACTACAAATATGGCTGCAAGTTTTGATGAGGAATTGAAAAATAAATGGCAATGCAGATATATGTGAGTTAACTGAAGCAAGTGTGTGTGTGCACACGTGCACATGCATGTCCCCCTCACTGCTATTTATGTAATTTTACCTCAGGATGGAATCAAAATTTCCCTCTACAAAATTCTCATTTTGAAAGCTGCATGCTATTTAGACAAGGATAGTAAAAGAAACAAACAAACAAAAATTAAAACTGAAACCAAAGACCTCTGCTTATCCTCATTTGCTGCAAAATAATATTGAGATTCATATCTTAATTTATAGCTATGACTATATCCACAATCATATCTATATATAAATTTAGAGTATCCTATTCATTCTAATTCTGATTTTTGCTTTCCAAATTATTAAAAGCATTGCATTCAAACCTTCTAAATAATGTGTCTATTTTGAAAATCAAATACAGCAGGACTAGGCAAACGACGACTGACCTTCTGCCTGGTTTTCTAAAGAAAATTTTATTGGAATACAGCTATGCCTCTTCAATTACATGTTACTCATGGCTGTTTTCACACTACAAATAGGGAGTGGAGTAGTTGTAACAGAGACCATGTGGCCCACACAGCCTAAGAAAATTTACAGACTGATGTTTATAGAAAAAGTCTACGAACTTTTGCATTAGATAATAGTAAGGAAATAATAATTATGACATATGAGGTAGATTCAGGTGTAGAAGTTCACATACATACATACACATGCACAAACATATACAGAGAGAGAGAGAGGAAGCCACTTTTCATGGTAATTTGGGACCTGAGGTGATTTTATTTTCTTTCTATTTAAAACCAATAATTTCTTAGTAAGTATTTTTTTCTTGCTTGCAGAGCTCTTGATATAGAATTGCTTGCTATAGCCTTAATATTTTTATTGTAAATAAGCATGTTTTTGAGCAATATTATATCAGTAATCTCATGGTTTCATGTGTTCCTGAAATATTTTTCTATAAATATCTTTGCTATAAAATTACTGATGACCCCAAATAAACCAGGAAAAATCTAGAGATTTATCTGTCCTCAAATGTTATGTTGATACTATCAGTAGCACTAGAATTATACATACAACTATTATTTTCCTTCAAAGTTCACACAAACCTATTAAGATAGCTTGTATAATAACATTACAAATCATCAGGTGAAGGATTACGTAAAACTAACCATAATTATTGACCTGAAATCTTAAAATTTCCCCTCATATATTATTTTCAATTACTTAACGACATGTTTGTTCCATTTGAAAATATTACCTAACCATAATGGCAGGAGTCAAGTGCTGATTTAGGCTTTTGAAAGGAAAGCGTTCCTAATTTTGATTACCAAAGCAAAATATATATATCAATAAAAAGGTAAGGATTAAATGTACTGGCATATTTAGTCAGTATCTTATTGTTATATGTAAAAAAAAAACCACAGCGAGAAGTATTTTGTTATTTTAATTGTGAACCTTTCAGTGTTTAAAGGTAATGACTAAGGAAGAAAAATTAGTTGATTTTAATGTCATTTTTTTCTTATTTAATGAACAAAAATAGAAGTTTTATCCATGAAAGACAGAGTGGCTCTACCCAATTCATTATGTGTTTATTTCTAATTATTTATTCATAGTATGTATATTGAAATAATTTAAAACAAAAGGAAAATTAGCAGTCATAAAATTAGCCCACTCTACTTTTTCATAGCAGACATTCTAGACATATGCTTTATATTTTCAGAAAATGAATTTTGGAATAAGGCCAATACGAATATGTAAAATTGGGAAATATTTTATTCTAGTTTTGTCATTCAAATAAAGATACCTTGAATAAATCATAGTATCACTCCATAGGAAGATACAAATCATACAAGCCCAAATATGAAAAAAGAGGTGTTTTTTTCCTCTTCATAAATTATCTCTCAAGGAAGAGTTAATGTGCATACCTCATCAAACACACACAGTGACATCCCTCCTGTTCAATGGATGAGCCACGCCTGTTCCAACCTAATATCAAATTCTTAATGGTGCACCAGTTCCCACTCCCTCTCTCCCATTCAATTGATTTTTCTCTCACATTTTTTTCTATATCCTCTATATTTAAAATATTCCTTCTTTTATAGTTAATAATATAGAATGCTTCCAATGTGCCAAGAAAACTTGTAGGTGCTTTACACATGTCTTGATTT
This sequence comes from Colobus angolensis palliatus, assembly GCF_000951035.1. NCBI lineage: Eukaryota > Metazoa > Chordata > Mammalia > Primates > Cercopithecidae > Colobus > Colobus angolensis. The sequence goes on from NW_012120709.1 coordinate 4,297,285, forward strand.
TGTAATCCTTATTTAATCCTATGGTTTACCATTATCAAATCCATTTTACAGATAAAGGAATTAAGCCAGAATTTGAATCCAGGAAATGTGGATCCAGATTCTATGATCTTAAACAGTGTACTATTACGCTTTTCTTAAGCAGAAAAACAAAAAACTGTGAGACCTCCAGTCTTTAAATAAAGAATGCCCTCTCTTGATTCCCACACTGTCCTCTAGCTACAAACTCATTTCTTGTCTAGGTCAGCAATTGCCTCTTTTGCCAATTGGAATTCTTTGTAAACATCATACTCAAGTAATCAGCAGCCTTTAAATATGGTAGTTTATCCTTTTAAAATATAAATTAAGACCTGTCACTCCCTTCTTGCATAGACCCTTCCATTGGCTTCCTGTCACATTTAAAGGAACTCTAACTTATCATGGTATACGGGTATACAAGACTCTGCCACAAGGGGCTTTGGCTGTCTCTCAGTCTCACATCCTACCTCTTTCCTCCTTGATGGTATTCTGACCATAGTATGCTCCTTCTTCAGGCCTTTTGCTCTGTTGTTCTTGCTGAATGAGAACACTGCAGCCTTTACTTTTTTAAGTTTTCTGTCTTCAAGGCTTTAAGTTCATTTTACTGGGCTTAATCTGACCAGAAAATCTGTAAAAGACAGAGGTACGCAAAAGACCCTCATTAGCCTCAGGTGTTTCATGAATCAAATGGCTGTGCTTTGTAGATATACCATCTAATTTAATTTACTAGACTTTGCTTAAAATCAGAAAACATGGGTTAAAACCCCATATTATCATTTATTAACTAGAACATTTGTGCTGGAATAAAAAGTATTCTTAGTGCTTCCTGAGGAGATTGTGTTTACATATATACAGTTTCCTGTGGCTATGCATACAGATACACATACACACACATACAAACATGAGACACAAATATGAAAGAGACCCAGAAAGAGAGATGGAGAAAAGGAGAGAGGAGAAGGAAAGGAAACAAAGGGAAGAGAAGAAAAGAGAAGGGAAGGGGAGGGGAGGGAAGGGGATGAAATTATGAAATTACCTCTATGTTTAAATAAAAAAGTTTATCACCTCTTTTAGATCAAGGTATATGTATTTTAATTTCTTGTGGGGCATCATTTCATCTTTTCTTTTAAATTAATAGCTTACTATTCATGTAAAACTAGAAAAACTCCCTACAATTTAAAATAGATGACAATCTACATATCTATACATGTATATTTAATTTCATTATTACTTAACTTGAAGGATTTCTATGAATTTTAAGAGATAACAGTGTTGGCTGGGCGCGGTGGCTCAAGCCTGTAATCCCAGCACTTTGGGAGGTCGAGACGGGTGGATCACGAGGTCAGGAGATCGAGACCATCCTGGTCTACACGGTGAAACCCCGTCTCTACTAAAAAATACAAACAACTAGCCGGGCGAGATGGCGGGCGCCTGTAGTCCAGCTACTCGGGAGGCTGAGGCAGGAGAATGGCGTAAACCTGGGAGGCGGAGCTTGCAGTGAGCCGAGATCGTGCCACTGCACTCCAGCCTGGGCGACAGAGCGAGACTCCGTCTCAAAAAAAAAAAAAAAACAAAAAAAACAAAAAGAGATAACAGTGTTTATAACATGCATGACATATAGTAAGCAATGAATATTCATTTTAGTAATTTATTTACTTATTGTAATATATTTATGACCACTGTTAGTTTTACCTGAACTACTAAGGGAGCTTCTGTGATCAACTTTATCAACAAAAGTACTAGCTGTCATATTGCTATAAAGAAATACCTGAGACTGGGTAATTTATATCAAAAAAAAGAGTTTTAATTGGCTCATGGTTCTGCAAGCTATACAGGAAACATAGTGGCATCTGCTTCTGAGGAAGCTTCAGGAAGTTTACAATCATAGCAGAAGCATAAGGGGGAGCAGGCATATTACATGGCGAAAGCAGGAGAGAGGGGGTGCAACACACTTTTAAGCAACCAGATCTCCCAAAAACACATATATACAAACATGAGACACAAAGATGAGAGAAAGAGCGAGACAGAAAGAGAAAGAGAACAACTCACTGTCGCAAGAACAGTATCAAGAGGATGGCATTAAACCATTCCTGAGAAATCCACCTCCATGTTTCAATCACCTTCCATCAGGCCCCACCTCCAACACTGGAAATTGACAATTCAACATGAGATTTGTTCAGGAACATGTAGCCAAACTATGTCACTCTTTAAGAATGCAAAGTGCATACATTACCTTAAAGACTATAGGAACTTAACAGTTAAGTGTCATCTCCAAAGGAAGTTTTCATTCTCTATAGACATTTCACATTTCAATTTCTTAAAGTGAATACTATTTGTAGAAATAACCTCAGTTAATTTTTAAATAATGCCACGACCCCAGAGTATCAGAATAGAGTTGATCGCCTTCTCAAGAGAGGTTTCCTACTATGCCAAAATCTTCATACCTTAAAACCTACGAGGCAGTTTCTTTTCGATTGATTAAAAAAGCAGATAACTGGCTGGGCATGCTGGCTCATGCCTGTAGTCCCAGCACTTTGGGAGGCTGAGGCAGGCAGATCACTTGAGATCAGGAGTTCGAGACCAGCCTGGCCAACACGTTGAAATCCCGTCTCTACTAAAAATACAAAAATTAGCCAGGCATGTGCCTGTAACCCCATCTACTTGGGAGGCTGAGGCAGGAGAACAGCTTGACCCTGGGAGGCGGAGGTTGCAGTGAAACAAGATCATGCCACTACACTCCATCTGGGTGACAAGAGTGAAACTCCATCTCAAAAAAAAAAAAAAAGCAGATAGCTTATCAATGCAACATTTTGTACTTTGACATTTTATTTAGTAAGACATAATATAAAACTAGCAAGAATTAATGAATTATCGTATTTTGGGGGAAAAGCAGATTCTATTTTGAAATACATGATCAAATGCTGAATTATCTTTCCATGAAAGACAGTCACACATTTCAGAGCATGAATTATAGCCATTTTGAAAATCAAGAGTAAACAACTGAAGACATGCAATAAAAATTACATACTTTAATATGTCCTACTATTTCAGTTTATTTTTCTTATTCCTTGTGCTGTAGTTGGGAGCCCTAAAAAAAACCCCAATGGTACCAGTCTTGTGTCTCCTGTGAGAACGGCCCTCTTTTCTTCCTCTGTCACTCTTAGGTTGATGTTTCTACTTTTATTTTAACCAGTATCTATGCATTAAATATGGTCTCTATTTTTGCTTAGCTCAGTAAAATTTCACATTTCTTGATGGCTATTGAAGGGTGACATATGTCAATGAAATATTTATACTAATTCAGTGGTAAATTACTTTAGAGAGATTTTAGAGTTACGTCTTTTACGGTTCTAAAGTCATATGACCCAGTTACTAACTGGCTTCTATGTTTGGTCTTCTATATATGTCAACAGCAAAATAATATCCCTAGGCTTTAAAAAAAAAAGCAGTTATGCCTATTGTTAAGTATTCCTGAAAGAATTCAATCTGAGGACGCTCTATGGGATTTGCCATTTTAAAGTAGTTTTTTTTTTTTTCTTTTTTTGTAGAATGGTAAAAAGTGAATTTGTGAAAAGTGGAATTAATTTGAGAAGCTGGAATCGTAATTTATCTCTAAATACTTCAGAAGTTTGTGGGTTTTTTGCTTTACTTCTTCCTCTTTATTGCATTATAACTTATATACAATAATGGCACACATTGTAAATATACAACTCAAATAGTTTTCCCATATGTAAACAATCATGTAACTATCACCCATATCAAGATACATACAATTTCCAACTTATAACTGGCTCCTTTATGTAACCTCACGGTTGTAAACCCCTTGCAAACATATTCTAACCACTATCATCATACAGGTCCTAAAATAACATTGTTTTATTATAATGTTGAAGGCAAAACATAATTATTTCTCTGCCAGGGCCACAGTATGGAGTTTGCCAGTTCTCCTCACATCTGCGTGGGCTTTCTCTCAGCACTCTGGTTTCCTCCCACATCCCACAGCTGTGTACGTGAGGTTCAATGGTGAGTCTACATGGGCCCTGTCTGAGTGCAGGTGTGTGTGAACACACCTTGCCATGAAATGGCATCCTGTTTTGTGTCCTCACCTGCCAGGATAGGCTATGGGCACCTGTGACCCTGAACTTCACTAAGCAGGTAAATTAATATCATACTTGTTCTTATTAATTTTTTCTTAAAGATAGGTATAGCTCATATTTATTTCAATACTTAATGTTAGAAGTATTTTGGGTCTATTTAGAAGTTTGGTGATGTTTCTGTGACCAAAACAAAAACATCTGGAGGCGACAGAGCGACACTCCATCTCAAAAGAAAAAAAAAAAAAGGGTACATGTAAGGCCCTTGGAATAAGGATAAGGACAAAGACCGATCTTAACTGCTTCTTGCTGATAGGGGGCGCTTTTTTTGGGAAAACGGCAGTCAGAGCTCGCTCTGAGGCCTCTTTAAGGGCTCCCAGTAGAAGGGGCCATTGTCAGAGGCACTGGTTGGGTGACCATTTAGAGTCTGCCCGCCTGAAGGCAGGAAGAGACAAACTAGGTTATTAGAAAACATGTATCAAAACGAAACAAAGGGGAGGGGCAAGGACAGCTCAGAAATTTCAAGGCCCTTTACCAGTCTGCACAGGGAGAGGGAGGCCAAAAGCCCAACTTTACCCTTTTGCCGGCATGTTGGGCTTCTGCGTTCCCTTCTCCTGAGCCCAATCCTAAGCCAACCAGTTTAAGGTTTGGGAAATCAACTCCTTCAAGTTTAGAGGATGCATCTGAGAGGAGTGTCCTATAGTAGAGACACAATTACCTAGTACGGAGACACAATTACCTATCTATGAAGACAGAACTCAGGAGAAGAAAGAAAAAAAAAGAAAGGGTTTTTTTTTCAAAGGAGTCCCAGGGGTTCAGGATGCATTCTAAAGGGGTACAGACTAAAGATGAATGGCTACTCATCTAGAAAGAGGGCAGCAGGCATCCCTGGTTCCCTTCTCTTTATAGTAGATACTTGAGGCACATGAGGAAGACAGGTAAAAGTGTCTTCTTTCCCTCTTCCATACTTCAGCTCCGGCGACCTTGGCAGGCACCGCCATGGGTACCAAAGCAGCCTGCACCCATGAAGCAGGGAAGCTTAGAGAACAGCAATTATCTGCTCTCACCTATGTCTCTTTCCCACCTACTGTCAATAGCCTGGGAGGTTCCTAGACCTCATTTATGCCATGGATATTGAAACCACCTTTGCCAAATTTTAACAGGAAATTATGACAGTGAAAAACTCAGACCTAACCAACTCTATCTTGCTTCTAACCCTTAAACTGTCCTTGTTCATTCCTGGGCATAGGCTGAACTAACTTTGGGAAGTAACTGAGTTCATGGTTTGACTCTGAAAAAAAACTGTAACACCCCTCTCTCGAAAAGACCTCATTCTTGCCTGGAGTCCAGTCTGCCTTTGCAGGACTGCCAAGTAATCTACAAGATTAGAAATTACAACCAGGTGGGGTGGCTCACACCTGTAATCCCAGCACTTTGGGAGGTCAAGGCAGATGGATCACGAGGTCAGGAGTTCAAGACTAGCCTGGCCAACATTGTGAAATAACGTCTCTACTAAAAATACAAAAATTAGCTGGGCACAGTGGCACACGCCATTAGTCCCAGCTACTCAGGAGGCTGAGGCAGGGGAATCGCTTGAACCTGGGAGGCAGAGGTTGCAGTGAGCTGAGATTGCACCACTGCACCCCAGCCTGGGTGACAGAGCGAGACTCTGTCTCTACAAATAAGGTGTCATGCAGCCTCTGGCTCCAAGAGTCTGAAACTCCCCAGTTGCTCCTGGGGATAACATCACTATCGTAAAACCTAAAATCAGTGTTTCAGATATTTTGCAGACCCTGCACTCAGTGGATCAGCTGACACCACCCAGACTAGTAATCTGGCTCCACAAGTTCTGCCATCACACCCAAGAACAGAAGATATGAAAAAAAAAAAAACTAACTTCGACCTCTTATGATTCCATCTCCAACCTGACCAATCAGCACTCCCCACATCCCGAGCCCCTACCTGCCAAATTATCTTTAGAAACTCTGATTCCTGAATGCTCAGGGAGACTGATTTGAATAATAACAAAACTCCAATCACCTGCACAGCTGGCTCTGTGTGAATCACTCTTTCGCCATTGCAATTCCCATCTTGACAAATCGGCTCTGTCTAGGCAGCGGGCAAGGTGAACCCATTGGGCTGTTAAAATATTAATGTGGCCTTTAGCCATGAAACAGCTTCGGCTTGGCTTAATCGGCACGAATCAGCCACACTGACCTGCGCTATGCCTTTTAACCTGCGTTATCATCTGCCTCCGAAGCCCTCAGATCCAGTTTTCCTTCCTAGGGCTTTGACTCAAAGCTTGGAATTGAGTCTGGGACAAAAATGTGTCTTGGGGGGTGGTTGCATGGACTCCTTGTTATAAGTCAAATGCTGACGTGAAACTGTGGAACTCAGTCCTCCTGCAACAAGAGAGAGAAAAGGATGTCTTGTAACACTCAGGTAACTGGTAGCTATAGTTATTCTTTCTAGGATGTGGGTGCATGGTGCTTGGCTTTGGTTAGTTCCCTTGGTCTTACTGTCTCCAAAGAAAACCCCCGGGTGATGGGCACCCTATTTATTCCAATCACCTGGAAGGATTTGCAGGGTAATTTCTCAGAACTGGAATATTGATCCAGATTTTGACATTACCCATCCCCTTTTGTTCTTTCTGAGCTTCCACCAGAGATTGCTGATAGGTTCACAGGAACAAGCCGGGTAAGTCTAAAATGTAGGCAAAAACCTAAAAACAACTAGTGAGTTTAGAATTTAATGACAAATGTATGATACATTTTGAAACGTGATTTCTCTCTCTCCGGTCCTTTTTCATTAAAAAAATCATCACAGGACTGGTTTGCAAAATAGACTTTAGTATTATACTTGGACTGATTATTTGCACAAAGTGTAGCAAGAATAATTATTTTGACACAGGCCTTTTGAATTGGCTTTGATGGAAGTTTGTTCCACAGGTAATCTCAGATAAGACCTTCTAAAGCCAAGCTCAACAATGGGTTTGTATTCTCAAACACCTGTGAGTTGGGTGATCTTTCCTCTTTAGGTTCCATAATAAACTTGGAGCTCCTAGACCTATTAGAAAGTGACATTCTTTACTGACCACAGGTCAGGAACCCTGTACAGGGACTGCACAGACAAGGGTACAAGGCCAGCTTCCCCACTGGGCTTTTATTGGCTCTACAAGTCGAGATTGACTCCTTAAAGGGAAGCATATCCTTCTACTCAAAGCCTTTGTAAAACACCCAGTTTCTCCAATTGTGTTCTGTTGCAAAAGAAAAATGATTCCTACTGCACTGATGCAAACAACTATATTGCCATAAGAATACTCACAGATGGTTTCCAAATTCTAGAAGAACCAGGCAGAGAGAAATAAACATGCTCCAAATTTTGATCACAGGAGTGAATACCTTAATTATTAAATGCTGTAAATAGTTCAAAATAAGCTTCCTTGACTCTGACAAAGATCAGCAACAATCCAAGCAAAAGTCAGAAAGACTTGCTTCAGCTTCCTGATTTCAGTCCATTTAGTTAACTCTTGTTTGGCTTGATATTTGTGAACATTTCTGCTCTTGAGTCCTGTACATTTTCCTTTATTCTAATGTTACAATCTTCAAAGTTATCAGAAGTCTGTATTTGATAGCACCTGTTTAAGTTCTATAGCTAATTATAAACCATCTTTTGAAAAGGATTAAAATAAGACAATTATCTGTGAAGAGCAAAATGTCCAGGGTAGTTACAATTAGAAACACGACTGACAAAGAAGTTTGGTTACCTTCGTGGTTTACAAACTTAACACACTTAATCATAATTGATAGTATATACTTAAGACACTAGAATTTTAGAAATTCCATATAATTTTGGAACATATATTAGCATTATTTACCAACATATAACCTAAAGAATATTGAACATCATTTTGGCAACCCCATGTACCTAAACATGTCAAATAATCCTGTTTACCTCTCTTTAATGGATATCCAAAAAGCCAGGTGTCAGGAAAGACAATTTTGAAACTTCAGTTTGATTTTGGGAAGCCTGTTACATGTATTCAAGGCTCAAAGCACTCGATATTACTGAACTGAAATAAAGTTCAGATTACTCTAAGTTTTTTAATTTGCAAAAATGACTCGAAAAGTTTAAAAAAGCAAAAACCTTTTATAATCCTTTACAAATTTTGTCAAAGAGCAGATTAGCAACTTAAGAAAACCTTGTCATGATTTTATTTTAATGCTCAATTTACAGAAAAACCATATAATACCTTTTTGCTTTTAGTCAGTATGTTCACACATAGAACCTGTTCTGTGGGATTGATTTCCAAAATTTTTGCACCACTTGTTTGAACCTTCAGCTTTTCCTATGGAACTCAAAACAATCCTTTGACCCTAGGCAAAAATTTACATTTCCATGCCTTCTTATGACCTTTTACTAAAAAACACATTGTATTATTCTTACACCCCTTGCATTCAAATCAATTTTCAATAGTTTCATTTACATGTTATAATGGTAACACCCAGCAACTCTTAACTTTCAGGTAAAAAGGGGTAAGTTGCTTTAATTGTGTTAAGTGCAGACAAGTTTGACTCCAGCTTAATTAAGAGCATGGTTAGTTCCATATGTCCCCAGGCCTTATCAATTGTGAAGGCCAGCAAATTAAATAGTTCTCAAAACATAAAAAGCAGTTTGTGACCTCAAAACACTTAGCAAACCTTGCATCTGACCTTCGTAATTTAGCCCACCTATTTACATTTTGATGTGATCTACTTTTCATCAATAACCTTTAAGGCTGTTCCTATTTATCAAAGATTAAAGTCACGTGAACTGAAAGGTACCACAGCTTTTATCTTCCCTTTAAAAAATACTAGATCCAGAGGCCGGGCGCGGTGGCTCAAGCCTGTAATCCCAGCACTTTGGGAGGCCGAGACGGGTGGATCATGAGGTCAGGAGATCGAGACCATCCTGGCTAACACGGTGAAACCCCGTCTCTACTAAAAAATACAAAAAACTAGCCGGGCGACGTGGCGGGCGCCTGTAGTCCCAGCTACTGGGGAGGCTGAGGCAGGAGAATGGCGTGAACCTGGGAGGCGGAGCTTGCAGTGAGCTGAGATCCGGACACTGCACTTCAGCCTGGGTGATAGAGAGACTCCGTCTCAAAAAAAAAAAAAAAAAAAATACTAGGTCCAAATGATTGTCTTTCATTAGGCTAAATTAATCAGAGCTCTTTTTACAGACATCACACACAGAACAGACACAGGCTGAAGAAAACCCTGTCTCCACAAGATCATTGTTTACAATCAAAACTTTACGAATATAAACAGTGATATCTGGGGGATCTGGCCTAGTAAAACGTCTTCTAGAAGGGGAAAAAACCTTACAAGTTAACTTGCTGATGTGGCAGAGGAAGGAAAGAAACACTTAAAAAATTCCTAGGGAAGAACCAATTTTTTTCTTTTTTTTTTTTTTTTGACGGAGTTTCATTCTGTCACCCACACTGGAGTGCCATGGAGCAATCTCGGCTCTCCGCAACCTCTGCGTCCCAGGTTCAAGCAATTCTCCTGTCTCAGCCTCCCGAGCAGCTGGAGGTGCGCGCCACCACGCCCAGCTAATTTTTGTATTTTTAATAGAGATGTGGTTCCACCATATTGGTCAGGCTGGTCCCGAACTCCTGACCTCTTGATTCACCCGCCTTGGCCTCCCAAAGTGCAGGGATTACAGGAGTGAGACACCGGCCTGGCCAGAACCCCTTATTCTTATGCAACTGGTTCCTCCGCCAGGGATAATAGTTGAATTACTATCAATGGAGTAAAACCCCTTGGCGGGGGAAGGGGAAGGATGCACTGTGGTTGGCAACCGGACAGCGGCTGTGCATAACCCTTGGGTTATGCGTCCTAGTCCAGGCACGTAGGGGAGGGGGAGCAATGAGCCCGCATTCGCCTGTCTTTCCCGACCCCTATACAGGAGTTGGGGGCACTTTTTCCCCTAACCTCAGTAGTGAGAGGATGGAAAGGCTTAGAAACCACAGTGAAAGGTTTTGACTCCCCATTTCACTCACCGCTTCTCAAACCCCCACGTGGTGCATCAAAAATGTTGCAGGACTTTTCTTTAATGCAGCGAAAGACAAGGTTCTTTGTCCCACGGCCGCGAAAATTCAGGCTCACAGACAAATTGAATGGTAATACAGAGTTTTATCCGGTGATATCGGGTGAAAAGAAAGAAAAGGGGGAAACAGGGACTCTCGCTAATCTATAGCCCCTGCAAGAGCTCTTCCCGCCGGCAGCTAGAATCCTAGGGTCCACACAGGAAGAGAAGGGGCCAGGCTCCTCCCCTCTGCAAACGTCCCAAATTTCCGGACGCTCCACCTCAGAGTGCGGGTGGGTTGAAGTTTCTCCGGGCACCGTCTCTCACCTGGCTACCTCAACAGGAATTTGACTCCTGCTTATCTCAATTAGCCTCAGGTAAAATTGGTTTCCTTACATGCCATTTTGATTAAAGATGCCATTTCCAAGAACCTATCAAGGAGGTTAAGTGAAGACTTACTGTGTACAGCTGTAGCAACAATTTCCGTTAATAAGGGATTGCATATACGATAGAGGTTCCATAATAGAGCTGAAAAATTCCCCCTATCTCCTAGTGATGTCCTAGGTGTCCTCAAAGTTGTAGCACCACAGCTTATTTGTCTGTTTGTAGTACTGGCATAAATAAACCTACTGGGCTGTCAGTCATCAAAAATTCTACCACATACAGTTAGGTGTGGTACATAATAATAAGGGTAACAAATGACTACGTTACTGGTTTATGTATGTACTACACATTTTATCATTTTAGAGTGTACGTTCTCTCCTTAATAAAAGTTAACTGTAAAACAGCCTCAGGCAGGTCTTTAGGGGGGTGTTCCAGAAGAAGACATTTTTATCATAGGAGACAAGCATGTGATTGCCCCTGAATCTCCATGCATGTTACTGCCTCTGAAGAACTTCCAGTGGGACAATACGTGGAGATGAAAGGCAATGATAGTGATGACCTTGACTCTATGTACAGACCCAGGCTGATGGATGTGTTCCTGTCTTAGTTTTTAATGACAAAGAAACAATTTAAAAGTGAAAAATAAGTTATACAAAGCTGATAAAGATTGAAAGAAAATATTTTTGTACAGTATAAATTGTGTATGTGTTTTAAGCTACATGTTATTACTGAAGAGTCAAAAAGTTTAAAAAGTTAGAGTAAAAAAGTCAAGGCCAGGTGCAGTGGCTCACACCTATAATCCCAACACTTTGGGAGGCTGAGGTGGGCGGATCACCTGAGGTCAGGAGTTCCAGACCAATATGATAAAACCCCGTGTCTACTAAAATTACCAAAATTAGCTGGGCGTGGTGGCAGATGCCTGTAATCCCAGCTACTCAGGAGGCTGAGACAGGAGAATCCCTTGAACCTGGGAAGCAGAGGTTGCAGTGAGCGGAGATTGCGCCATTGCACTCCAGCCTGGGCAACAAGAGGGGAACTCTGTCTCAAAAAATAAAAATAAAAAAAGTCACAGTAGGCTAGCGTTAATTTATTATAAAGGAAAAAATACAGATTTTTAAAATAAATTTAGTGTAGCCTTAGTGTACAGTGTTCAAGAAGTCCACGTATTGTACAGTAATGTCCTCAGCCTTCACATTTACTCACTCACTCCCTCACCCAGAGCAACTTCCAGACCTGCAAGCTCCATTTGTGGTAAGTGTCCTGTATATAAAAATTACACAATTGTTTATCTTTTATACCATGTTTAGTATACATTTTCTATGTTTAGATATTATATACACAAAGATTACATACACAGACCATTTTAATTGTCTACAGTATTGTCTACTGCATACGTACAGTATGCAGTACAGAGGGGCCTCAAATAATGTTTTTTGTTATAATGTCAATGAGAAAAAAAATCACTTTCTCTCCAGGTACTCTGGTTTCCTCCCACATCCCAAGGATGTACATGTCACGTGAATTGGTGTGTCTATATGGTCGCGGGCTTATGTGTGTGGAGGTGTTTGTGAGTGTACCCTCCCACCAGGCAGAGCCCTGTCCAGGGCTGGTTTCTGCCTCATGCATGTGCTACAGGGACAGCTTCTACCACCTGGGACCCTAAACTAGAATAAGGGGGTTGGAAAATGAATGAATGGATACAAATTATTATAAAATAAAAATTCATAAAATATGTGATAATCATATAAATGCATGACAATAAATGATGTAGTATTGTGGCAAGCCAGGTCTCACTAACACAAGCCTCTGTAACAACTGTTTCTGTACTGACTGAGTGGTTAAGTTAAATATTAAAAGCCCAATGCCCTTATACAAAAGCTAGGGTGTAAAAAAAGCTCACCAAGAGTCTTGCTTTGGTCTTAAAGCATGACAAAATAACCAAATGATTCTTTTTTTTTTTTTTTTTCTTGAGACAGAGTCTGGCTCTGTCGCCTAGGCTGGCGTGCAGTGGTGGGTTCTCGGCTCACCGCAAGCTCCGCCTCCCGGGTTCCAGCCATTCTCCTGCCTCAGCCTCTCGAGTAGCTGGGACTACAGGCGCCCGCCACTGCGCCCGGCCAAGTTTTTGTATTTTTAGTACAGACGGGGCTTCACGGTGGTCGATTTCCTGACCTCGTGATCTGCCCGCCTCGGCCTCCCAAAGTGCTGGGATTACAGGCAGGAGCCACCGCGCCCGGCCCTTTAACCAAGGAATTCTTAACAGGACCCATTAAGGATTAAGCAAATTGAATTGTGGGTCATCTGCATCTCGCTATTGGGCCATGAGAAATACCAGGCCGAGCCTCAGTGTGGTCTGGGAACAGTATGAAAGTGCACGGCAAGCCAGCCGTATTTATTCTTGTTTGTTTTTGAACTGCATGGTGGTGAGAGATGCTCCTCACAACATCTGCTTTATAAAAATTTATTCATTGATTTAACCCATCCCCACTACAACCGCCAGCACTCAATGATTCACCAAAGTTAGGTAAATGATTATCTTACTTGTTTTTATTAATCTTTCTTAAACATATATGTAGCCCACATTCAGCTCAATGTTTAATATTAAAAGTGTTTTGGGGTCTTTATGTAGACATTTGGTGATATTTTTGTGACCAGAAATATACTATAGAAACTTAACCCTTAATTATATCAATTTGCCATGAAAAAATTGGTTTGTGATATGTCATTTTGCTTAAAGGCACAGTTTCCCAGAACTGATTGATGACGTTAAATAAAAACTTACTGTATTTGTTTTGTGTGCTTTTGAACTTTATATGAACATCATCAAACCGTAAGTATTTTTTGTTCTTCATTTCTTTCCCTCACTACTATATCTAAAATCTATGTAGTTCCTTGCAGTTTGTAGCTTTATCATTGCTGTGTATATTGTATTCATTTGTATGAATACATTTCAGAAGTGTTTTTGTAATCATAAGTGTAATTTATGTTGCATAGACATTGCACACCAGAATATTTAATTTAATGTGCATGAAGATTATAAATAAATTATTAATTTTCTGGGATCAATGATTACCAGCAAAATGTCATTATTCATTGTCTTTCAGTGGAGAACAAACTGGGCACTTTCTTTTGAAAGACTTACACAAGCTCTAGCCACTGTATTGCTCTTTATTATTTGTAATCAAGATCATTTTCTTAATAAGGCAAGAAGAGAGGAATAAGAGGGACGCTGGTATTCTTCAGTGTAGCTAGTCAGCAAGAACTCTGTTCTTTTATTAGCCTTTTATTTTCGTGATTAAAAATTTTGATTTGTATGCTTATGTGTATTTGTTTTATAAAAATAATCTGTTAGCATGCATAATAGATTAGTGCTGTCAGTAGTACTTTTTTGTGAATTACATAGAAGAAATTTGGGAAATATTTTTCCAGCTACCACATAATCAGAGTTTGGATAAAAGTTCATACAAGAGAGGAAAAGAAAACAAATATTTCATTATTTTTAGCTTGCAATGCTTTGACAAAATCACATACTGTTGTAACTCTAAATGTATATAATATCAGACAGATTCTCCTTACTCTTTTTAGAGTAAGATTGAGATTCCTTGGAAAACTTATTAAGGGAAGGATGTTGGGACAATTCAGTTCTTGTGCTGCAGTTAATCCTGAGATTGTGACTGATAACTCATAATCTCCATCCTTCACAATAATTTTAAATTCCCCTTTCCTTCAACTGGCAATTTTGCTGATTAGATAATTTGTCCGAAAAGGTAACCTAGACCCTTTCATAGGGATCTGAAGTTCTGTCAAGGTATATTTATTAGTCCATGTGTATTCCACTTATTTACAGTTTAAAATAGCTATAGAAGTAATAAGAGATACACCCGAAGATCTCCTGTGTGTTAAACATATTCTCCCCTACACTCATGAAAATCAGCGTTAGTAACCTTTACCATTATAGTAACTTCTTTCTGTGCCTTCTGGTCTAGTGGCACAAGGAACCCATAGTAATTCAGTGATAACTATAGCTTTGTGCTCTGTGGGACTCTAAATATTTAGTGGCTAGAATTCCTTTTCTGGGAAATAGGACATCAAGAGCCCAGTGTTTCTAAAGATGACAAGCACAAATCCCTTAATGGATTATGGGGAAAGATGGTGAAGAGTATTAAACTTCCAGCTTATGTTCTCCAGACCCATGCATCCTACTATATAAAAGTAATTGCTTTAAAGTGTTTAGTGAATACTCAATCATAGTGCCCCACCTTTGCCTGCAGTCATCTTCAAGCTGGTATTCAGCATTTTTGAGCATCTTGGTCATCCATTTTTTGTTTAAAGTAATCAGTTGCAAAAATCAGCATTGATGTATTGGCAGTGCTTAATGCCTTATCTCCTTGTTCAGAACCAGATTACAGATCTGGGGGGAAGTCATGCAGATGGACTAGAGTATCTCTTGAGCCATAGTTGCAATATGTGGCAAGGCTGCATTTACCACAGATGGGGCCTATTTTCCTGCCCTGCAGCACACTCAAAACTAGCAGCCTTCCACATAATCCAACAACAGATCAGAACCCCATTTGAAAATATGAAAAATGCTCACCCCAAAATCTGAAGAAGCCTAACAATTAGTGAGATTTCATCTTCATGCAGTGTCATGAAGATGCACTAAACCATCCTTTATTTTGGAAGAAGTGTCACAACATGCCCCTAAACCACTAGACCTCTAAATATTTTAAAGTGGCTCCTTGAATCAGTGTAGGTTTTATCTTTCCCCTATTGAAGTACATGTGTCTTATCATGATCTGAAAAGTACTGTCTATATCTTGTTCATTTGGCCCAACAAACAAAATGTCAAAAATAAAAGCAGATCAATGTGATGTTCTAGTAGAGTGCCCAAAAGGTCCAGATATCTCCAAATTGTATTCTGATACAGGTTGGGGAAAAAGCCTGGAATAAGATCATAAATATGTTATATTGTCTACCTTATGAGTACAAAATGCTTTTGGTCCTTCATTCTGATGGGGATAGAAATATTGTATTCTCTATTGTGAATAAACAAAGACTTGGAACCAACCCACATGTCCATCAGTGATAAACTGGATTAAGAAAATGTGGTACATATACACCATGGAATACTATGCAGCCATAAAAAGGATGAGTTCATGTCCTTTATAGGGACATGGTTGAAGCTGGAAACCATCATTCTTAGCAAACTATTGCAAGGACAAAACACCAAACACTACATGTTCTTACTCATAGGTGGGAATTGAATGATGAGAACACTTGGACACAGGAAGGGGAACATCACACACTGGGACCTGTCATGGGGTGGGGGGAGGAGGGAAGGATAGCATTAGGAAATATACCTAATATAAATGACGAGTTAATGGGTGCAGCACACCAACATGACACATGTATACATATGTAAGAAACCTGCATGTTGTGCGCATGTACCCTAGAACTTAAAGTATAATTTTAAAAAAATGTATTCTCTTTATCAGTGGTCACATAACGTGACAGATGCTTATTGCTGTAACAAAAATACCACATCTGCCAAGCAGTGCAAATTTACTACCTGATCGAGTTTGCAGTAGTCCACTATTATCTTTCTAGATCATTCTTGGAGTTTGAAAAAGTCAGACAAGTATAATAAATGAATATTTGATGGGAACCACCACCGTTACATCCTTTGGTCTTTAAGATTGACATAAAGTTTTGTCCTTCCTCCTGGAATATAATGTTGTTTTTTTGTTTTCTGTATTACTGGATATGGAGAGCAGTTTCAATAACTTCCTACCTACCCTACCACCAGTGATAATAATTTCTATAATTTCTATTGCCATCCAACCAGTGACGTATTCAATTCTAGAATCCCATCCTAGGAGCCTGCTTCTGATTCCAACTGCTTAGGTCAGGTTTCTAAAAAAAAAAAGAAGAGGGAGAGAGAGAAAGAAAGAAAGAAAAAGAAAGCATCTAACCTAGGAATTTTTGTTCAAAGGATTTAGAAAATGCTCTCAAGGAGAATGGGTGTGGAATGAGGGAAGGAAGATTGGGTGGAGGGTAAAAAGCTAAGCAGGTATTCTCTAGGAGGTATCAGGCTAGTTTTAGTGGGATCTCACAGGAAAGATCTGGAGCATGACTTGCACACGTAATCCCATATTGTTTCAAGGGCTTTTAGCACAGGTATGTTTGTCAAGTCACTGGCCACAGGTTGCTTACTGTGATAAGGGGGAGCATAATCTCCAGAGTTAGGCAGCTCCCATTTGACCAAGAAAAGTTATTTGGAGAAGAAGGAAACTGGTCTATATGAGCAGGCAGTATTCTAGGCAACATGAAGATGGGTGCACTGCCACAGTTAAAGGAATCTTGACAAAGCACAGTAGTATCCAAGATGAGATTTCAAACATCATTCATGTTGTCGATACACTGCAGGTATAATCAGTTAGAGTTTACAGTGTGATAACAACTGCATTCCAAACCCAGTAATACAGCAACAACATTTCTTTATTCCTCATATTTCATTTAAACTCTTGGTGAACCTATGGCTTTTTTTCTTTCTAACAGGATTCAGGTTGGATAAAATATTACCAGGCTTGGACAAACAGGCAGAAGAGAAGGAGAACTGAAACAATCACTTTTGTTCTATGTCTCTCTCCCTCTCTCTCTCTCTATCTATCTATCTAATCTGGTAGTCACTAGGACAATTCTGAAAATCTGAAGAGATTCCACCCTCCCACCATCTGCCCGGACTTCCTTCCCCTCCTCCCTCTTCTTCTTCTTTTTTTCCACCCTTGATCTATTCTAGGGTAGACAATCCTCAGTCTATTGTTCTGCATGGCCCTTGGCTCTGATCCTCTTGTAGGTACTTTTCTTTCCCACTATCTTCATAGGCTACATCAGATTTTGGATACTATTCTTTCCCCAGAGTCTGAGAAGCTCTTTCACTCTGATTCCTGGTCATAGGAAATTGGGTGCCCCAAGGGTCATTTCACATTTTTTAACAGTCACAGATCCTTTTGGTCCAGGCTGTTGATTATCTTAACAGTAAAACTTTTTCAAAAGCAATAGTGGGCTTTTAATTTATTTGATTACTATATACTACAGATACTGATAACCATACCAATAATTCTTTATAAGATTTTTTTCTTCCCTCTGGGCTTATATGCTGTTATGTTGAGCCTATGAAGCTTCTAAGAGATATTTTAGTCTTAAGCCATTTTGTTTAATTGAAAGGGCTGAATCAATGCAACATTAGTAGGTGTTTGTTTTTAATCTTTTAATAGATATAACCTTGATATGATTTTTGCTTGAGGCTGAATTTTAATTTTTTTTGTTGTTGTTGTTCAAGGCCTTCATAGTTTATCTTTAACCAGTTGGAGTTGAGAAACTGTTCTATTTTCTAATTCTGCAAATTCTGGCCTTTGCTAGATTTCTGTGCTGCTTTTTATGTTTGAGAAGTGGTCTAATGATTCCTGAACTCATCTTTTTCTAGAAATACTTGTCAATACATAACAATAGTAATAAAATAATGTCAACAACATACTAGTTTTCCTTTTACTCCCTTAAATTCAGAAGTTAATTAGAGAAAAGCATTAGCAGACCTTGAGTCATTTATTATAGGGATTGAATTGACCCCTCACAGGGCTTCAGTCTCTAAGAGAGTTGGATTATTTCCTAGGTCATCATTGCTCTTATGGTGTAGACCCTATAGCATCTCATCCTACATTGTGGGGAGTTTACAAGTCTATCCCCTCCATAAGGAGCAAAGGACTCCAATATTTGTCCCCATTAGCCCTGCAACTGTGAATATCCTACCAAAGTAGATGGTTTCTAATGTGTCCAGTAAATAATAACTCCATTTTGTATAATATACGTATGCATGTATGAATGTATTGACTGGCTGATTTAAAGATCCTTTGTGCCCTATGTAGAATTTCTGTAGTTTTACTTGTCTCCCTTCGTCCTTCTTTATATGTTCTACAATACTAGTAAAAGGGCTTAATTTTAGGAAAGAAACACCTCTCATAATGGGATACCAGTTCTCTATGCTTATGGTTGCTTTTTAAAAATCATATTTTACCTCTTTGCATGTTTTCTCTTTTACTGTTTTTATGATTTAGAAAGCAGTTGCTCAATATTTTTTTATTTCTTATTTTCTTTCATTGCTTCAAATCTTGACAGAAAGGCATGCATTTTTAAATTACTCAATTTTGTTTGCTTGCTTTCATCCGTTTAAAAACATTAAGTCCAAACTGGCATTTCCTTCTCTTTTACATATTATTTTTGTCATTACTGTTCTCCTAAGTTCAAATGTGTTTACTATTGTTAGTATAAAATTTTGTTATAATTTCTCTTTTTTTTTTTTTGCATAGTGGAAAATTTCAACTTGTAGCTTTTCTTTTAAAAAACGTTCAGTCATTGGATATGTATGAGTGTGAAAGAACTTCATTTTCTCTTTTAAATATATTATTTATCAAAGCAAAACAACTTCATGAAGTTTAAATAGAATACACAATTATCACGATGTTAAAGTATGCCCTGGCCAACAGACGAAATGGGCTCTCTGTGCCTTACTGAGGTGCTTGACATTAAAACAGAATCTGGTGGCCAAAGCTGGGTGTGGGAGCAGTCAAATACTCTGTCCTAGGAAAGATATTATAAAAGTGGAACAGAACCTTCCTTTCTACGATCAAGTAAAACCAGTTCCTGTTGGGAGTGCCAAATAAACTGTAGCTAGAATACCCGCCCTCCCTCCCCAAACAATGGCCTTTCAAAAGAAATATCTGACAGAGGCATCCTGTTTTGGGCTTGGAAACCACTTAATCAGGGCTCAACACTTTCGACCAATCAGAATTAAACAAGTTTGATCACTTTTTTTGCATAAACAGACCTGATTGAAGACTGAGGTAAGAACTTGCCCTATTTAAACCAGACCCTTCCTTTGTTCCTTAGAGAGCACACTTTCACTTCTTCTAGAGGTTGTGTCTCCCCATTCTGCAGATTGTTTCCTGATAGAAAATAGGGCTCTCTCTTTTTCCTCTGCAGTTCTCAGTCTTTTGTTTACAATGATATTCCAATTGCTAAAGTTGGGTTCTTCAGAAAAAAAAAAAAAAAAGATAAAGCAAGTAAAATTTAAAACCCATTAGGAATGTTAAATGTGCATAACAATACTCTTTCTATGACTAATCAATAACATTTTTAAATATGTTTTAAATGAGAAAAATTTTTCTCCTTTCTTGTATTTTATTTTGACTAAAAGTCTAAGATGAGGAATTGCTTTTATGGCCTATTGATTTATATATTTTCTTACTTTAGAAACTAGAAACTAACACCTAGAGACAACAGATATATCTAAGAAGGTCAGAGGGTTATATTCATTTTATTAAAAGATAAGATTTAAGAATCATACTTTAAAATAAATTTAACACGTATTTCCTAATTTGTAAGTTGCTTATTAAAGGGATCATTTGTGAAAATTAGATAAATAAATTTATAAAAACTCTGAATGCTTACAATCTGAAAAGAGAATACTATTTTAATTTATAAAATTGACTATAATATTTAGAAGTATCTGTGTTACTATAAATAATTAGTTTAAAAATCAGACATGATATAATATGAATAGTTACTCATGCCTTTAAAAGACTAGTTTAGAACTGGGCTCAGTGGCTTATGCCTGCAGTCCCAGCACTTTGCTAGGCAAAGATGGGAGGATGGCTTGAGCCCAGCAATTCAAGACCAGCCTGGGAAAAACATAGTGAGACTCTGTCTCTACAAAAAATAAAAATAAAAAAATAAGCCAAGCATGGTGGTGTGTGCCCGTAGTCCCAGCTACTTGGGAGACCAAGATAGGAAGAACCCTTGAGACCAGGAGACCACAGCTTCAGAGCCATTATCGTGCTGCTGCACTCCAGCCCGAGTGACAGAGAGAGAGAGACCCTGTCTCAAAAAACGACTTTCAGCTTCTGTGTCTAGTTTGCAAACTTGAGTTAAAACCACCAAAATTATAGGATAATTGTGAGAAATAAAAGTGGACTCTTAAGTTATCAGTAATTTACAAATATGATTGCTATTTATATAATGCCTTCACCAATCTAGATCAATTGGCTAAGTACTAAGTACAATCATGCTACAAAAAAAAGAAAAAAGAAAAAAAAATGACAACAAAAAACATGGTATAGTTTTTATTTTAAAAATTGCTTCACTTTTTATATTTCCTTATTCTTTTTCACATTGGACAGTGCCAGAGACAAGAAGCTGCACTGCATGGTCCATTAGCCCATTCAAGAAGATCTTGTTTCATTTCCAGATATGCTTTGTGATACGTCATACTAATATCTCTTGAGTTTCGCATTCCTTTTTTTCCTATGACTTTCTAGACCCATAAAATAGAAATACATTTTGAAATCAAATGATATTATTTTAAAATAGTTTAGTATCTGATATGGTTTGGATCTGTGTCCCCACCCAAATCTCCTGCTGAAATGTAATCTCCAATGCTGGAGGTGAGGCCTGGTGGGAGGTGATTGAATCATAGGGAAGTTTCTAATAGTTTAACACCATCCCCTTAGTACAGTTCTTGTGATAGAGTTCTTGTGAGATCCAGTTGTTTAAAAATGTGTGGCACTTCCCTCTGCCCCTTCCTCCTGCTCTGGCTGTGTAAGATGTGCCTGCCTCTCCTTCAACTTTTTCCAAGATCATAAGTTTCCTGAGGCCTCCCTCAAAGCCAAGCACATGCTGCCATGCTTTCTGTAGAGTCTATGGAACTATGAGCCAATTAAACCTCTTTTCCTTATAAATTACCCAGTGTTAGGTAATTCTTTATAGCAATGCAAGAACTGACTAATACAGAAAATTGGTACCAGGAAGTGGAACATTCCTATAAAGAAACTTGAAAATGTGGAAGCAACTTTGAAACTGGGTAATGAGCATAAGTTTGAAGAGTATGAAGGGCTCAGAAGAAGACAGGGAAATGAGAGAAAGTTTGGAACTTCCTTGAGATCTGTTAAATTGTTGTGACCAAAATGCTGATAGTGTTTTTGACAGTGAAATCCAGCCTGAGGAGGTCTCTGATGGAGATGACAAACTTATTGAGAACTGGAGTGAAGGTCACTTTTGTTATGTGTCAGCAAAGAGGTTGGCAGCATTATGCCTCTACTCTAGGGATCTATGGAACTTTAAACTCGAGAGTGATGAATTAGGGCATCTGATGGAAGAATTATCTAAGCAGCACAGCATTCAGTATGTGGACTAGCTGCTTCTAAAAACCTATCTGATATGCATTAGCAAAGAAATGACCTGAAACTGGAACTTATATTTAAAAGGAAGGCAGAGAGTAAAAGTTTGAAAAATTTGCAGCCCAACAATGTGATAGAAAATAAAAGCCCATTTTCAGGGAGCAGTTGAAATCAGCTGCAGAAATTTGCATAACTAAAAGGAAGGCAAGTGCTGATAGGCAAGACAATAAGGAAGAGGCCTGAAGGGCATTTCAGAGACCTGTGAGGCAGCCCCTCCCATCACAGGCCTGGAGGCATAGGAGGAAAGAATGGTTTTGGGGTCAGGACAATGACCCCACTGCCCTGTGCAACCTTGGTACACTGCTTCTCACGTCCCAATCACTCCAGCTCTTGCCGTGGTTCAAAGGGACCTGTGTACTGCTTGGGCCACTGCTTCAGAGGGTACAAGCTGTAAGCTTTGGTGGCTTCCACATAGTGTTAAGTTTGTGGGTACACAGAGTGTAAGAATTAAGGTTAGTGAGACTCCAACTAGATTTCAGAGGATGTATGGAAAAGCTTGGATATTCAGACAGAAGCCTGCGGCAGCACAGGGCCCTCATGGAAGACCTCAACTAGGGAAGTGTGGAGGGGCAATGTGGGATTGGAATCCCCACACAGAGTCCCAACTGGAGCACTGCCTGGTGGAGACGTGAGAAGAGGGCCACCATCCTCCATGCTCTGGAATTGTAAGTCCACCAACAGCTTGCACCGTGTACTTGGAAAAGCTATAGGCACTCAATGCCAGCCCTTGAGAGAAGCCATAAGGGCACAGCTTCCCAAGGCCTTGGGAGCAAACCTCTTGCATCAGTGTGCTCTAGTTGTGAGATATGGAATCAAAAAGATTATGTTGGAGCTTTAAGATTGAACAACTGCTCTGCTGGGTTTTGGACTTGCATGAGTCATGTAGCCCCCCTTTTTGTGGCTGACTGCTTCATTTTGGAATGGGAATATTTATCCAGTGTCTGTACCCCCATTGTATCTTGGAAGTAACTAACTTTTACAGGCTCTAATTACAGTAATTGCAGTAACTAATTTTACTGTGAAATTTTAAAGTGAAATTACAGTAACTAATTTTACAGGCTCATAGGTAGAAGAAGCTTGCCTTGTCTCAGGTGAGACTTTGGACTGTGGACTTTTGAATTAGTGCTGGAGTGCGTTAAGACTTTCAGGGACTGTTTGGAAGGCAGGATTTTATATTGCAAGGTGTAAAGGACATGGGATTTGGGAGGGCCCAAGAGCAGAATAATATGGTTTGGAGTTGTGTCCCTTCCCAAATATCATGTTGAAATGTGATCCTGAAAGCTGGAGATGGGGCCTGGTGGGAGGTGATTGGATGATGGGGGTGGTTTCTAATGGTTTAGTACCATTGACCTAGCACTGAGGTCTGGTTGTTTAAAAGTGTGTAGCACTTTCCTCCCCTCTTTTTTCCTCCTGCTCTGGTCATATAAGATGTTCCTGCTTCCCCCTTTACCTTCTGCCATGATTTTAACTTTTCTGAGACCTCCCTGGAAGCCAAACAGATGCGGCCATGCTTACCTATGGAACTATGAGCCAATTAAGCTTATTTTCTTTATGAGTTACCCAGTCTCAAGTATTTTTAGCAATGTGAAAAAGGACTAACACAGTACCTGTTTTCTGGAGTTACTTCTACATCTCATAATTATTTATAACCATTGGTATAATAATTTACATCTGTCAAAATATCCCTGAAATGTCCCCAGTAGTACTTTGGCAAGTAAAGGAAAACTGAACATGCCCACACATACGCTCTCTAAACCAAACTTACAAAGATTCTGGTAGGATATATCTCTCTAGCTTTCTTATCTATTTATGTTTTAGGAGATAGGCCAGAAAATAGACAGAATGATAATATCAAGGTCAGCAGAAAGCTTTTTTTCTAACTTCAAGCTATGTTTCTAAGAGGAAAATTTTAGTTTCTATTCAGAGATGTCAAAAGCAAACTCATTTTTGCTATGTACTATTACATACGTGGAAAAACAGCCTCTGACACTTACATGTTTTGCAGATGACTTATAAATTATCTCCTAGTTACAATTCTCTATTTTCATTGGAGCATTGAATACACATTTCATATAATTTTCTTTGTATTGCTTATACAAAAACTAATAGAATTCTCATTAATAATCAAAATTATATAAAAATAATAAGTGAGATTTTTCAAAGATCAGAATATCTAAGAATATAACCATAGGTGCTTGGTAATATATTCTTAGACTTAATTACCAAACTATTGAAGCCATACTTTGGAAGTGAACCTGAGAATATGCATCTTTACAAAGCTCTCACAACTGAGTTTTCCAGGTATTATTTTACTGGTTTGTATTGTGTTATATACTGAAAATCAGAAAATGAAAGAATAACTGTTTATGATAGTTTATGTATTTTATATGTAATGATTTACCAATTTAAGCCAAAATCCTTTAAAAAAGTTTTAAAGAAATTCTAATGTATAAAATAAATTATCTTTTTACAAATCTGTAGGTCAAACTTTTTCTATATTCACCTGTGTTCAACACTAAAAGTAAAAGAAATGAGATGTGAGGAAGTGTTGAGGCCTGAAATTCCAAGTTCCATTCAGAATTCATATAGAAAAGGATGAAGAAATTTGATATTGCATGAATTAAAACTTTTCCATGAAAAATAAATCATAAACAAAATAAAAAAGTTAATGCTCAACTAAAAGTTTTTGTTCATAATAGACAACATTTTAATGTTTAACATATGTATGTAAATCAACATTTAAAAAGACAAAGGAATAAAATGAAAATAGGCTTTGGGTATGAATAGGATATTCATGGAAAACATTTAAAACAAATGAATGTAAAGAAAGATGATTCATATCCTTAGCAATCAGAGAAATTAAAATTAAATAGGGAAATTTAAAGTAAAAATAAAATTCTGTACCTTAGATAAGCAAATAAAAGTATAAATTCTGCGTTGTCAAAATGTAAGCTTTTTTCATACACTGATAGTAATTATAGGGATTATAAATCAAAATAGCTTTTTGAGAAATTTGACAACTTATTAAAATGTATAAGTCCTTTGCTTCAGCAACTCTACTTCTACGAATTTCAGCCAAAGAATTATTAGCATATAGCCATAAGGACAATGTATGTTGAAAAGTATTTATTTCTGCTATTTTTTGAATTGTTTGAATAGAAAAATATAAATTGTTGCGAACATATAGTTCATTCATTATACTGAACTCAATAAAAAAGTAAAATAATAGAATATATTTATAAGTACTATCTTGAAATGATTTCTACCCCATGTGGTTAAGCAAAAAGACAACTCATAGAAAATATAAATAGTTTGGTCCTATTTATGAAAAAAACAGGTATTTATAACCATGAGAAAAAATGTTGTGGAAGCCTGTCTATCAAGCTAGTGACAATAGTTGTCACCAGAAAGTGGAACAAAGTTAGATAAGATATACTCACTTTTTATCTTGTAGTTTTTGAAATATTAAATAATTGGTACCAATTGAAAATTTAAAGAAAAATATTTAAAATAACAGAGATGAAATGAGTTAACAACTACAAAATGCTAATCTTTAATTCTTGGCAATTGATGAAGTCTGATTCTCCATCAATAGTTATGTATCCTTTTCTGGGAAGGAATAGAAGGGCTAGAAAGAGGGTTCAGTTCTGTCCCCTCTTGGGAGTGAATCAGAAATCTTCTCATAAAATTGTGAGAACATGAGCCAAGGAGTAACAAACTCTTTACAACAGACTGAGTTAAAACAGAAATGAATGGGGATCAAGTATTGGGTGACTTCAAAGTTTACGTGATAGACAGTTTTATATTCTATATTGTTTTTCTGTTTCCTTTGTAATTTCTCACTGTTACCAGAAGCTAAATGTGTCAACTTCTATTGAAGTACTGTGTACTACATATATTTTAAAAATCTTAAGTCTTCTTCTTTTTCCAAATCAAAGGTTTGTAGTTATAAAGGGATAAATAAATATTTATTGAGAATCTAATATATCGTAGTCACTGTTCTGGGATATTAAAATGCAGCAGAAAGAAAATAGACCAAAACCTCTGCTTTCATAATGCAAGGAGAGGCTCAATAATCAAACATGTAAAATCTAAATTGTTTCAAATGTTTCTTTATTTGTTATGGGTAAAACAAATAGGGAAGTGGAATAGCAGTGTCAAGCCAAGGCAGTGAGGTTGCTGCTTAAAATAGGATGATCAAAAAGGCTTCACTGAGGAGGTAAGAAGAGATACAAAGGAATGGAAAGATTAGAACCTTGCTGATATTCCAGAAAAGGCAGCAGAGAAAACCCTGGCAAAGGCCCTGAGTCAGGAGTGTGATTGGCATATTTTAGAAACAACATGGAAGCAAATCTCATTACAGTAGAGTGAGCAAGGGGGTGAAGAGTAGAAACAACATCACCTGTGTTGTGTTTGTATGTGTGTGTGTTAGAGAAGCACAATATATGTAGTCTTTTAGTACAGGATCAGTAAACTATACCTCAGTAAACTATACCTAGGAGCCTGCTACCTGTTTTAGTACATAAACTTCTATAAAGATATAGCCATACCTATTCATTATGTATTGGCCATGGGTGATTTCATGCTACGAAGCAGAGTTGAGTAGTTGCAGCAGAGACTGAATGGCCCACAAAGTCTGAAATATTACCATCTGATCTTTTTCAATTTGCTGGCCCTGACACAAGGCCACTGTAAGGACTTTGCCTTTTGTTTGTAAGTCAGATGCAAAGCCAGATGCTTGACCTTTATTGCTTTTATGTATTGGGGTCATTATAAGCATTTTGAGTTGACTCTGTGTGTTATTAGAAGTCTTTGAAGATTGTTAATTAGGACAGTGATCAAAAGGATGACTATAGCTATTTTGTGGCAAATATATTGTAAGAAAGCAAGCATGAATGCACACAGAATAATTACGTGGTTTAAATGTAGTATAAATAAAAAAACATGGAGGCTTCACCAAAGGAGATAATATTGGGAAGAAGAAATGTACATTCAATGGTAATTTCTAAAAAATTGAACAGGGTGGTGAGAAAAAGTTAAAAATCAAGAATGACTCATATTTGCGACTTCAGTAATTGCTGATATATGATGGATATAAGAATTCAAGAGCATATAAATTGATAGAAAATCTGGGAGTCATTGGTCTACAAAAAGTAAATACTTTGAAGACATTGGATGAGATAATCTAGGAAGAAATGTTGAAGGAGTAGAGAGTTCTTAGATGTGTAGCAGGAAAACAGGATGAGAGCAGAAGACCCATGAAACTATACTGATCAGGGTCCACACAGAAAAAGATGACAGCGTTCGGCTCCATGATTGATTGGAGATTTGGTGTACTCAGTAGTTCATTTTAACAATAGTGGGAGTAAGGAGCACTGGTACAATAAACCCAGAACAGTTTGGGAGTTAAGAATTTGCAAATAATTGATTTTAATAATATACCATGAAATGTAAACTGTGTAAGAAAATGAGTAAGGCAAGAGGAATATAATGGATCTTGAAAAAGTAGCAAGATAAATGAATTGTCATAAACAGATCTCAACATAGAATTCTTGTTGACCAGAATACTCATGGCCTCAAATAAGTATTTATCACTCAAAGTTAACCTTTAACTTTCCTTTATTTGTCATAAGAACCATAACTGAATATAATTTTAATAACTGCTTGTATTTATGCATCATTTTACTATTTAGAAGATATTCACGCA
Organism: Colobus angolensis palliatus; assembly: GCF_000951035.1. Taxonomy (NCBI): domain Eukaryota; kingdom Metazoa; phylum Chordata; class Mammalia; order Primates; family Cercopithecidae; genus Colobus; species Colobus angolensis. Next base: position 4,324,842 of record NW_012120709.1, read on the forward strand.
TGTATCAGAATGTCCAAAAGTTAATAAAATAGCAAATGAAGCATTGAACATTGTCTTAGAGACTTAATAAATGAAGGATAATCCAACAGTAATGAAAATACTAGCAGAGCATATATCAGATAAGTCTTAAGCTGCAAAACAGAAAATTCTCTAAATAAAAATTGGCTTAAAATATGCTTAAAATTGGACTTTCCTACTCTAAGAATCCCAATTATTTGTGCTACATTTTAATCATGTGAAGATGTGCTGTAAATATTGGATCATTAGTAAAACCAAAGTATTTTTTGCCCATGCAATTCTTTGAAAAGGAACAATTATTTTGTAAGTTATATGCATTTAGTAAGACATGAACCTCAGTGTTTGATGAAGTCCACTTCTAAGACATGTACTCTTTGTTCTTCTAAAAATTCCTTGGAGTTTGAGGATGACAGTAACATTGAGCTTCAACTATTAGGTGACAATGGGAAAATCCTACTGATAAGATTTTGCTTAAATAGATGGATTCTGTACTTGGGTAGACAAAATTCAGATTTTTTCTTTTAAGGAGGAAAATATACTACATGTCTCTCACCTTGGATACAATAAAGTCCCACCCACTCTGTTACAATAGAAATGTAATTTAAACATTATATTTCAAAGCTTGCCTTATAAATGTAAGCACAGAATCAACAAGTTAATCTCAAATGTAAATATGTATAGTCCTGCATAAATATTGCATGTGCACCACCAGCACTTGATAGCAGAGCATTCTCAACAATTTACTGAACTCTTTCATATGATTGCACACCCAGCTAACACAGCCATTTTCCACTTAACTAAGCAGTTTCAGAGCCAGAGCAGAGACTCTATTTATTTCAGTGTCACCTAAGGTTATGTCAAGATTCCCACTATGAACCTGTTTTCAGAGCTTCATACCTTTGTAATGGTTCTAATCACATAGTGAAGCCAAATCTCTCTAAAAGTGCATCAAGCAACATGCATTTTGAAAAAGCAATCCAAATACGCAAGACTAAGAAAACACTCCAATATTAAAAGGATTGCAATTTCTACTGAGCTTGTAAGTATTTTTAGCAAAGTAAGTGAACAATAAAAGTACAATTTTTAAGTAAAACAATGACCTGCACTTTTATAAAAATAGACTGAAGGGAGAAATGTCCATGTTAATTTAGACAGGATTAGATTGGAAAATGGTGCTCCCAGCTTTTTGGTCAAGGTTATCCATGCTGCATCTCTCTCTCCAACCCCCTGTACAATATTATTATTTGTTTCACAAAATTGTTATTATGTGAATATTAATGCCTAGTTCACATACAATATTCTACTCTTGATTTTTCCTCTTTACTCTGTCACCAATTCTACATTAATTTTTTTTTTTTTCAAATAAGGGAAAATTGCTTTTAGCAACCATGGCAAATGTGCAACACTGAATTTCTCCCTCCCTTCCTACTGTGCACCAAAAAAACCCAGAAATATTTGCATGGGACATGCTAATTTCTGATGAGAAATGTCAAATCCTCAAGTGGCCTTTAGCTTTTATAAAAATCCATATGTGCTCACCTTTTATTATTCATTTAATGTTTTAGCTTTCTCATGTACCACTTCATATTTTTGTTTTTCTGTTAGGGGCTTTGGCAGATACAAAAATGACTAATACGTTGCTTTAGTAAATATTGTGTGTATTCCAGATCGTTGCTTGGTATATCTACCCATGTATCGCTTTGAGAAGATCATCCTTTTTCTCTTTGATTTTCCTCTTCTGTCATTTCTCCTATCTATGACACTATGACTAGATGTTTGCTATGTGATCAAAGCTCCGAAATGTCAAGGAGAATGAGAACAGAAAATGAGAAAAATGGCTTATAGAATTTGGCATATGGAATATATTTAATAAATTTTAAGAAGCAGTTTGAGAGAACAGCAAGGAAAATAACTGTTTTCTACACAAATAAAGAATGGACAGCTTGTGAGGAAGCTCATTGTAACATAGAACTGCTTCAATATATTTTAACACAAAGTGACATCTGGAGGTATTCAGGATTCAAAACAAAGAGAAGAAATAGGGGACTTGATCATGTTATTAGGTTACAGGAGACAAAAGAGGGATAGCAATAATGTGTCACATGCTCACATACTTGAGGGTGTATGTGTCTTTTAATTTGCATTCTCCCAATAGGAGAACCTATGTACACAAACATGAGTGTAGGCAGTTTATTTGAGATATGATTCCAAAAAGGTAAAGTAAGGAGACAAGGAAAGTGAGATGAAGAAGTAGGAAGATTTAATATCAGAATTTATTTAATTAATTAATTAATTTATTTTTTGAGATGGAGTGTCGCTGTGTCACCCAGGCTGGAGTACAGTGTTGTGATCTCAGTTCACTGCAACCTCCGCCTCCCGGGTTCAAGCAAGTCTCCTGCCTGTGACTGCAGGCTCATAGTCCACACCCGGCTAATTATTTGTATTTTTAGTAGAGACGGGGTTTCACTGTCTTAGCCAGAATGGTCTCAATCTCCTGACCTCATGATCTGCCCAACTCAGCCTCCCAAGGTGCTGGGATTACAGGCATGAGCCACCATGCCCAGACAATATCAGAATAGTTTTGAGATAATTTGTGTGAGCCCTGGGGGCTTGATCCAGGCAACCTCTAGGAAGTATCTAGAATGCTTTCCCGAATTATGCATTTGAGATAAGGATCATTGTAGTATTTCTCTATTAGCTCCAATCCCTCAGTATTTGTGGGGGCTCCTGGGAACCTAACTCCTCTATGTGGCCTGGCCATGCTCATGTTGAGTCCAGTATACTCCGTTGTGTGTAGAAGACGTCAGTTGCTAGCAGCATGAAATAAGTCTGAGTTTAAAATGCAGCTGTGGTTGCCATTAAAATGAGGGCATGTGATACAGGACCACACGTGTCTGTTACAGTGAGTACTACTGAAACTGGTATAAATTAGAAATAAATGAGGGAAAACATAAAATATAATATAGTAGTCTTAGAACTATGAGAGATTATTTAGAAGAATGGAAAATGAAGATAAGGAGAATAACCAGTCCTTCTCCGTGGCCTATGACTTTGGGTAATTGGGAAAATGAGGGACTCAACTAAAAGGGCTACATGACAAGTGATGCTGGAAAAGGAAAAAAACAGCTTTCATTGAAGATGAACAGGGGATAAATGCTATGGAAAAACAGAGTGAAGGAGTTGCCACATAATTAAGGATGGCCACAGTTCACATGGGACAAGTTCTTAGAGTTGAGATGGCACTAATAGTAGAACTACGTTCTAGGGAAATGAAAAGTCTAAAAGGATTGAATGTGGAGATTGAAAGGGTAAAACAGGTTCTAATATTTTAGTGCTGAAGACAGAAGATGAATATAAGAAACTGCTGTACAGCAGGTGCTTGATATATTCTGTTCCGTTTCCTCCCCCGCCACCCCCGCCCCCCCAGACGGAATCTTGCTCTGTTGCCCAAACTGGAGTGCAATGGCGCCATCTTGGCTCACTGCAACCTGCGCCTCCCCGGTTCAAGCGATTCTCCTGCCTCAGCCTCCCGAGTAGTTGGGATTACAGGCACCCGCCACCATGCCTGGCTAAGTTTTGTATTCTTAGTTGAGACCGGGTTTCACCATGTTGGCCAGGCTGGTCTCAACTACCTTTTTTTTTTTTTGAGATGGAGTCTCGCTCTATTGCCCAGGCTTCAGTACAGTGATGCGATCTGGGCTCACTACGTGCTCCGCCTCCTGGGTTCACGCCATTCTCCTGCCTCAGCCTCCTAAGTAGCTGGGACTACAGGTGCCCACAACCACGCGGGGCTAATTTTTTGTATTTTTAGTAGAGACGGGGTTTCACCGTGTTAGCCAGGATGGTCTCGATCTCCTGACCTCGTGATCCGCCTGCCTCGGCCTCCCAAAGTGCTGGGATTACAGGCGTGAGCCAGGGCGCTCAGCATGATGTATTCTGTTCTTACCAACTCTGTGTTTTAGCTGTAATTACTCTTACTTTATTTGAGGGAACTAGGCTAGAGGCACATGTAGAATGTGCATAGAGATCTTCCTGTCCACAAAGACTTAGTCATCCACTTTATCATGTGAATTCCTTTGGAAACAGGAACAAGTTGATAATTGAACTGTAACTATATTTATCATTTCTGGCAGAAAGAATTGGCAGCATTAAGAGAGCAATTGATTTTACTGTTGTTTTAGTGCTCGTTCATCAGGCATACCCAAAGAAAGTGTCAGAAAAAATTATCGCTAAGGACTGTGTCTGTTGGGGGATGAAGGGGAGCTAGTGGAGGTAGGGTGAGAGAAAGGACTCAGATAAGGGAGAGTGAGCAGAATGTCGAAACAGGAACCAGAGAGACAGATGGACTTTAGCCAGATTGGTGGGTATGCCATTTGGAGAAGCAAAGCAGAAAGCTGTTCTTAAAATCAATATCAAGAAAAATGTTTTGGGCTGCCTCTTTCTTACTGCTGTATACTAGTCAACAAATACCACTGAGTGGTATTATGTTTCTAGTGGTGACAGAACAGAAACATTCTTCTCAAGCCCATTTTCTAGTGAGGAGGAAATATATAAACAAGTATTTAAAGAAAATTGTAATAAGTGACATAAAGGAAATGTACAACATATTATGACATAACATACAATTTAGGATTCTTTTCTAGTGTGAGGCTTAGAGAAGTAACTGCTGGGTTGATAAATGGAATGAACAACCAGAATAAAATCTAGGAAACTGGAAGTCCGAAAGCAGCTCTGGCATTTGCTAGTTTTGTAACAGTGGTAATTTAATTTTCTTACTCTATTTCCTTATTGGAAAAGTAAGACTAGTAAGGCCCAATCATTCTGTAAAACATTTCTGGATAAAGAATTGTGTCATTATTTTGTAAGAAAATAATTTAAAACCAAGGCATGGGAAAATATTTACAAATAATAATATTGAGCAAGAAAAGTTCATTGTTCCTAGCACAGTGGTAGAAATGCACTCAAATCAGCAGACTGAAGCTGAGTTTATTGAAAACAATGCTTCTGCCAGAATCTGACAGATGCATCATTGTGTGACACCTCCTAAGCTGTCACTGGTTTAGCAGTCACCCAAAGCAATAATTTCTGATAGGTCTTCTTCAATACCCAGATAGTGTTTGGGATACTGACCTTATTAGGGAATAGCAGAAACAGCAAGACAGAAGCACAAGAGCATAGAAGCAATATTAGCTGTCAGCAGCCCTGTCAGAACAGTTAAGTATAGCATGTGCTAAGATATGTACCCAAATACCATGGATTTTGCTTTTAGTGATTTTAACTGCATGAGATGCTTTATTCCCAATCAAAAGAAACGTTAAATAATAATGATACAAATTTTTAAAAGGAATAATGAAACCCTGCACATTTTGAAAGATTTGCCTATGAAAAATCCCCTGGAGCATCATCCACGTAAAGTGCTAGAAATTCTACTTCTAGACCAAATTTTCTTAGTCCTTAGGGAACAGCTGTCAAATGGTTCTTTTAGTGACATTGAGACAAAACCATAGAGTCTATTGATAACTTTTAACGAATAAAGTCAACTGAAGGAATACTTGTTTACTTGCCATGGAAAAGGAAAAAAAAAAAAAAAACCCTGCTATTTCATGGCCTTCTAATTTCATACTGTGAATGAAAAATGGAGAAAGCAAAAGTATGTAAATTAACAATAGCCATAGTTTTACAGCACCTCCATATAAATGGCAGTCACTCATATCATGAGAGCAGGGGACTCAGGTAATCTAAGTGGTATACCAATTGCCTCTATGAACCCTTCTGAGGAAAAGATGTACAGTAATAAATTATTTAAAAGGAATGTAATTCCAATGATAACATTCATTAAAAAGTGGGATTTTTTGGTCTTTAAACAGTTTCTTTCTGAAGCTCTGTAATTGTAAACTGATGAAAGCTATATATATATGTGTAAAATCATAAACACAAAATCACTGTTTCTATAATATACTAGGAAATTGAGAAATAAGAAGTCACACTTCTAAATTTAAGATATTGCTTTTATCTCACTATTCAAATACACAGTGTTATCCAAATTTATTTTTATATCACTAAGCATGAGACACATATTAATTGGGTTAAATTCTTGATTTTGGAACTGGTAACTTTACTAACATCATATTTAATTTCTTCATCAGAATAAAGATGTATTTTAGAGTTCACTTAAGAGTTTTTAATGTCATTCCTCTATCTTATTTAGAAATAAAAGCATATTTAAAATTTTCATTCATTCATTTAATAAAGTATATTTATATATCTGAAATTACACTGAGTCTGGCAATAAGATGAAAAAGATATATCCCTTCTGTCAAGGAGTTGGTACACAATTACAATACTGTGTGATGAATGTGATAGTAGATCCATATATAGAGAAACTCCACCTCTAAAAGTCATGCACATTCAAGAACTTAATATTAAAGTGTGAGTTCATGTCAACCAGGGAGCTAAAGCAGGGAATAGCGTGTGCAAAGTCACAGAGGCTTGGAATAATATAGCATATTTGAAGAACACAAAGGAGTTCAGTATAACTATAATGAAATTTCCTTATTGGAACACTGAAGAAGATAAAGTTTTAAACATTGAAAGGAGACAGAAAATATCAATTGCACTTCACTAGAGATAAATTAATACAAATATTGAAACAGAGTAGCCTGTGGTAAAATTCTAGCTCTTTCTAAGCATAACTAAAAAACACATCCTTTTTTTTCTGGATAATTAAGTGATATATTAGCTAATATAGTGCAATATGGTCAAAACAAGACATAGCATCTTCCATTCTTGGATGGGTCATGAATGGAGGAAGAATATTTTTTATAAAATAGGAAGAAAAATGAGATATAACTGATGAATTATTAATATAGAATAAAATTTCACAGATACTAAGAAAAAAACACCATAACATTTATATATTAAGCAATCAGGAGCAAATAACAATAACAGTGGCAGTTTTCACATTAGTGTGTACTCTATAGTAACATATCTAAAGAAACGTCCTGACCTACCAACAGGAAAAAATCTCCATGTTCTGAAATCTGGCAGTAGTAATTTCCAAATATTCATCCATTACAATTTCAAAGGGAAACTTAAAAAATCTAGACTTCTCAGCTCTATTCTAGAACATGTGGATATGTGATTAGGGAACAAAAATGTTAAGTGGACATTTAAAAAACGGAACAGAAATTTTTAGATTATGCTAATAAAATGCCAGATTTAGCTACCTCAGTCCTATAAATGTGTGTGTCATTTCTACAATGCATTACATCATTCAAAAATCTTAATATTATGCATACAAATTTCCTCCATTGAATATGTTTTATTCTGTTCGTTAATTTCTGTATACAAAACATTGCATAATATTATGTCTGACACCTATGAATACTTGTTTAATAAATACATTTATTTTGGCAATCAGTATTCAAAAATTTATATGTATATATATGCGTTTAAAAGTATATATGATGCAGAAAACTGAAACTGGACTCCTTCCCTACACCTTATACAAAAATTAACTCAAGATGGATTAAAGACTTAAATATAAGACCAAAAACCATAAAAACCCTAGAAGAAAACCTAGGCAATACTGTTCAGGACATAGGCATGGGCAAAGACTTCATAACTAAAACACCAAAAGCAATGTCAACAAAAGCCAAAATTGACAAATGGGATCTTAATTAAACTAAAAAGCTTCTGCACAGCAAAATAAACTATCATCAGAGTGAACAGGAAACCTACAGAATGGGAGAAATTTTTTGCAATCTGTCCATCTGACAAAGGGGTAATATCTGGAATCTACAAGAAAATTAAACAAATTCACAAGAAAAAAATAACCCCATCGAAAAGTAGGTGAAGGATATGAATAGACACTTCTCAAAAGAAGACATTTATGCAGCCAACAAACATATGAAAAATAGCTCATCATCACTGGCCATTAGAGAAATGCAAATCAAAACCACAATGAGATACCATCTCACACCAATTAGAATGGCAATCATTAAAAAGTCAGGAAACAACAGATGCTGGAGAGGATGTGGAGAAATAGGAACACTTTTACACTGTTGATGGGAGTGTAAGTTAGTTCAACCATTCTTGAAGACAGTGTGGCAATTCCTCAAGGGTCTAGAACCAGAAATACCATTTGACCCAGCAATCCCATTACTGAGTATATACTCAAAGGATTATAAATCATTCTACTGTAAAGACACATGCACACGTATTTTTATTGCAGCAGTGTTCACAATAGCAAAGACTTGGAAGCAACCCAAATGCCCATCAATGATAGACTGGATAAAGTAAGTGTGGCACATATACACTGTAGAATACTAAGCAGCCATAAAAAAGGATGAGTTCATGTCCTTTGCAGGGACATGGATGAAGCTGGATGCCATCATCCTCAGCAAACTAACACAGGAACAGAAAACCAAACACCGTATGTTCTCACTCATTACTGAAGATGAACAATGAGAGCACATGGACAGGGAGGGGAACATCACACAATGGGGCCTGTCGGGGGATTGGGGCCTTAGGGGAGGGATAGCATTAGGAGAAATGCCTAATGTAGATGATGGGTTGATGGGTGTAGCAAACCACCATGGCATGTGTATGCCTGTGTAACAAACCTGCATGCTCTGCACATATATCCCAGAATTTTAATAATTTTTAAAAAAGTATATATGAGTAATAGATATTTTTTCTCTCAGCATTTATCATGCTTCTCTGTTATATAAACAATATTTACTAGCCTTCCAACTTTTCAGAATGTCTATTTATTGTTATTGAAATATAATAGATTTTCCTCCTCACAACTAATTACTACCTGATAGTATATATGATATACAACATGCTTCAGATATATAATAATTCAATACTATTGTTTATATTTAATCTACTGAAGTGAATATAACCATACTGCACCAAAATATTAGATCAAAACATTCTTCAAACTTCAGTAATGTTTATTTATTGTGAAATTGAAATGATAAAATTATACTTACTGGGGATTAGGACTATAAAACTAAGACATATTTCTCTGTAACCCTAATCAGAAATAATCTATCAAGAAGCAGTCAATTTACCTGGATAATTTGGTTAATCAAATGGAATGTACTCCAAATTCAATTATTTTCCATGAATTCAGTTTAGATTCTATAAATATATTATTTTAGTCTTATTTAGATTTATTTCTTCATTTAATTTAGTACAACACACCTATGAGCTAGGTTCTATAATTTCCGTTTGATAAGTGATAAAATGAATGCCCTAAGAGTTTAAGTAGTTGGCCTATGGTCACACAGTTAGTATAGCACAGGCAAATATAGGATTTGGACCTAAATCTGTCCTTTCTGACTTCATCTAACTTCATTCTGTGAGTAATATGTAAATGGGGAAAAATTCTTAAGGAAATTATGTGAAAACTCTACCACTGTATGTGAGTACATACAACTTATCTTCAAACCCGAAACACTTGGGCTTAAAAAAATTTTTAATTTTATTGGACCCAAGCTCAGATTTCTAAATTACTAAGAGGGTCCAGAGAGATGGTTTGATAAAATTTCCCACAGCTGTCTATGACTTACCTAGATTAAGAATGATAGACTGTAGAAGACTCGGATTTCCCAAATGCAACAGTTGGTCAACCAGTATAATTTATGAGGTTGCTAAGTTAAGTATTTGTCTAGAAACAAATAATAACAGAGGGTAACATACATTCTTTATAATTTACTTTCTATCATTAAAGCTGGAAAAGTTTTGATTCACTGACATATATATGACTTTTTGTCTTTCATATATATATCAGCAGATATAAAATACTTATTGCATAATTAAATTCCGTATACATACATATGTGTGTTATATGTACTTATGCATAATTTGACATTACATTATAAAGCTGATGCCAAATAGATGTTGATGTTTGTTTGCCAAAACAGATACTTTGTTTTGGTATCCTTGATTCAATGGAAATTTTCTATATATTCTGTCAAAATTTCTATGCCTGACATGAAATAAGTTAAACTCCATTTTAACTTTCAGGGTTTAAGATTAGAGATGAAATATCCACATAGTGTTTATATAGTGCCTTTAATTTAAAAATAAATTCATAGATTATCCTTTGGAAGAGTTTAATGGTATTTACTGTTTTAGTTAAAATGCTGACCACTGTTTTCTAGTGATGTTACTCTTTGAGATCTGAGAAAAACACAGGGCTTATATACCATCCTCATTAAGCAAATTCTAGTGCATCAGAAGTTTTATATATATGACATGTTTCAATGTATCTTATAACTGATTCTATGTAGAGTAACCTGGTAAAAGTGGAGCTGACAGAGCTGTTTTAGTTGTTTATGTATTACAGATTTCCTGTTCATCAAAATAAAAATCAATAACATTATTCAAATCAACCAGATTCAAATGAACTGCCAACATAAGTAAAAGATAGTGGATTTCCCTCTGTATGCATTTTTATATTCATTAAAACATCTAATAATACTCTCATGTTGTCATGATGCTGTGATTTTCCTTTAATGCAGTTTGATATGACCTTCACTAAAAGGCAAAATTAAGACTCATCAAAATTTAGCAGCTGAGAATCTCTACTGAAGACAATCAAAAATATTTGGGAAAATGTATGTCAACATCTGAGGCAGCAAAGAATATTTGCCTTCATAGACTCTAGCAATGATTTTGAATGAACCTGCACATGCCACATTTAACCTGTTAATGAGGATCATGTGGGTGAAATAAGACTTTTCTTGTCTTATTAATTCAAATGCCAAACTAGGCACGCTGACAGTTTGCTTATTAAACTGACTCCAGACTCACTGTACACAGAGATCTATGGACTACACTTTGTTTACTTTACAAGAATCTTGTTTTTGTTTAAAAATTTCTTACTGAGATGTTTATTTAAACTGAATTTCCACAGTGAGAAAAAAGATTGTTAAACAGAATTCTGCACTTTACATGAAAAACACCTTGTAAATATGGATTATCCTTCCATGTATTAACTATATTAATAAACTCACATTGCTAAATATGTAATTAATACATGATCAAATATCCTGGAATTCCCCCTCTTCTATCTGATTATATGAATCTAATCAACTTTCTCTGAATAATGTAAATCCCACTTCATTTCTGAATTCACACACCCCATTTCAGCCTGGACGAATCTTTCCCTACCCCAAACTCATAATCATTATGATCTTGTCTAGGAGTCTTAATCAGTAAGTCACAATATGCTGATTCATAATTATTACTTTGAAGTGTATCACATAAAATTTACTACTAGTCCTGTGTCTAGATAGTATTTGTCTAGATAGATATGTGTTGAATAGATGACAGGTTAAATAAATGAATAAGAGAACAAATAAATAAATATAGAATAATAAACTCAAAGTTGATAAATTTAATTTTTAACAAAAACAACATATGACAAAGCTTGTTCCTCTAATGAAGATATTTTTATCACTTTGTCTATTAATATAGACTTTGGCATCATAAAAATCAAGTTAGATTTTGAGCAAATGTCTGTAGAATATAATAAGTATATATATGAACATGCCCGCTGAAGTGTGCCATACATGATGTCACTTTTTTTCAAGAAAAAAAAAGTTCAATAGTGTTCAACGTCAGTGAAAAATACGTACTTAAAAAGAGGGGTAGAAATGAACTAGGACATTTCAGGTTCTAGTCCTGGATTTTCTAACATTTAATGATTATATGACTCTAATTGTCTAAAGGAGATAGTGAAGTAGAAGAAATGTGAAGCCTAAGTATTTGCTGCAGTTTTGTTATTATTGAATATAGTGGAAAGGTAGACCTTAAATTGAATAGGAGGAAAAGGTGAATGAGAGAGATTGGATGAAAAGTGGCAGACATAGGTCCGTCCATATTCTTCCCCAGTCTCTCTGTAGCCAATGCAGTGATGTCATTTCTTCTGTGTGTCTGAGATCATGGTGAGTGTCAGGGCAGGTAGAAATGGTGTTCATAGACTTCAGAGAAGGGGATGTATGTGGAAGTAATAGTAGAGAATACATTACATTTGTATCATTGAATAAAATGGAAGTCATTCTAGGTACATCTCAAATAAATTCTGGCCTTTTCCATTATTCTAGGTTGAACCACACCTCAGGGCAACTCTTCTTCCAAACAAAGTGGAATTAGAGTTGATTCCAGCTCTACTCAAGGTGAGGAATATTCTACTCCACTGTCTTTTACTGTCAACTTGGCTGTGACTAAAAAGCCACAGAATTCCACTGCTGGCTAATGCTGCATATCATACAGAGGCATCTTTGGTCTAGGCTTGTGTATGTTTCCTTCTCATCTGTCATGTTCTCATGGATATAAGTGGAGGGAAGAACATCAGTGTGGCAGAAGTGAGCCTGCTGAGAATTTGAGCAAGGTGTTCACACCGCTTACATATAAAACAGATTCTTGCCAAGTCTCATTTCTATTTAACTTTATAATGTGGTACTTGGTGTGTATGCCTCTTGATCAACTTCATTCAGTGCCATTAGAACATCATCATTTGCTAACAGATGATGGATCTTTAAAAGCCAACAGCAAATCAGGACAGGAAATTTTTCTCAAAGAAAAACCCAAAATTCTTTTTTTTTTTTTTGAGAAGAAGTCTTGCTCTGTCGCCCAGGCTGGAGTGCAGTGGTGTGATCTCAGCTCACTGCAAGTTCCACCTCCCGGGTTCAGCCATTTTCCTGCCTCAACCTCCTGAGTAACTGGGATTACAGGCGTCCACCACCACATCTGGCTAATTTTTTGTATTTTTAATAGAGACAGGGTTTCACTGCGTTAGCCAGGATGGTCTCAATCTTCTGACCTCATAATCTACCTGCCTCGGCCTCCCAAAGTGCTAGGATTAACGGCCCCAAAATTCTTAAAACAAAGCTTTGTGCTCCCAAAGGCTTACTTATCAGGATAGTCTTAATGGGCTCTCTTGTCTTTTGCCCTCTGTAGTTTCAGTAAATGTAAGACTGAGGACAAGAGAAAAGTGAGAGTGGAAATTTTATTTCTCTTGCCCATTTCCTACTGGGTAGCTATAGGTTGTATTCACTCTTTATCCAAAAGCCAAAACTCATGGCAGTTGTAGACTCTTGGCTTCTATAAATGTTTCTTCATCTTTTGCCTCGAGGCTTACAAGTGGTGACAGCACCCCAATGTTGTTATATTGCTAGTCCTAGTGAAACGCACTATTCTATGCTGATATCCTGAAACCCTATCAACACATTTTGCACATGCAGTCATGAGCCTCATCAGAACATTTCAGTCAAGGATGAACCACATGTGTATCAGTGGTCCTATAAGATTATAATACCATGTTTTAACTGTATCTTTTCTATGCCTAGATATGTTTAGATACACAAATACTATTGTGTTACAAATGCCTGTAGTATTTAGTGTAATAATGCTGTACAGGTTTGAAGCCTAGGAGAAGTATGCTATATCAAATAGCCTAGTGTATAGTAGGTTATACTTTTTAGGTTTGTGTAAGTACATTCTGTGATGTTCTCACAATGAAAAAAAATCACCAAATGGTGCATTTCTCAGAACACATTGTCATTGTTATCCAACACATGGCTGTAGTTTCTTTAGTAAACTTCTAAATTATCTAATTGGAATGTGCATGCATATCTTGCCAGGATTGTCACCAGTAAGTTAATTTTAGGAAAATAAATGATGCTACGTTGTGTAGTCTGATGGTAGAAAATTCAGAATTGGGATTTTACTTTAAGAGAGATGAGATTAACAAATCTGCACATGTATCCTTTGCATGTAAAATAAAGAATAGCAATATATATATATATATTTATTCTAAAAATTTTTAGGATGTAGCAGAAAAAAGTGCAAGGATGACACCTTTGATCCTTCCATACACACTAATATAAAGGAAGTAGCAAGATAAATATCTACACTTAATTAGGCTGGTAAACAGTATTCTTAGTGAAGAGTAACAACGTGAAGAAAAAAATATCATTTGATTAAGAACATAAAGATTGGAGAAGTTAAAGATAAAGAGGGTTTGCTGCTCAGTCTGGAGGCATGTTGGAAGGGATATTAATGCAGTCTGAGAAGTGAACACATGAAACTATATGAGAACTTTAGAATAGCTATGGATATGACATCTGGATTACTTAGAGTGACTGACAAGGATCTGTGATAAAAGGTATAGTAACATTAATTCTGATTGTTTCAAACAGATAATGATTGAGAAAAGATAATGGGAGAGGGAAGAGCATCAGTTATTAACAAATGTACAGAGTTTTTTAAACAGCCTTTAGACTCGGTGGATGCGTGGGTAGAGGGAGAGAGAAGGGTGATTATATGGCAAGTGTGGAGTTCTCCTTTGACCCTTTCCATTAAAGACAGTTTGAAGAAATGATATGAAATCTATGCTACCTTTAGGGAGCATTCTTAACCAAAACTGCTCTGAGAAATTACCTTGCACGAGTTAAGATAGCTATTATAAAAAAGACGAGATATATGTAGGCAAAGGTGTGAAGGAAAAGGAAGTCTAGCACACTGTTGGTGAAGATGCTGGTTGGCACAGCCATTATGGAAAACAGTATGGAGGTTCCTAAAGATATTAAATATACTACTACCACACGACCTGGCAATTCTTCTTCTGGGTATATATGTGCCCAAAGGAGATGAAATCATCACCTTATAAAGCAAACTGCACACTCAAGTTCATTGGAGCTTTATGAATAATAACCAAGAAATGTAAACAACTTGAATGTCTGCTGATGGACAAATGGATAAAAAATATATATGTATACAAGAGAGTATTATTGGCCAGATGCAGTGGCTCATGCCTGTAATCCCAGCACTTTGGGAGGCCGAGGCGGCTGGATCACTTGAGGTTAGGAGTTCAATGTCAGCCTGGCCAACATGGTAAAACCCATCTCTACTAAAAATAGAAAAATTAGCTGGGCATGGTGGCACACGACTGTAATCCTAGCTACTCGGGAGGCCAAAGCATGGGAATCGCTTGCACCCAGGAGGTAGAGGTTGCAGTGAGCCGAGATCATGCCATTTCACTCCAGCTTGTGTGACACAGCAAGACTGTCTCAAAAAAAAAAAAGAGTATTATTTAGCCTTAGAAATAAATGCTATCCTACCATTTGCGACAGCATGGATGAACCTGGAGGACATTATGCTAAGTGAAATATAGAGAAAAATGTTGTATGATCTCTCTTATATGAGAAACCTGGAAAAAAAAAAAAGAAGGATCAATACACAGATATAGATAATAAAACAATGGTGACCAGGGCGAGAAGGGGAGCAGGGGGAAGAAAATGGGAAGATGTAGGTCATAGGATGCAAAGAAGCAGATATGTAGGATGAGCAAGTCCAGAGGTCTAATGTGTAGCACGAGTACTAATAAATGTGTACAGCTAATAAAATTGTATTATATTGGTTATTTTGGTTAAATAAATAGATTTCAGCTGCTCTTGTCACAAAAAAGTATGTGAGATGACACATAACTTTCTTCACTATAGTAATCATTTTACTATATATATTTAACCCATAACATCATGTTGTAAACCTCAAATACACACAATAAAATTTATTTTTAAACATATTTTAAATATGAAGACACATGTAGTTTGAGTATATAAGCATGGGGAAAATATACTATATAAACATAACCAAAAGGAAGCTAGTGTGACATAATTAAGATTAGAGTAGAATTTAAAGTAAGAAGAAATGTATCATTTCACATTAATAAAATGATAAAGTTAACATGAAAATTAAATTAAACTCTATGAAATTAGTGTATACACGCTAATATAGTTTCAAAATATTAAAATAAAAAGATGACAAAAAATAAAGATAAAAAAGGAGAGGTACACAAAGCCAAATTCCTATTTGGTGCTTTTAAAACTTTTCTGTTAGAAATTAATAAAGCAGAAGGCAAACAGCTAATAAGGATGTAAAAGACTTAAACAATAAGATAATCTAAATAGCCAATTTACAAAATTAGAACATTATATTTCAGATGATAATGTGGTGAATTATATTCATTGATTTGCAAAAATAATCAAGTTTTAGAGGATACATACTCTTTTACCTGCACATAGACTATTTCCAACAATATATCTGGGCCATAAGGCAAGTCTCTCTCTCTCTCTCTTTCTCTGTCTCTTTCTAAAGGTAGAAATGATACCATGAATATTTCCTAATCATTGAAGAATTACATTTCAATCACAAAAATGTAACTATAAAATCATCAAATATTTGGAAATTAAATAATACATTTTATATAAGGAATGCATCAAAGTATAAAAATTTAGAAAATGTTTTCAGTTGAATGGTAATAAATATTCTAAAATCATACTTAGAGCCAACGTTAGAGCTTCAAGTATACATATTCGAAAATAAGAAAGATTTAAAATCAAATATATGAACTTTTAACTCCAAAATTTAAAATAAAGCTACTGAAATCCAAGGAAGTAGGAAAAGTAAGTAATAAAATAAATAAAAATTATAATTTAAAACAGATAAAATTAATGAGTCCAAATTTGATTATTTGAAGACAAAAATAAATTTGATAGATCTGTAGCAAAGCTCATCAGTCTTGAAGGCAGAGAAGACACAAATGATAAGAATCAAGGTAAAAAAATTGCATGTGTACATATCCTATACACTTAAAAGATAAGAGAATATGAATAAGAATAACTATATCCAATATTTGATAATTTCGGATTAACAAATTGCTTGAAAAACACAAGTAACAAAGACAACAATGAAAAAACAAATAGAAAATATGTATATACAAATTTATAACCATTAAAAGTTTGAATACATGATTTTAAAACTCCCAAAGTAAAATTTCAGATCTGGATGGCTTTGAAGGCACATAATTTTAAACACATAAGAGAGAAATAATATTAATTTTTTTTATTAACAAACATATCCATGAAGAAATAAAAGGGAACACTTTTCAACTTGTTTTAAGAAGACTGAAAAACTCTGGTAACAAAACATGACAAGGATATTACAAGAATGCAAATTATAGGCATATATCATGCAAAACTATATGTCAGCACCTTAAAAGATTAGCCATAAGAACAGAAACATTTTTAAGTGAGCACTTCATAGCTAATTTTGGTTTATATTAGTAATGCAAGAATTGTTTAACGTTAAAACAAACAAATGAGCCAAAAGCGCAGTGTTTATCTTTGGAGTACAAAAAAGATTTAAAATTTCTGAAAAATCAATGTAATTCAATGCATTAACATAGTTACGGTAAAATTTATAACTCTAGATACACAAAATATACCTGACATATTTTGAAATTCTTATATTATAGAAAGCTTTCAGTAAACTAAGAAAAGAAGAAAACACAATCTCACAAATGGTATCTACAATATTTCTACAGGTAATATTATATTCTATGATGTAGTATAGAACACTTTTCCTTAAGATCTAGAATAAGACAATTATTTTCACTACTATCATGCCTATTTGGCCATACCCTGGAGTTCCTTCCTAAATCAATCAAGAAAAAAAGTGTGTGTGTGTGTGTGTATATATATATATGTATGCATGTATAGACATATACAGAAGAAGTACAGCTGTCTGTATTTGTAGATGATGTGATTATGTGCAATAAACATCCAAAATAATATAAACTAAGGAGGCCTCATAGCACAACAGTAGCATGTGTGACTCCAAAGTAATCTAAAAGTAATGAACAAAATTAATAACTGAATTTTAAAATTTGGCAGATACAAGGTCATGAAAATGAATTGGAGATAAATCAAATATACTTATATGTCTAAAATATAAAGTTTCAAAAAAAAGTCACAAATATTTTCACAGTATTAATACAAGCACAATTTTTTCACAGAAAACAAACAGCAGTACCATTAAAGGAAAAATGATAAATTGAACTTAAGAGTTTTCTGCACTACAAAATATGCATTTTTAAAAATAGGCATTTTACATACATTGTGGAAACTATTCTTTCCCATATCTATATAAATTGTATATTTAACTTAATGTAATTATGTTATATATGATATGTACACTATAAATGTTGTTCTTTGTCATACCCATGGCAAAGAAAGATTTTCTTTAATAAACAACTATTAAAAATTAATAATAAAATGTCAGTTACCCGGTTTAAAAAATTAGCAAAGGTACAGACTGACAATTCATAAAAGGAGATATGTGAAAAATCACCAAACATGTAAAAAGGTGTTCACATTGAGAGTTCCCTTACATTCTAATGGATGGATTTTTAAACAATAAATTAAAAGTGATAAACCCAGATGTTTGCAAAAATGAGGAACAACTTGAACATACCTACATTATTGGTGAGAACATAAAATAAAATAACCTGTTTGGAATCAGTAATGTGTTCTAATTTTCATATCTGAATAAACTTAAATAAATATCGACTGTAAAAGCAATACAAGATATAGTTTGTTCCTTAAATATGTATATAAATTAGTAGATCAGTAGGTATAAATTGAAATGCATGCCACCAAAACATTCAAGATGGCAGGTTAATTGTAGTTAAAATATTAGAAGTCTTTGGCAATTTTCAAGAGATCTAAAAGTACTTAATACATTTTAATAAATCAAAAATGCACATTGTATTCTCTACTGTAAACCAAAGAAAAATAAGTCATGTATATCTAAAAAACTAAAAAATAGTGAAATTAAATAATAAGGTAATAACGGGGGGGGGGGAAGCAAGAAAGTAGAGAACACTAAAAAACAAATAAAACGTAGTAGATTAAGAGGCCAGGAGCGGTGGCTCACTCCTGTAATCCCAGCACTTTGGGAGGCTGAGGCAGGCAGATCACCTCAGGTCGGGAGTTTGAGACCAGCCTGACCAACATGGACAAACCCTGTCTCTACTAAAAATACAAAATTAGCCGGATGTGGTGGCACATGCCTGTAGTCTCAGCTACTGGAGAGGCTGAGGCAGGAGAATCACTTGAACCCAGGAGGCGGAGGTTGCGGTGATCGAAGACCGCGCCATTGCACTCTGGCCTGGGCAGCAAGAGCGAAACTCCGTCTCAAAAAAAAGTAGTAGATTAGGGCACAAATTAATTAATAATCCATTTAAAGTAAAAGCACAAGATATTCCAAATAAATTGCAAAGATTTCTAACGGAATAGTAAAAAAAGAGTTGACTATATACTGGTTTTAAAAGATAAATTCAGGACAGAAAGCATTTAAAAATAAAATTATAGAAACTATGCAAACATTAACCAACAGGGACCTGGTATAGAAAGAGTAGTATCAAAGTAGTTTTAAAGCCAGTATGAATTACTAAAATTAAGGAGAAATATTTAATAACAAAATCAGGGGCCAGGCGTGGTGGTTCATGCCTGCAATCCCAGAACTTTGGGAGGCCGAGACGGGCGGATCACGAGGTCAGGACATCGAGACCATCCTGGCTAACACGGTGAAACCCCGTCTCTACTAAAAAATACAAAAAACTAGCCGGGCGAGGTGGCGGGCGCCTGTAGTCCCAGCTACTCAGGAGTCTGAGGCAGGAGAATGGCATAAACCCGGGAGGCGGAGCTTGCAGTGAGC
Source organism: Colobus angolensis palliatus (assembly GCF_000951035.1). Taxonomy (NCBI): domain Eukaryota; kingdom Metazoa; phylum Chordata; class Mammalia; order Primates; family Cercopithecidae; genus Colobus; species Colobus angolensis. Next base: position 4,344,438 of record NW_012120709.1, read on the forward strand.
TGAAATCCGGCCACTGAACTCCAGCCTGGGCCACAGAGCGAGACTCTGTCTCACAAAAAAAAAATTAGCAGGAAATAGTGGCACGTGTCTGTAGTCCCAGCTACTCAGGAGGCTGAGGCAGGAGAATCACTGGAACCCGGGAAGCAGAGGTTGCAGTGAGCCGAGATCCTGCCGCTGTACTCCAGCCTGGGCAGCAGAGGAAGACTCCATCTCAAAAAAAAAAAAAAAAAAAAAAAAAAAAAATCGGGATCAATCTAAAAGAAATCTATTACAATCCTAAATGTATATTCATACACAATAGCTTTAAAATATTTAAAGAAAAAGTTGACAGAATGGAAAGAATAAATAAACTGAAAAACACAGTGAGTAGAAAATTTAAACAACCGAGTAAACTTGGCTTTATTTACCTAAATAAAACAGTATATCTAACAAATATAAAGTATTTACATAGTCTATTCAAGTACATACGGGAGATTTAGTAAATTGTCACTTCTTTGGTCACAAAGCAAATTATAACAGATTGGATTATAAACTTTAATTTGAAAGTTAAAATATAATGTTTTCTAGAAGATAACGGAAGAGCCTGTTTTTGTGACCTTTCTGTAGACAAAGGGTTTTCGAGGGACAGACTTACAAAAACTATTAGGAAAAACATAATATTAAAATGGAAAAAGTGTTAGTGTTGATCTATGAACCAGAATACCTTTTAAAATAATATACACCATGTGATTGTATTTACCTTTTAAAAAATCATCAGTTTTGGCTTTTAAATCACCAAGCCATTTCTATATTACATAAATTATTTTCTTTCTCTCTGCTGACAAAGAATTTTCTCTTTGTTAGAACTAAGAAAAAATTGTTTAGAACAAATCGCATGTTATCATTGCCTCATACAGCCAAAACTAAGTACATTTCCTTTCTTTTTTTAATGATGTATTATGTATGTTAGAAAGAGAGCAAACATTTTGACCAAGACAATAAATTACAAAATTTAGCTCTAGTATTTGTCCATAAAGTAAAACTGTCATGCAGATCAATAAAGAACAAGGATGAATAAGTCCTTTATTTCTTCCTGTATGTCAGTATATGAGTGTGCATGGTACAAGCAGTCAGATCACCCATTAAGAGCAGTTTTATGAATAGTTCCTGCTTACATAAGGGTACTTCATTTATCAATTTCATTGACTGCGACAAAGTGCTTATGCCACTGGCAAAGTCTGGCTCAGCCGAGAGGCAACCAAATAGCAACTGCAGTAAAGCCACTTAAATAATGGTGCCTACTTGAATCAACCAACTTAGAGATATTCCTAATTTTTTAGCTGAGAAAAGGAATTGTGAACTCAAAAGCCCTAACTTAAAAAAAAAAAAATGCATAAACTGATATTCTTAATGATGACAGCCATCATAATTACGTGAGAGGAGGAAATAATACCAAGTATTGTCTTAGTTTGTTACATCATATTGTAATTTATAACAGAGTTTTTTTTTTTAATTTCCTGGGAATTTTGATGCCAATTTTTATTTATAGGATCAGGTGAGAGTGGAAGATTCATTTCATATGGTTTAAGAAGAGTTCCCTTAAAGACTTGAAGTCAGTTCACAGATTATTTGGTCGTGAAAAATTGGATTTGATGTAATGAATTCTATTGAAAACTTGTGTTGCCCTGATACATTCATTCTTAGGTATCACATGATAAATGAGATAAGATTCTCATTAGTTCGGGATAATTAGTGTAAAGGTAATTTAATATAGGGAAACATCTGTTTTACAGAATATATGTTTTAAATAAACATTTTATTACTGTTTATTAATTTTATTTTATTAATGTTATTTTATTAATGTTATTTTATTAATGTTTATAAAACAAACATTTTATAATGTTTATTAACTTCAAGATTTGGATGGACCTAACTATATCAGTCCCACTAAATGGGAAACAATTCTATCTTAGTGCCTTTAAGAATTGGAAATTATTTTTCTTTTTGTTTTGTTATTGTTGCTGGTTAGCCAAAGCTAAGCTTCCACTTAGCTGCTGTTCACATTTTCACCAGTTTGCATTTAGTATGATCCTACTAGGTTTTAGTAAGAAAATGACATTTCCCTACATTTGACTCTTTCCACTGCTCGTGGAGATAAAGAGAATCAACACAAAAACAAACCCCAAAATTACACATTTAGTGAAACAAAGAGAGAAAATTCAATCTCCAAATGGTGTAAATGCTGGTAGAAGTACTTGTACCATCAGAGTCAGGCAAGAGCCCAACATGAACAAACTTAACACAATTCATAAGATTACTTTAGTAAGTATATGTATGGAAATCTGTGCCCTGAAAATACCAGAAGTCAACTTCTTTTTTTCTGAGCGCTGATGATGCATTTCCAAAAATTTTTCTTATGTTATGTCGCAAAGAAAATCTTAATAAATTTCAAAAAGTATAAATAATGCAGAAGGTGTTCTCTGGTCACAGTGTAATAAAACAGTAAATAAATAATGAAGTCAGACAGCAAACAAAAAAAGAAATCCATCTGGAAATGAAAAACTCTTTCTTAACCTTGAATAAAATTCAGATTTCCTAGAAAACAACAGTCATTACTACACTGTAAATTACAACTTATTGGATAAGACCACAGAGTAAAGCAGTATGGAGAAGAAAAATATTACTTAAAGAAAGTAAATTATTTAGACTAATGGCTAAAAGGTGTGTAAAAGAGACAAATTAAACTGATGAAATAAAATTAATATTATCTGAATTAATAAAATATTAGGGTACTTTAATAGCTAGTCTTATTTTATTTTAAAATATTTTCAGTGGCTTGCTTTGTGCTGCTTTCAAGCACATATATAAACAAGAATAGAATAATGTCTCTTTCAAAGTGTTTATTTGATTAGTGTGGGAACTTCAAACATGTAGACATATAAAAGATGCTGTTTGTATTTATCATTCAAAACTTTATTTTTATAAATATCCTCTAACATACGTATACACAAATTATATTGATTGAAAAATAGAACACTTTGTGATATTAAAATTGTTAATTTTTCCCATGTTTCAATCAACCCCAAGTCAGATCTGATCCCCAAAACATGACTCCTACTTAGTGGTTAGAATGAATTAAAACGATCAGGGATTGTGTGTGTGGGACGAGGTGGGGATGAGTATAGGGTACAAAAAGAAGTATTTAGAAAAAATAATAAGACCTACTATTTGATAACACAACAGGGTGACTACAGTCAATAATAACATAATTGTACATTTTAAAATCACTAAAAGAGTATGATCGGATTGTTTGTAACACAAAGGGTAAATGCTTAAGGGGACGGATACTCCATGGTCCCTAATGTGACTATGATATTACCCATTGCATGCTTGTATCAAAGCACCTCATGTACCCCATAAGTGTATACAAATACTCTGTATCCCCCAAAATTAAAAAAAATAGAAAGGTTATATATTAGTGATCCTGTTATCCTTCAGATCTAGGAGAGCAAATGTTAATGTCTTCCTGTATCATCAAGAAAAGTCCAAGCAGCTCCCTCAGCAAATCCAGTCAGTGCTCAGGAGATTCTTCCCTGTTAGAAATGCCACTGAAGTCAAGGCTTCACCACAGAGATTAGTGACAAATCTGTGTCACTTTTGTATACCTCTTCCATTGCCATCACTGTCACCCTCATCACATCCACATTGACATTCATCCCTGTCACTGACACTGTCTATAGTGATGTTATTGCCACACTGACATTGCCGCTCTCCTTTCTTAGCTTTTATGAGATTGACAGTCCCAGGACAGCTACTCTCGCTCAGGTTAGATAGAGATTTAGACTCTTGTTAAAAAGAAAACAACAAAAATGACTAGACAAACAAACTTGCCTCAAGGCACACATATGACTCTTTTCTTGTTTTTCTTCTTTGAAAACAACACATTAAAATATAATATACTAATTCCATATGTTACATTGCCTTCTTGTACTTCCCTCACTGGAGGAGGATCTGGAACAAACACGTTAAATTTCTGAGAAGGGTGAAGCCTGACTGTTTCAAAGTTGGGAGATGCTTAGTTTAGAGAATACTTCGTTTGGAGAATGCATTAGGTCTAATTAGAACAACTCTGCTGCAGGCACTTTTTTCAGTTTTCAACTTCCCACCCCAGTTATCTAAACCGCTTTTTGAAACATGATTTCTTTTTTCCTTTAGCCAGTATTTTTCAGTCCTAAATGTAATGAAAATTACCTGGGGTTGGGGGCTTTAAAAAATAGACGATTTAATTTGTATCCTAGATCTGTGGGTACAGGGGTATAGAATCTGGGCATTGCTATTTATTTTTAATCTTGATGTGATTTGTGCAATCATGAGTGAGACCCTCTGCACAACCATGCCTGTTTATACCTCCAGAGAATAGGCATATAACTTGAAAACTTCCAGGTTTCTTATGTGCTAAAATGTACTATAATGTCAGATTTTATGAAGAGCTTCTTAACTCAGTTTAAATAAATCATTACTAAATAGCGAATGTCATACTACATTACACCTAATGGAGGTAGAAACTTGTTACGCAGTCACGCATATATTCATTTTACTTTTTACTTTTATAAACGTGATGATGAGGCTTTCCTTGTACATTCCCTAGAGGCGAGAATGGATCTTGTTTGCTTTGGTGTTCTTCATCAATGTCCAGCAAGATACCTTGGTCCCAAATATTGAAGAATAAGCAGGTTATTAGTATGATTATCCAATAAATAAATGTCATCTGTAGCCCCAGCGTTAATCTCTCTTTGACCTGCAAATTTGTGTGTTCAACAGACTAGAGAGGGCCCTCCACTTACAAAGGGGTTGCTTCCTGTTAAACCCATTGTAAGTAGAAAATATCAAAAGTCGAAGATGCTTTTAATACAAAACCTACGGAACATCATAGCTTAACGTGGCCTACCTTAAATGTGCTGAGAACACTGATGTTAGCCTACAGTTGGGAAAAGTTATCTAACATAAGCCTATTTTATAGTAAAGTGTTGAATAGCTCATATAATTTATTGTATACAGTATACTGTAAAATACAATATTGGTTGTTTACCTTAGTGATTGTGTGGCTTCCTGGGAGCTTGTTGAAAAATTAGCTTTTTATTGCACAAATCAAGTGACATCACTCATTTTCCCTGCCATTACTGTATTCCCAGTGCTTAAAGCAGTGACTGGTACACAGATGGTTATTAATAATATTTGAATGTATAATGAATAAGTGAATAATTAATAAATGTACGTAGTAGTGCCAATGGAATAAATATCTATAGAGCATTCTTTAAAATAAACATAAAAAAGTTCACCTAATGAGAAAACTCCTCCTATGTTCTTTTCCAAGAGTGAAGAGAAGACATTTATGTGGCCAACAAACATCTGAAAAAAGTTCATCATCACTGGTCACTAGAGAAATGCATATCAAAACCATAATGAGATACTATCTCACACCAGTTAAAATGGTGATCATTAAAAAGTCTGAAAATGACAGATGCTGGTGAGGATGTGGAGAAATAGGAACATTTTACACCATTGGGAGTGTAAATTAGTTCAACCATTGTGGAAGAAAGTGTGGCAATTCCTCAAGGATCTAGAACCAGAAATACTATTTGACCCAGCAATTCTGGGTGTATACCCAAAGGATTATAAATCATTCTACTATAAAGACACATGCACACATATGTTTATTCCAGCACTATTCACAATAGCAAAGACTTGGAACCAACCAAAATGCCCATCAATGATAGAGTGGATAAAGGAAATGTGGCACATATACACCATGGAATACAATGCAGCCATTAAAAAGGATGAGTTCATGTCCTTTGCAGGGACATGGATGAAGCTGGAGGCCATCATTCTCAGGACACTAACACAGGAACAGAAAACCAAACACCACATGTTCTTACTCATAAGTGGGAGTTGAACAATGAGAATACATGGACACAGGGAGGGAAACATCACACAGCAGGGCCTGTCGGGGGACCAGGGGCTAGGGGAGGGAGAGCATTAGGAGAAGTACCTAATGTAGACGACAGGTTGATGGGTGCAGAAAACCACCATGGCACATGTATACCTATGTAACAAACATGCATGTTCTGCACATGTATCCCAGAACTTAAAGTATAATAATAAAAAAAAATAGAGCCATAGAGAGCAAAATCGCTAGATATCAAGAGATAGTCTTTTTTTTTTTTTTTTTTCTGAGATGGAGTCTTGCTCTGTTGCCCAGGTTGGAATGCAGCGGCATGATCTCGGCTCACTACGACCTCTGCCTCCTGGCTTCAAGCTATTCTCCTGCTTCAACCTCCTGAGTAACTGGGATTGCAGGCATGCACCACTAGGCCTGGCTAATTTTTGTATTTTAGTAGAGACGAGGTTTCGCCATGTTGATCTTAAACTCCTGACCTCAGGCAATCCACCCATCTCGGCCTCCCAAAGTGCTAGGATTACAGGCGTGAGCCGCTGCGTGCAGCTGAAATTGTCCTAAAAGCCACGTGAGACCAGAAATGCTATTTGAAGTGTGGCCCATGGACCATCACTATCTCATTACGTAGAAATGGTTAGAAAGGGTCCTGAGGGCTTAAACAATACCTAGAAAAATGGAACAGGCCTTTATTAATTAGCTCCTGATGTTTTCCATCATCCCCATTAGTTCTTCTATTACATAATGCTACTATCAAATATTGGTCCTATATACACTGAATGTAGCATGACCACTCTTGGAAGCTTCAAAGATGTTCACTCTGCTTTTCTTTCCACTGACCAGATTTAAAACAAAGACCTTTGCTGATGGTCTCAAGGAAGAGTATGGCAAGTTGTTCATCTGATGTTTGCAAAAGTAGTCTCTGAGATCCCCCAGCTCATAGAAAATCCCCAAATGCCCTCCCCCACTCTCCCCAACTGAGTGGGGTTGAAGCTACATTCTTCCAGCCTCCCTTCATCTTTTGTCACCATGGCAGGTGCAACTTTATCTTTTTAAGTGGGCTTAGCTCCCAAACAATGGCCTGGATGAAGAACGGCTTCTAGTTTTCCAACAACTCTTGTTTTAGATACTATGAAATATACAAGCCACTGATATTTCCTTGGAGTCAGTGAACCCAGAACTCATAATACAAAAGGATTGCCCATCCTGTCATACTTTGGTCTCCTGTTAATTCCAATAACAAGATTAATTAAAGATTAATGATGATGACTTAAAACATCATGAACTAGCCTAATAAATTATCCTGACATCTTACCCCTACTAATAGTTAACACTTACGTGGCATACACCTTGTACTGGCTGTGTTCTCAGACTTAACAAAATATTCCAGTTGTTTTCAGAGGAGGAAACGGGAGTAGAGATTAGGCAGTTTATGCAAGGTTACTTAGTGGTAGATCCAGGATTAGAGCTCTGTCATTTTCCAGAGTCTGGACTTTTAATGACAATGCTATGCTATGCTGCCTCTCAACTCTTGAGCACTGCCTCCTTGCCCAGTTTTATGCTGAAAGTTTTCCATATATCAATGCATTTAATTCTCATGTCACACTAATGGAGCAGATATTGGCATCCCATTGGTCCCTGGAAAATGGAGACTAACAACAAAAAAATATTGTGTGTGTGTGTATGCGTGTGTGTGTGTGTGTGTGTGTGTGTGTTGAAGTTCCTTTTGTTTGTGTTATCTCTCAAAATCAAACTGGAAGTAAAAAAATCATGGTCTGGAATAGTTTATCTGATTAATAGTAGGATACACAAAGATATCGTGAAACATACTACTTATCCCACAACCAACTTTCTGCATTGTCACTTTCTTTTTTTAAACCACAATCTCTCTATCTAAAATGCCCTCCTTCTATCTCTATTTGTTATGTTTAACTTTATGTGTCAAAATGTCACAGGATCTCGATATAGGGTCAAAAAATTGTCTAGATGTTGCTGTGAAGATATTTTTTAAGATGAGATTAACATTTAAATCAGTGTATTTTGAGTAAACTGGATTATAATCCATAATGTGGGTGGCTCTCCACTAAAGGCTTTAAATGAGAAAAGATTGACCTCCCCCAAGGAAGAGTGAATTTTGCTAGTAGGCTTCCTTTCGACCAGAGCTGGATCTCCAGCTTGCTGACCGTACTTACAGATTTTGGACTTGTCAGTTTCTATAATCAATCATGTGCACTAATTCCTTAAAATAAATCTCTGTCTCTGTATCTCTATCTCTCCCTCTATGTGTGTGTATATGTGTGTGTGTGTGTATTTACAGAGAGTAAGTGCACATAGAATATATAGTGTTATTTAAAATAAACATATAAGTCCAGCTAATAAACATCTATGTGTTTCCCACATGCACGCGCACGCGCGCACCCACACACCCACACACAGAGTCTCCTATTGGTTCTGTTTCTCTAGAAAACCTTGACTAATATGCGACCTTTACACAGCCTGTCAATTTTTGAAGCCCCTCATCAGATATTAATATAGGCTTGCCAGATCCCTAAAGCTGATGTTCTCTCTATTTCGAATCCACATAGAATTGTATGGCAACACATTCTCTCATATTATACCAATATTTTTATTTTATGTAGGCTTTTTAGGACGTTAATAGCATAGAACAGTTAAAGTAACTTCTTTACACAATCTGAACCACCTAGCACAATTCACCTGCTACACATGAAGGGTTTCATACATGTTTTGAATGCATAAGAATACGAGGGGATAGAATAAATTAATTTTTGGTTCCCAAATAACACTTTAATTCTAAGCACATCTCTTAAACACATTTCTCTCTCTTTGTCTCTAATAACGATTTCACTTTAATATGTGGAGAAATTCAATAATTAGCTTAAAGCCAGTTAAGTTTTTGAATAAAAATATTCATCATAGAAATTAAAGATTATATCAATAACAGCAATTTTATTTTTACCATTAAAATGTAGATATGAAGAGATGGTGATGTTAATGAGGTGGGATTTTTCACTGTTAAGAATATTTGATCTGCTGTGGGATATAATTAAGTCTAAAAATAGGGAGGACTTTCACATCAGCGCCCAATAAGACAAGAAATTAAATTTAATCCCTAGTGGATCTGAATATAAACTTCTGTTATTGCTATGATATGCCTGTTCTATTCACTTTTCCCTCATTTTCTATATATTTGATTATGTTCTTTTGTGCATCTAACAACCCATATGTTTGTGAAATAATGATTTTCTATCTTATTTGAATGCATCTTACAGCATTTTAATTGTATTGGCTTCAAGTCCCATTGGATTGATGAATTCAGAAATATGTACTTTTCCTTTTTTCTTTTCTCTGTGTCGCACGTTTGATCTTTTCCTGCTGCCGTGGCACCTAATTAGCTGTAAACTAGTTCTTGCACTTCACAGCAATAGTGAGCAACTCCTTGCAATAATATAAAATGTAAATTTTCTAGTATGATACATAATATTTGGACACTGTTTCTAGATTCCCAACCAAATAGTTTGTCCTAACTAGTTTCCTATAGATTACTGGTGTTGACTATGTCATTAGCCTTAGGGCTACTTCTCTAATCTCTAAACCTCTCTTTAGAATGTTCCACATTCAGAAAGGTCACACATACCAGGCATTAGTTGCATTGCACTTTCTCTTCTTACATGCCATATGCTCCTGGAAGAGGTAATCCTTTTTAGATAGGTAAATATTCTGTGTTGAGTTGAACAGGAACTTTAATTAAATATGTTTTATTTATTCTCCCATAATTTCTTCACACAAAAGTTACAAAATGGTCTAGGTGCCAGATTAGTGACATGCATACCAGACTAATTTTAAGAAGAAATTCGTATGAGTTGACTCCATGTAAATAGAAAGAAATATAACCAATTTAATACACTCCATTAAGAGAGTATCTACAGTAGAGATACAGAAGATAATCACATTCCTGCTAACATCTTAAGCAGTAATTAGGCATTAATATTAATACCCAGTAAGACTTCATATTCATCACCTACTATCTGTCAGACATGGTTCCAGGTGTGTGAAATCAATTTATGACTCTTTAAATCTCTACAAGATCTTTTGAGAGAGGTACTATTATTATTATCATTATTTCCATTTTGCAAACCATGATACTAAGTTTTACATACTAAGTTTTACAGAGATTAAGTAATTCATACAAAATAGTATATAATTACCCTTCATCAAATCAGACCCATTTTCTTTTGTATCCCCTTATTTGATGTTTGAATTATCTCATATTTATCCCATTCCAGATATTTGGATGATATCTTTGACTCCTTAATTATTACTTAAACAATTTCAATTGATTGTTTTTTTTTAACTTTAAACTATAGGATACATGTGTAGGACATGCAGATTTGTTACATAAGTATACATGTTTACATGTGCCATGGTGGTTTGCTGCACCTATCAACCCATCATCTAGATTTTAAGCCCTGCATGCATTAGGTATTTGTCCTAATGCTCTCCCTCCCCTTGCCCCTGCCCCCACGACAGGCCCTGGTGTGTGATGTTCTGCTCTCTGTGTCTATGTGTTCTCATTGTTCAGCTCCAGCTTATAAGTAAGAACATGCAGTGTTTGGTTTTCTGTTCCTGTGTCAGTTTGCTGAGAATGATGGCTTCCAACTTCATCCATGTCCCTGCAGAGAGCATGAACTCATTCTCTTATATGGCTGCATAATATTCCATGGTGTATATGTACCACATTTTCTTTATCCAGTCTATTATTGATGAGCATTTGAGTTGGTTCCAAATCTTTGCTATTGAAAATAGTGCTGCAATAAACATATATGTGCATGTGTCTTTATAGTAGAATGATTTATAATCCTTTGGGTATATATCCAGTAATGGGATTGCTGGGTCAAATGGTATTTCTGGTTCTAGATCCTTGAGGAATTGTCGCACTGTCTTCCACAATGGTTGAACTAATTTACACTCCCATCAACAGTGTAAAAGTGTTCCTGTTTCTCCACAGCCTCTCCAGTATCTGTTGTTTACTGACTTTGTAATGATCGCCATTCTAACTGCTGTGAAATGGTATCTCATTGTGGTTTTGATTTGCATTTCTCTTATGACCAGTGATGATGAGTTTTTTTTCATATGTGTGTTGGCCACATAAATGTCTTCTTTTGAGAACTGTCTGTTCATATCCTTCACCTGCTTTTTGATAGGTTTATTTGTTTTTTCTTGTAAATTGTTTAACTTCCTTGTAGATTCTAGATATTAGACCTTTGTCAAATGGGTAGACTGTAAAAATGTTCTCCCATTCTGTCGGTTTCCTGTTCACTCTGATGATAGTTTCTTTTGCTGTACAGAAGCTCTTTAGTTTAATTAGATCCCACTTGTCAATTTTGTCTTTGGATGCAATTGCTTTTGGTGTTTTTGTCATGAAGTCTCTGCCCATGCCTATGTCTCAAATGGCATTGCCTAGGTTTTCTTCTAGGGTTTTTTATGGTTTTGGGTTTTATATTTAAGTCTTTAATCCATCTTGAGTTAATTTTTGTACAAAGTGTAAGGAAGAGGTCCAAGTTCAGTTTTCTGCATATGGCTAGCCAGTTTTCCCAACACCATTTATTAAATAGGGAATCATTTCCCCATTGCTTCTTTTTGTCAGGTTTGTCGAAGATCGGATGGTTGTAGATGTGTGGCGTTATTTCTGGGATCTCTGTTCTATATATCTGTTTTGGTACCAGTACAATGCTGTTTTGGTTACTGTAGACTTGTAGTGTAACTGGAAGTCAGGTAGCATGATGCCTTCAGCTTTGTACTTTTGCTTAGGATTGTCTTGGCTATACAGACTCTTTTTTGGTTCTATATGAAATTTAAAGTTTTTTTTCTAATTCTGTGAAGAAAGTCAATGGTAGCTTGATGGGAATAGCATTGAATCTATATATTACTTTGGGCATTATGGCCATTTTCACGATACTGATTCTTCCTATCCATGAGCATGGAATGTTTTTCCATTTGCTGTGTCCTCTCTTATTTTCTTGAGCAGTGGTTTGCAGTTCTCCTTGAAAAGGCCCTTCACATCCCTTGTAAGTTGTATTCCTGGTTATTTTGTTGTCTTTGTAGTAATTGTGAATGGGGGTTCACTCATGATTTGGCTCTCTATTTTTCTATTATTGATGAATAGGAATGCTTGTGATTTTTGCACATTGATTTTGTATCCTGAGACTTTGCTGAAGTTGCTTATCAGCTTAAGGAGTTTTGGGTTGAGATGATGGGGTTTTCTAATTATACAATCGTGCCATATGCAAACAGAGACAATCTGACTTCCTCGCTTCCTATTTGAATACCCTTTCTTTCTTTCTCTTGCCTCATTGCCCTGGCCAGAGCTTCCAATACTATGCTGAATAGGAGTGGTGAGGGAGGGCATCCTTGTCTTGTGCCAGTTTTCAAAGGGAATGCTTTTGGTTTTTGCCTATTCAGTATGATACTGGCTATAAGTTTATCATAAATAGCTCTTATCATTTTGAGATATGTTTCATGAATACCTAGTTTATTGAGTTTTTAGCATGAAGGGATATTGAATTTTATCGAAGGCCCTTTCTGCATCTGTTGAGATAATCATGTGGTTTTTGTCATTGGTTCTGTTTATGTGGTGGATTATGTTTACTGATTTGCGTATGTTGAACCAGCCTTGGATCCCAGGGATGAAACCAACTTGATCATCGTGGATAAACTTTTTAATGTGCTGCTGGATTCGGTTTGCCAGTATTTTATTGAGAATTTTCACATAAATGTTCATCAGGGATATTGGCCTGAAATTTTCTTCTTTTGTTGTGTCTCTACCAGGTTTTGGTATCAGGATGATGCTGGGCTCATAAAATGGTTTAGGGAGGAGTCCCTCTTTTTTCTGTTGTTTGAAATAGTTTCCGATGGAATTGTACCAAGTCCTCATTGTACCTCTGGCAGAATTTGGCTGTGAATTCATCTGGTCCTGGATTTTTTTTCGTTGATAGGCTATTAATTACTACCTCAATTTCAGAACTTGTCATTGGTCTGTTCAGGGATTTGACTTCTTCCTGGTTAAGTCTTGGAAGAGTGTGTGTGTCCAGGAATTTACGCATTTCTTCTAGATTTTCTACTTTACGTATGTAGAGTTGTTTATAGTATTCTCTGAGGGTAGTTTGTATTTCTGTGGAATCAGTGGTGATATCCCCTTTATCATTTTTTTATTACGTCTATTTGATTCTTCTCTCTTTTCTTCTTTATTAATCTAGCTAGTGGTCTATCTATTTTGTTAATCTTTTCAAAAAACCAGCTCCTGGATTCATTGATTTTTGAAGGTTTTTTCGTGTCTCTGTCTCCTTCAGTTGTGTTCTGACCTTTGTTATTTCTTGTCTTCTGCTAGCTTTTGAATTTATTTGGTCCTGCTTCTCTAGTTCTTTTAATTGTGATGTTAGCGTGTTGATTTCAGATCTTTCCAGCTTTCTGATGTGGGCATTTAATGTTATAAATTTCCCTCTGAATACTGCTTTAGCTATGTCCCAGAGATTCTGGTATGTTGTGTCTTTGTTCTCACTGGTTTCAAAAAATTTCTTTATTTCTGCCTTAATTTTGTTATTTACCCAGTAGTCATTCAGGAGCAGGTTATTCAATTTCCATGTAGTTGTGCGATTTCAAGTGAGTTTCTTAATCCTGAGTTCTAATTTGATTGCATTGTGGTCTGAGAGAATGTTTGTTATGATTTCCATCCTTTTGTGTTTGCTGAGGAGAGTTTTACTTCCAATTATGTTGTCTACTTTAGAATAAGTGCTATGTGGCGCTAAGAAGAATGTATATTCTGTTGATTTGTGGTGGAGAGTTCTGTAGATGTCTATTAGGTCCACTTTGTCCAGAGCTGAGTTCAAGTCCTAAATATCCTTATTAATTTTCTGTTTTGTTGATCTGATATTGACAGTGAGACATTAAAGTCTCCCACTATTATTGTGTGGGAGTCTAAGTTTTTTATAGGTCTCTAATAACTTGTTTTATTAATCTGAGTGTTCCTGTATAGGGTACATATATATTTAGGATAGTTAACTCTTTTTGTTGCATTGATCCCTTTACCATTATGTAATGCCCTTCTTTGTCTTTTTTTGTTTTTTATTCTTTGTTGGACTTTTAAAGTCTGTTTTATCTCAATTGATCCTTAACTGTTGTTTCTCTAATCAGTTTTTCTTCAAATGGATTTATTCTCCAGTGTGGCACCAGATTTATAGTAGCATTACTTATCACCTTTTATCTATTGAAATAAAACAATTACTAAAAGTTCTAAAATTATCTTTAAAGTATAAAATCAAAACTCAACTCTCAGTGTACAAACCCTTTTGAACTCTGACAGTGAACCTCCTTTTCTTCTCATCTCTCATTCTTTTCTCTTAAGCATCCTCACAGTCTGTTATCTTGCCTCTTTTCTAACCTTAAACATTCAAAGACCATTCATTGCATTACAACTTGACATTGTTAAGGAACTTATTTTATTCTGCCTTGTCTGGGCAATATGCTATTCATTCTTTAGACAGATAGCATAGTTGGGATGATGGGTGCTGATGGTCTGGGTCAAAACCGTGCTTCTTTAGGCAAGCCTCTTAACCATTTTAAGTTTAGTAGATTTAATGTTCTATTTTATGAGACATTTGCAAAACTCAATATGATAATTATGCAAAGCACTAATAGAGATCCTGGTTTACACCTATCCTCAACAAAGGGTATATTTTATGATAGACTCATCCAAAAGACCACTGATGCCAAAAAATTATTTTTTATAATCTGTGCAACCCTCAGTATTTTGATCATGTATAATAATTCTGATAGCACTTATCATGGTGTACGTGTAATTTATATTACGTGGACTTCATGAAACTTGACTGAGCTTCACCAAATATTGCTTCCAAGGGAAAGAGAAGAAGTCTCAGACAAATGTTTTAGAGTTATCAAACCTTCAAGAATTTCAGACCATTCATCTAACTACAGGTCACACTGCCCCATATCTTTACGTATCTTCACTTATATATCACAAGAACACTGAAATGACAGAATCATTGGAAGAGAAGTTTTGCTCAAAATCAGTAATGAGACACTAAGAACCACTCATTTCACAGTTTTTAGTGTTACTCAAAGTATTGTTTCTGATAAAGAACTTGCATCAGAATGTAAATCAACAAACTATTTCATTCTTGAAGAAAGTCAGATTGCTGAAGAGGGAAAAATATTTGCTGAATTAAACACTGAACCTAGTGATTAGGTTGTTTTGTATTTTTGTGCAAGTTCCTTATCACATAACAACCAAAAAGAAAAAAACAGTTCAGGTATTAAGAGATAGTTTATGGATCATCCTTTGAGTATAATTAGACAATATCATTTATATCCAGTATTGGCCATGTTCAATACCATACTTACCTTTCTATTTAGAAGCAAAATGATATGATTCTGCATTCTGAATTTTCCAAACCAATCGATAGCCATGAACATACTCTGATGTCAGTAGTTGAAATGTTCATTAATATGAGTCGGGGGAACCAAAAGATGGCCGACAATAGAGAATTTTAAATATTGTCATGTTTTCATAGAAGAGGACACAGAATTTGGTAACAATTGAATATAGTAAATATAATTTATAATGTACCACATTTTGTCTTCATGGTTTTTCTTAGAATAGAAGCTTGAAAAAAATAATTATTAGGCTATATAATTTAACAAATAATTACTGCATACAGGATTGTATGCATAGCAGACGTTCACTGTATTTCAGAATGAAATGAGTCTATGTTTAATATGCATCTCCTGTAAACAGCATATAGTTTTATCTTGCTTTTTTATCTAGCCTCTTAAGCTCTGTTATTTAAATAAGATGTCACATCTATTAATATTTGACCTAATTCGTGATATAGGTGGATTTAATTCTACTATCTTTCTATTCTTTTTTTTTTGGTTTAATCAGTTATTTTTAAATTATTATTCTCATGCTTTCTTTTTAGATTAATACTCTTTAGTATTCAATTTTTATATATTTTATTGAACTAGTAGTTTTATCTTTGTTTTATTTTTTTAAAGGATGCTTCTGGGTTTACAGCATGCATCTTTAACTTTTTACAAGTTGCCCCTAAATAACTATTTTAATATTTCACATATAACATGGAACCTTAACAATAGTTGGTGTCTATTTTCCATTCCCATTGTTTGTATTGTTATACCTGTATATTTTACTCTTAGATATGTTAAAATCTTATACTATCTAGTTATTAACTTGGATTTACACTATCAATTATATTTTATATAAATTAAGACATGAGAGAAAATTTGTTAAATTTACCATTTCGGCACATTTCTTTGTGTAGATTAGGGATTCCAACTATTAACGTTTCCTTTTGCCTGAGGAAATTACTTATTTTTTCTTGTAATGCAGTTCTAAAGAAAATGAAATAATTTTTGTTTGTCCAAAAATATCTTTATTGCATCTTTAGTTTTGAAGGATTCTCTTTTGGCTAGCTATGAAAGTCTGAGTTAACATTATTTTCTTATTTTATTTCTGCACTTGAAAGATGCTTCGTTGTCTTCCATTTTGCACAGTTACCAACCCTGTGTAGTGCTGTATTTCCTTTGGTTCAATAGCCAAATAATATTATTTTACAAGAAAAATTATTTCACAAGAAGTCTGGAGTTGTTCTTATTGTTAATTCGTTGTAAGTAGTGTTTTTTGTTGTTGTTCCTCATTGCTATTAAGAGGTTTTTGTCTTTTTGTTTGTTTTGTTTAGTTTTTAGTCTTTTTTTGTCTGTTTGTTTTGGAATGGAGTCTTGCTCTGTTGCCCAGGCTGGAGTGCAATGGGCACAATCTCAGCTCACCGCAACCTCCGCCTCCAGGGTTCCAGTGATTCTCCTGTGTCAGCCTCCTGAGTAGCTGGGATTACAGGCATGCGCCACCAGGCCCGGCTAATTTTTGTATTTGTATTAGAGATGGGGTTTCACCATGTTGGTCAGGCTGGACTCAAACTCCTGACCTTGTGATCTGCCCACCTCAGCCTCCCAAAGTGCTGAGATTATAGGTGTGAACCACCGCACCTGACCAAGATTTTTAAAAAATAATTTATTTTTAGAAATTTGTGCCATTTTCTGATTTACTGTGTTTATTTGGCTTGGGGGTTATTGAGATTCGTAGATATATGAGATCTTTATCAGAGTTAGAGAACATTTGATAACAACTTCTACAACTGTTTTTCTTCTCTATTTTCATTTTTCTAGTCTAATATATGTGTTTAATACATATCTAATATGTATGTTACTAAACACATATTGATATTATCCAACACATCTGTATTAGTTCATTTTCATGCTGCTGATAAAGAGATACCCGAGACTGGATAATTTATAAAGAAAAAGACATTTAGTGGACCAACAGCTCCATGTGGCTGGGGAGGCCTCACAATCATGTCAGAAAGTGAAAGTCACATCTTATATTGTGGCAGAAAAGAGAGAACCTGTGCAGGGAAACTCCTTTTACAAAACCACCAGATCTCATGATACTTATTGACTACCATAAGAACAGTGTGGGGGAAATCACCCCCATGATTCAATTATCTTCCAGTGGGTTCCTCCCACAACACATGGGAATTATGGGAGCTACAATTTGAGGTGAGATTTGGGTGCGGATACAGGCAAACCATCTCCATGTCGTTGAGTTTCATTCATTTTATTCTGACATGTTGATCTGAATGACTCTGTTTGGAGAGTTTCTATTGTCCTATCTTCATGTTTACTAGTCATCTCTTTGACAGCTTCTAATATGCTTCCAAGTTCATTTAGTGACATTTTCACTAATGCTTTTTCATTTTAGATATCAGTTTGTATTATTTTTATATTCTCATTTCTTGCTTAAAATTCCCTATTTGTTCTGTAATTTTTATTTGGTTTTTAACTTTAAGTTTAGCATTACATGTGCAGGATGTGCAGATTTCTTACATAGGTAAATATGTGTGTCATGGAGATTTGTTGTACCAGTTATTTTAGCAACCATGTATTAAGCTTAGTAGCCATTAGTTATTTTTCCTGATCCTTATCTTCTCCCTCTTCCCACTCTACACCCTCTGATAGGCCCCAGTGTGTGTTGTTCCCCTCTATGTATCCGTGAGTTCTCATCATTTAGCTCCCACTTATAAGTAAGAACATGCACTATCTGGTTTTCTGTTCTTGGATTAGTTTGCTAAAGACAGTGGCCTCCAGCTCCATCCATGTCCCTGCAAAAGAAATGATCTCATACTTTTTTATAGATGCATAGTATTTTATGGTGTATATATACTGCATTTTCTTTACCCACTCTATCATTGATCGATATTTGCGTTGATTCCATATCTTTACTATTGTGAATCATACTCTAATGAATGTATGCATGTGTGTGTCTTTATAATAGAATGATTTATATTCCTTTACTTATATACCTAGTAATGAGATTTTTGGGTCAAACGGTATTTCTGACTGTAGGTCTTTGAAGAATCGCCACACTGTCTTTCACAATGGTTTAACTAATATAAACGCCCATCAACAGTGTATAAGTGTTTCTTTTTCTTTACAACCTCATCAGCATCTGTTATTTTTTTACTCTTTAGTAATAGCCATTCTGACTGGTGTGAATGGTATCTCATTGTAGTTTTGATTTGCATTTCTCTAATGATCAGTGAGGTTGAGCCTTTTTTGATATGATTATTGGCTGGATGTATGTCTTCTTTTGAAAAGTTTCTGTTCATGTCCTTTGCCCATTTTTCAACGGGGTTGTTTGCTTTTCTCTTATAAATTTGTTTAAGTTCCTTATAGATGCTGTATATTAGACTTCTGTTGGATGCATAGTTTGCAAAAATTTTCTCCCATTCTTTACACAGTCTGTTTACTCTGTTGATGGTTTCTTTTGCTGTGCAGAAGCCCTTTTTTAAAACTGGATCCCATATGTCAATTTTTGTTCTTGTTGGAATTGTTTTTGTCATCTTTCTCATGAAATCTTTGCCTGTTCCTATGTACAGAATGGTATTGCCTTGGTTGTCTTTCAGGGTTTTCATAGTTTTGGGTTTTATGTTTAAGTCTTCAATCCATGGATTATGCAGAAATAATCCATAAATGTTTGTACATGATATAAGAAAGGGATCCAGTTTTAATTTTCTGTATATGGCTAGCCAGTTACCCCAGCACTATTTATTGAATTGGGAATCCTTTTTCTATTGCTTGTTTTTGTCAGGTTTGTTGAAAATCAGATAGCTGTAGATGTGTGGTCTTATTTCTGGGTTCTCTATTCTGTTTCATTGGTCTATGTGCCTGTTCTTGTACCAGTACCATGCTGTTTTGGTCCCTATAGCCCTGTAGTATATCTTGAAGTTGTGTAATGTGATGTTTCCAGGTTCATTCCTTTTACTGAGGTTTGCCCTAGTTATTCAGGCTCTTTCTTATTTCCACATGTATTTTGAAATCATTTTGTTTATTTCTATAAAGAATGTCAATGGTAATTTAATGAGAATAGCATTGAATCTGTAAATTGCTTGGGGCAGTGTGATCATTTTCACAAAAATGTAAGACAGTACTTGGTCCTCTTTGCCTTCCACCATGATTGTGAGGCTTCCCCAGCCATGTGGAACTGTAAGTCCTAGTAAACCTGTTTTTTTGTAAATTATCCAGTCTCTGGTATGTCTTTATTAGCAGCATGAAAACGGACTAATACAGAGTTCATTCATGATTTGGCTCTTGGCTTGATTATTGTTGGTATACAAGAATGCTAGCAATTTTTGCACATTGATTTTGTATCTTTAGACTTCGTTAAAGTTGCTTATCAGCTTAAGAAGCTTTGGGGCTGAGATGATGGGGTTTTCTAGATATAGGATCATGTCATCTGCAAACAGGGATAGTTTGACTTCTCTTACTATTCGAATGCCCTTTATTTCTTTCTGTTACTTGATTGCTCTGGTCAGACTCTAATTTTGCTTATACCTTCTTTCAAATTTTAGAACATATTTATTACAGTTATTTTAAATTTTGTGTTTGCTAATTTCATAATTTCTCTAATTCAATATATGTGTTTCTACTGGCCGATTTTTCTCCTGGCTATGGATAAAATTTTCCTGATTCTTCATAAGTTCAACAATTTGTGATTATGTGTTGGATGCTACTAAGACTGCATTCGTTAGTGTCTAGATTTTGTTATATGTCTTAATAAGGCATTGAGTTTTCACCTACCATGCAGATAATTTGCTTTTGTTTCAGCTTGACGTTGTTGAGGCTTTTAAAATTTCGATTAATATAGAGTACTCTTTAAGGCTTCATAATGCTATTCCAGCTCTGTAAGCTTTCTGAGTTCTCAATGGAATGCTCATGATGTTCATGAAGCTGTCTTCACTTTGGAGACTTGAAACTCTGTTGTCTACCTACATTGTAGAAGCAATTTTTTATTCAGAAGATTTATGGTAATTTTTGTATCAAAAATCCAAGCTATACTCATAGTTCATTCTTTAATATCTGATTCATTAGTTTGGCAAGATTATCCTGTTCTGTGTTCCTTTCTGTGATCCAGTTAGAATAGTAACTTCATACAGAAATTTAGAGTAATGATTGAGGAAAATTTGTTTACTTTACTCAAAGAGATAAGTCCTCCATACCCTTTAGCCCAACACATCTAAAAGGCTTATAAAATAATGTATTTTACGTATATAAAATGTAATTTTTCTAATTTTAGAGTGGTGTAAAACAGGAAGACCAGTATGTTAAAAGTTGGATAATAGTAAAAATGGACAGAAGTGAGTAGATTTAATATCTGTTTTCTTTAAAAATTGGATTAAATGGGCTGGGCATGGTGGCTCAAGCCTGTAATCCCAGCACTTTGGGAGGCCGAGACGGGTGGATCACGAGGTCAGGAGATCGAGATCATCCTGGCTAACACGGTGAAACCCCGTCTCTACTAAAAAATACAGAAAACTAGCCAGGCGAGGTGGCGGGCGCCTGTAGTCCCAGCTACTCGGGAAGCTGAGGCAGGAGAATGGCATAAACCCGGGAGGCAGAGCTTGCTTGCAGTGAGCTGAGACCCGGCCACTGCACTCCAGCCTGGGCAACAGAGCAAGACTCTGTCTTAAAGAAAAAAAAAAAAAAAAGGATTAAATGTATTAGTATATCTTTCCAGTTCTTATCTATAGACATTAGTTATAAAAATATTGGTTAATTTCTTTTCTGAAAATATCAGCACAATCTGAATGAATAAAAATTGGCATATACTCCTGAGTTTCTAAAAAGGTTTTTGTCCTGATGCTTCAAATGTGGCTGCTGTGAGTCCCAGGAATTTCATGTCCACTGAGTATTGCTATGAAATAAATATTTTATTGCTATGCTTCACTAATATAATTAAGTCCCTTTGGATATACCATAGGCTTTGAAGGATGATACATGTGGGAAAAAACATTAAAGACTCATTTATTTTATGTATTTGTTCTCTTATAGTGCTTGTCTTTTTTTCTTTCACTGCTCTAACCTGTGCTTCTGTGGTTCCAGACTGACACAAGCTAAGGCATCAGGGATTATAGAAAATTGAAGTTATTTGGTGCTAGTGTAAATGAGAGGCCATTCTTAATGTTTACATTATAAATGTTCACAAGCCATTTTGAAGTGATGCTTAAGTATAGAATAGTATTTCTTTTCAAAGGAATGCAAAAGTATCTAAGTAGAGTTTCAAACTCAAGCTATTATTTTATTAATAAAAGATGTAATCAGCAAAAATATTGCTTAATAGTGTTTAGAACTAAATTGAGAAAATCCCACTTTGATGATTAGGAAGATCATTACTAAGCTCAGTGCTTATTGATGTATATTTATTTTTACTGGAAAAATAATATAGAAATCTTACCTAACAAGAACATATTGGACAAATATCTTTGAATTTACCATCGTCTTTAAACAAGTGACAGATCCATTTCAGAACTGCTCTGATTTGTAGCTTCCAATTCTTTCAGACATGCCTGAGATTTTTGC
The DNA here is from genome assembly GCF_000951035.1 of Colobus angolensis palliatus. Taxonomy (NCBI): domain Eukaryota; kingdom Metazoa; phylum Chordata; class Mammalia; order Primates; family Cercopithecidae; genus Colobus; species Colobus angolensis. The sequence continues at coordinate 4,366,393 of NW_012120709.1, forward strand.
TACTATGTGAGGAGAATCAGTGCATTGATCTGACAGAAAGTAATAGATAAAATAGTTGTGTGATGATACTACTACTCAAAATAGCTAGAAATAGTTTAACATTTTATTTATTTGGCTTCTGTGAGAAAATGTAATAAGGCTTCTAATACTTTTTTCAATCAATTAAAAATGCCTACGTGTTTTTGTTCAGTTCAAATTTATGCTTCCACAGACATATCTCTGACAATTCTCTCTTAATTGTATTTGTTCCTCAGAAATAAAGGAGTATAATTCTGAGAGAATCTGTATACTTAAATTACTAACTGCTTGCTTGTGCCATTAGAAAGCACTTTATTTTGTAATGGAATCTTTGTTAATTGTTTCACATGGAAAATGAACAGTTATGATAACAAGTAGATTTTAATGGTTACTTTTATACGTTGGTTGGATTGGACCAAGAAATATCCATGTCTAGGTAAATGTAATTATACTTAGAATTTGATTATACCTATAAACAACGTGAATATATGATAGGTACTTTGGTATGTTATCAGATAAAATCCAGCAATTAAGTTCTCTCTCAGAGATGAAAATATGATTCTACATTCTGGCATTCCTAAGTAACTTCTATCACTTAGGCTAGTTTATATCAATTTATTTTCTCCCATCTTGCCTATTTTTTTCTTCTGAACTTATAGTTTTCAGTTTTATATCTTCTTTCTTATCTGAACTTACAGTTTTCAGTTTTATATCTTCTTTCTTAGTACATTGACTCAAAAGTAAAAACAAACCCACCTGTGGTTTTCCAGATAAAAACAATAAAAACACTTCAAAAATTGCAAAAATGTATTAGACTTAACTCTTTAGAGACCATGGGGTAGGGGTATCAAAGTATAAACTTTACCAATCTAGTATGTAGTTGTTCTCATTCCTGTCTCTCCTTGCTTCTCATTCTGTTCTTATAGAAATATCTTGAGGAGTTCCAAATATTCTATTTTATATACATATAACAGCGTTTACTAGGGGGTCCAAGACACTCAGTTAAACTCCTCTCAGGGAAATGTATACCTCTGGCATTATAATTATTATATAATACAGGCCACTCATGTTTTTATTTCCAAAATAAATTAAATACAGTTCTATGTCACTTGTCTTATATACCTAAACATCAAAGATGTATATGTATGTATTTAAATTATACCTCACTAAATACCAAAAAGATAAATTATATATAGACCCTATGGATTAGTAATATGTTGTATATTATTATGATAAAGACACCCTTATGGAAAATGAATTACTTGACACAGAGAGCTCATATTTTTTGAGGGCCATAGAAAGTAGTGATGATTGCCTAGATAAGTGAATGGAGAGGGTGAAAGAAGACAAAACTAATGAGAACTGGATAAGTCTAACTTTAAAAGAATCCAAACTTATGGAAAATTTGGAATAGAGAATAAGAGAGTAGCACAGGGCTGATAAAAGCTCAAAAAGCAAAAAGGATGAAAGGAAACATATGCAGAAAAAAAGATTGATGTTGAATGAAAGAGGGAAAAGATGGAAAGGAGAAGGGTTGTGAGCATCCATGAGGAAGGAAGTAAATACAGGCTAGCAGCAAGGGTGTAAGCCAGTCCAATATTAATAATTCAAGTGTAAGAAGTGGATTACTTAACAGCAGGTATTACAACTTAAAACGTGAGAGTGTGAGATTTTGACCTTTATGACAAAGGAAGATGTATAAATTATTAGGTGAGGGCAATTTATTTTATTAAAAATAGTAAAAATTTCATTGGCTGACAGAAAAATAATATAGAGTTTAGACTCACCACAAAACTTTTAATAATGCAAATATTACAAAGGAAAATGAAAATAATTATAAAATGACAGTAATGAGAAAAGGAGAGATAAATAAAATTAGAGCCAAATTTTATCACTTTTTGGTGCCCTTGTAAGTTTAAAAACAATGAAAGTCATTACAGAGTAAAAGTTATGCTTGATTATGATGGCGCTGACAGACTGTCTGGAGAGGCTACTGCGAGGAAGACAGCTGCAGCAGGGGAGGCAAGGCCAGGGCTGCACACTTCGTGGAACCACGGGATCTGGGAACACGCAAGAGCCCCACTCCCAACCCAGTTGGCAGGGAAGGAGCATGGGCTCCTGCCCGGAACTGCAGCTGTCCAATTGCAGCATTACTGAGCTCTTGGGGGTCCAGGAAGCCCCCTGCCCCTGCAGGCTTGAAAGTGCCTGCTCCTGCTTGCCATCCTCTCCTGACTCCTGACACCTGCTCTATGGTGGGTCTTGGTGAAACCCCACCTTCCAACCAGGGATGGCCTGAAGCCTGGAGGCTGAACTGCCGGTTCCAGGGGAAGTCTGCAGCCTGGAATGAGAACTTCATTGACGAACATTCAGCCAATCGAATGGAACTTTTTCCAGACTTGCCTATGGTTGCCATGGACCAATCAGCATACACTTCCTTCATTCACATAAAAACCCCAGACTCAGCCAGACTCACTCCCTCATCAAGATGACCCACCTGAAGAAAGAAGCTACTTACTACAGATCTCTTTTCCACTGAGAACTGGACACTCATCAGGACAACCTGCCTGCAGAAAGATGCTATCCACTTTATCCACTTTGGGTCTCCTGAGAGCTGTTATGTCACTCAATAAAGCTACTCTTCATCTTGCTTACCCTCTAGTTGTCTGCGTACCTCATTCTTCCTGGATGTGGGATAAGAACTCAGGACCTGCCAAATTATGGGACTCCAGGAGCTGTAATACAAACAGGGCTGAAACATGCTCCCTCCCTGTGTCCTCCATTCTGTGGGCAATGAGAAGAAGAGAAGAGCTGCAGTCCTTCGGGAACCCCAGACCTAGGGACTCCCTGAGCTAGAGCTGTAACACCCTCTTTGAGGCTCTGTGGTTCTTGGTGTCTCCAAGCTTCTGGGTACCACTACATTCCCCTTGCCTAGGCGTGGGTGACCACGGTGGAAGCCACTTGCAGTACATCTAATCCAGCCACAGCCTTGCACGAAGCCAACGCCTGTGCTGGCAGTTAAATCTCCCAGCCCCACACAGCAGCTGGTGTGCCTGGTTCTGCACAGTGGCCGGACCCCACGCTCACTTACTCACATACCCTTCACCACTCCTGCCTGGCTTGCCCTTGGCAGGCATGGGATCTGGGCTGGTAGTATGAGTCGAGTGCAGCCTGCCAGGCTGAGTGTGCAGAACAAGCCCAACTGGCCCCAGCAAAACTCAGGCAAAAGCACCACTAGCCACAGACGTTTCCACCTGGAAAAACAACACCCTAAGGAAGCTGTGACAGTTATGCATTCTAAAATTAATATCTACACGTGAAAAAATGTTATAAAAGGCAACTAAATTATGGGAAATTGATATGGTTTGGCTCTGTGTCCCCACCAAAATCTTATTTTGAATTATAATAATCCTCACTTCTCAAGGGCAGGAACAGATGGAGATAATTGAATCATGGGGATGGTTTCCCCCATGCTTTTCTCATGATAGTGAGTTCTCATAAGCTCTGATGGTTTTCTAAGGGGCTTCCCTCTTTGCTTGGCACTCATTCTCTCTCCTGTCACCCTGAGAAGAGGTGCGTTCCACCATGACTGTAAGTTTCCTGAGGCCTCCCCAGTCATGTGAAACTGTGAGTCAATTAAAACTCTCCTTTATAAATTACCCAATCTCAGGTATTTCTTCATAGCAGCATGAGAATGAACTAATGCAGAAATGTTTGTAGCAAATGTTGAAAACTATTAATATTTTAAATGAAAGTGTTCATATAAATCAGTAATATAATAGTATGGGGGCAGGCATCCCCTAAAATAGCCCCTTAGGATTCTTGACTCCTCGTATTCAGTAGAAGTGCATATATGTTATTAGGTGTTTATTGTCAACACAGAAAATTGCTCTTGATTTCTGTACGCTTCCTTCTTAGAAAGTTGTTTTAACTAAGAAAGAATATTAGTATATATTTTATGGATAAATATTTGCACATATTTATGGAATACCTGTGATATTTTGTTATGTGAGTAGAAAGTGGAATAATCAAGTCAGGATGCTAAGGATGTCAGTCACCATTCATTATTTCTATGGGCTGAGAACATTTTAAGTCCTCACTTCTAGCTATTTTGAAATATAAAATATACTGTTGTTAACTATAGTCACCCTACTCTACAATTGAACACTAGAACTTATCCCTTCTATATAGCTGTATGTTTGTGCCCATTAAAAAACCTCTTTATATGCACCTTCTTCATATACACCCGTATCCTACCCAGCACCTGGTAACTATCATTCCACTTTCTACCTTGACAATATTATTTTTCTTTTAGCTTCCATATATACAAGAAAGTCTGTTTATACAATCATATCATCAGCAAAAGTGACAGTTTTGCCTTTTTTTCTACTACTTTTTGAGATAATTCTTACGTGGTGATCATAATATATCATTCTTTAGATATATTATTGAATTCTATTTTTTATTATTTTAATTATAATTTTTGTTTTTGTAATCATGAATAAGGTTAATTTGTAGCTTTTAAAAAACTCTTTGTTTTTGCTGTTAAACTTATCCTGACCTTATGAAATAAATTTGGGGTTATACTTTATAGATTGAAATATTTTAGATAATCATGAAACTGTTCTTTCTTTAAAGGTTAGATAGAACTAATTATTAAACCATGTGGGTATGGAGCATTTTTTATTCTTAGATTTTTAATCACTCTTTCAAATTCTTCAATAGTGATTGTTCTATCATGTTTTATACTTCTTATCACTATTTTTGTAACATACTTTTTGAAAAGTATTCATCTGCTGTTCTTAAAATGTATTTATTAGAATAGTATTAGGTATTGCTACAATTGGAAAGTTTACTTCACCTCAAAATTCATATCTCGAAAGCTAATATTCAATGTCATAATATTTGGGTGTGGAGACTTTGAGGGGTGATTAGTTTATGACTTAGAAGTCCTTATGAATGTAATTAGTATCATTGTAAAAGGGATCCCAGGTAACTTTGTCTCCTCTACTACATGTGAAGTCATGGTTAGAAGATAGCTATTTATGAACCAGACACTAAATCTATAGATGGCTTGATCTTGGACTTCCATCTTGCAGAACTTTGAGAAATAAATTTCTGTTGTTTATAATCCACCCAGTTTATGGTAATTTGTAATAGCAACTCAAATGGACTAAGTCTCGTATTTCTTGTCATTCTTTTAATTGTGTCTATATCTATGATTATGTAGCCTTTCTCATTAGGATCAGACATTCTGACCTGGAGGAAAATGTTGAATAAAGTAGGTTTCAAGTAGATGTGTATTTTCTTATGTGGATGGCATGTCAACTCAGGAAAGCAGACCTTTTAAAATTATAAGAATGATTTAAAAACTTGGTATTAAGCATCCAGGGCATTCATAATACCTTTTTAAACTTTCACATTCCAGAATTCACTCTTTCCAGAATGATTATATTTACATTTTTAAAGTATATTCATAATCTCGTTCATAAAATAGTGTTCACAATTATATCATGATAGCACTTAAGCCAAAACAGTTTGTGTGAATTATCTATATTGATAAAATTTCTCCTAAGGATTAATTCCTGAATACACAATGAAATTGGGTATCTTGATCAAGGCTCTCTCACAATTATATTTCAGTTCATCTAGGCATTCATTCTTTCTAGCACGAGTTTATTGTGTCTACCAGTGTTGTCTTCTGATAGAAAATGGCCACATTCATTGCACCCATAAGTTTTCTCTTCTGTATCCAGTATTTATTGATGCATCACTTCTGGCTAAAGGATTTTCCATATTCTGTACAACAATAGGTCTTTATAATGCATGTATTTTTCAATGTACATTGAGGTATGACTTTTTTGTCAAATGACTTTCCACATTCATTGTACACAAAGGCACTATGGGTCTTTCTCCTGTTTGTGTTCTCCGATGTTCTGTGATTATAAGTGATATAAGTGATATAAGATATGATTATAAGTGAAGGCTTTCCTACAAAAAACATAATGTGAATTCTTTGATGTTTGATGAGGGTTAACTTACATGAAAGGCCTTTCCTACAGTTAGTACACCCATATGATTACTCCCTAGTGTGATTTCTCTGATGTCTAATGAATTCAGACTTGTGGCAGAAGACTTTTTCATATTCCTTACATATGTGTAGTTTCTCTGCAAGTGGATCTTTATTCATTTATACATAAGATAATTGGTTACTACTAGTTTATACGTAAGTGCGGTGTTATTCTTGAAATCTTTTTCACAGTGGCTGCATTCCGAGGATTTTTCCTATTATGTCTTCTATCACGGTTTGTACACTTATCTAACAATTTCCTATGCAACTTATTTTTTTGAGTAGTTTACCGTAAAACCCACCAGGTCTAAATTACATTTCAAACTCTTTCCAGAAGTATTTCAATTATTAAAACCTTGAATTGAACATAAATTATCAGTGTTCAAAAGTGATATTTTCCTGAACATTATTCATAACTTCTTACCTTGGGCAATTTTTTGTTTGTTTGTTTGTTTGTTTTAATTGAAGGGCACACCTTATCTTAAAAGCATGCCTTACTGTCCTTTCATCTGGAAGTTTACTTGTCAGGTACCTTGTCAACAGTGGCAGCCTGGACATGCATCCTTGACAATCCATTGTGCTTCTTCCTGCTCCATCCTGAGGATCACATCTGATTTGATGCTTTCATAACCCACTGAGATGAGGCTGCTCTTTTAATGTTTTCCCTTACTCTATTATGCTATCTTACAGAGGCTTTGAACTACATTTTGGGTGAGGGACCAAGGAGACACAAAGAGACTGTGTATCTTCTAAACCCATTTAGGGAATATGATATCTAGTATATTTCCAATTAGTCATTTTAGCCTTAGGTGGCTGCATTTGGGATTCTCAAGATCCTTCAGAGTCCTCAGTTGGGTAAAGGAGCATGAAGTTTGGGTAACTATAGGTAGTTAAGTGACTGGAGTAGGGTAGGTGAGATCATGCACGTAAGAGCAAAATAAAAACGCCTTAAAAGTGTTATATAAATATTGCTAGAAAGCTTAGCCCTCATGTTGAGCAGGCAATCTCAACTCATCGTAAGTTGCAGTTACATTAGAGCATAGTTGGTCTTATTGTCTCTACTTGATCGACTGACTACAGTAAAGGTTGAAAGGATTGTGGAGTAAATAAAGGAAGGTATAAAGAGGGGATGGTATTGAAGCATTTTGAAATTTTACTGAGGCTGCAAGAGTACCTAACTCTGTCTTTTGAGCTCTTTTGAGTAACTACCAGGCATACTATGCATTACATATTTTTTCCACATAGATGTGGTTTTGACTTGGATTAGAATTATTAAACCATGGCCTCATTTTTTTTTCTCAGAAATCTGTAGATACATTTCACTTATAATATAAACATGTTTTGTTAAAATTAAATATCTTATATGTTCTTCAAGGGTATGCTGACTTCTAAATTTTTAAAGAGTAATACATATTGAGAGGCAGTTCCCTTGAAATGGGTGTGTCTCAGATATCTGAACCTGAGAATCAGAGGAAAAACCTCAGGTGTCCTGGAAAATGGGATTGGTTTTGACAAGGAAATGTCAAGGTGTCTAAGAAACACATTCCAAAGTGTGGATGTTAAATGTCTACCTTCTTGAAGAGAGTTCAGGAACTAGAAAGTTAGTATTAGTAAGTCAGACAAGTATACTGTGTAGTTATGCATGTATTTCCAGGAAAAGTACATCCCATATTAAGGGCCTGTAATGTAATTAGTTTCTGGACAGTGGAAGACAGCATCTAAAAAATCATGAAGACTCTCAGGTCAAGTCCTCATGGTGTAAATTCGATAGTTTGATACTTCTTAACACCCATCTTGTTTTTGTTGTATATGATCTTTTTGTGAAATCTTTTGAATGTTTAAAAATTGGTAGAACGATATGATTGTGAGTGAAAAGAAGCATCTCTGACAGAAGGGCTCAATTCTATAAATATTTGAGGAGTTTTTGGAAAAAAGAATTGATAAACTTGGCTATTGCCTTTAATGTATAGTACAAGGAAAATAAAACTTTAGAAGAATGATATGTTTAAACAGATTTAAGTATCAGCAGAGCAAACTACAACTTTTTAATGGTGGAGAATAAAAAACAGCATTGAAAATAAAATAATGAAAGAAGAATTGATGCAATACGTTTGCATATAGTTTACCAAGCCAAACAGGTAATTTAGCAATTTTAGAAGAATATGGTCAGATGAAAATTTGGATAATCATTATTATGGTGAAGCAGGGTAAGAATATGTATTTTCTGGCATAGTACTCTGGGATATTATATATGCATGTGTTTCAAGTAAACAGGAAGTAAAAGAAGGAGTAACCTGATAACTTTGTTTGGAACAGTAAGGACACAGTCAAGACCCAATTAGGATAAAGGAAATAGATTCAGGTATTAATCTAATAATTTAATGTATAATACATATAATTATGACAGGTTGGGATCTGCATGTAAAAGGTTACATTACTTTTTTTCCTAGAAGTCTACATTTAGATGTCAGTGTTATTTTTAGAATTCCAGAAAAAAGTATTGTAAAACACCTTTTAATTCTACTTTTATGTGGCAGAAACAGATACAAGTGCCCTGACAGTTTTTTGAAAAGAAGAGAAATTGACAACCCAGAATTAGAAATGCAGTTTTCTTTAATGATAGGCAACATAACAAAGAATTTAGTAGCGTGAATTCTGAAAACAAAATGCTTGGGTTCAAACCCCAACTCTACCACTTATTAGCAGAGTGATATGGGGTAATTTGCATAACATCTCATATTGTTTTTTCATTTATAAAGTTGGAGCTGATCATGTTTCATAAACTTACTATCAGTTTAAATTAAATTAAAAATGTAAAGCACTTAAACACTGATTAGCACATTACAGTTACTGTATAAATGTTTGGTTCATTTTATAATTTTCATCAATGATTATGAAAAATATGTTAATCACTTAACTATGGTCCATGACATACTGGTATATTGAAGTGTAGGACAGAGTGAAGTTGAAAAATTGCTATTTTAAAAGTAAAAACAGAAAGTATTGGAAATAACCATCACAATAGTATATAAACTGCTTCAGGATAAGGAAATTAAATAGATCATTCAGGCTAAGGGGAATTTCAGAAAAAATCAGATTCCCACATTGAATTTCCAAATAGGTGAGGAAAACTTATGGATAGTGACTGAATTATCAAATAGAAAAATACTCTGGAGATCATTTAGCCAGGATTATGGTGTTTAAAATGTGAAAAATACCATCTGAGAGCAGAGAAAACTATCTAAAAACATCATCAGGCAAGAAAGCATATGTTTTAAAGAGTAGAAATACAATTTAACATTCCATCAAACACCTAAAATGACAAAATAATACAACAGAATTTAGAAACATTGGTCTTCAAATAGAAGACCAAACTAAATATGTGTCCGACCTCTGATACTATGTGAGGAACTACAGGAGCCTCAGTTACCTCATCTATAAAGTGTGGATATAATATCTATTTTGGATAGTGTCATTAACATTAAATATCATAGTAAATATAAAGTACCTGGCAATGACCAGGAAAAGAGTGAGAATACAAAGTACAATAGTAATTATTAGTTTTTTAAATGAACATTGAAAGTATAGAATGTTAAGATGAAAAAGGAGACTGAAAAAAGAATCATCATGTGACTAACTTGATTTATAAGATATTAATAACGTTTATAATTAGAAATTGTACCTACTGGTCAAAAATATAATCTAAATATGTTAATGTACTTTATCATTAAAAACCCATGAGGATCATATAGCATACTCTATCCCAAAACAGAAGAATTACTAAGTGCTAATTAAACACATTGGTTAAATAGGTACTAAATTATCATTAAGTTAAAGCACCAGGACCATTAACAGATGAGAGAGCAGGTGTAGTTGAAAATAATACAACGTTGATGTTAGGACTAAAAATATAAATTACTGGCCAGGCGTGGTGGCTCACGCCTGTAATCCTAGCACTTTGGGAGACTGAGGCGGGCGGATCACGAGGTCAGGAGATCGAGACCATCCTGGCTAACACGGTCAAACCCTGTCTCTACTAAAAATATTTTAAAAATCAGGCGGGCGTGGTGGTGAGCCCCTGTAGTCCCAGCTACTCTGGAACCTGAGGCAGGAGAATGGCGTGAACCCGGGAGGCAGAGCTTGCAGTGAGTCAGGATCACGCCACTGCACTGCACTCCAGCCTGAGTGACAGCGCGAGACTCCGTCTCAAAAAAATAAAAAATAAATAAATTAAATAAATAAATAAATAAATTACTGTATAATGAAGAACAACTCAAAAGAGCAGGAGAAGGAAACATCATTTTTGAAGGTCTAAATTTAATGAATTTTGGGGACTGTAAGCATGCTTTGTCATTGAGAAGTTTTGACATATGTATATGCCCATAAATCAATCATCATAGTCAAAATATTGAATATATTCATTACTCCAAATATTTTTGTAGCCAATTGCTATTACTTGCTTTCACCTTTCCCTGTCTTTTTCAGCCAACAACTGATGTGCATTCTGTCATGATAGATCAATCTGAATTTTCTAGAATTTTGTATACATGGAATTATACAGTACGCATTTTTGTCGTTTAATTTCTTTCACTCAGTCTAATTATTTTGAGATTCATTAATGTTGTGGCATGTGTTATTAGTTCATTCCTTTTATTGTTGTGTAGTATTCAAGTGTTTAGGTATAGCATCAAATTTTTACTCACTTTTCCGTTGATGGTCATTTGGTATTTCCCATTTTCCCATTTTTGAGTATTATAAAAAAAAAAACTTATAGTAGTATTCATATTCAGCAAGAAGACCTAACTATCCTAAATATATATACGCCCAACACAGGAGCACTCAGATTCATAAAGCATATTCTTGGAGACCTAAAACAAAGACATAGACTCCCACTGTTAATGTTAATGACCCTTTGTGCATGATAAGTTGGATTTCTCTTGCTTCCTTTAGAACTGTCTGGCTTTGTTTCTTAACAATACTTTTGTTCACCTCTCTTTGAGTTGACCTTTTTTAGACTTTGTTGACCTCCTTGGATATGCAGATAAATGTTTTTCATCAAAATTGAGAATTATTTATCCATTATTTAAATACTGTTTTGAGTCTATATCATCTTTTATTCTGGGATTCTATTGTGCATACACTTTGTAGTGTTCCACAGGTCTCTAAACTCTATTTCTCTTTATTGTTTCAATGTTCCTAAGACTGGTTAAACTCAATTGACCAAGCTTCAAGATTGCCGATTCTTTCTTCTACCAGCTCAAATATATTGTTGAACCCCTATAGTAAATTTTCATTTCAGTTATTGAAATTTCCAACTTCAACATATCCTTCTGTCCCTTTTTATAATTTAAATTTCTTGATTGGCATTTTCAAGTTGTTGTCATGTTTCCCTATAATTCTTTGACAATGTTTCCTTGAAATATTTGTATATATGTATAATGCTGACTTAAAATACTTTTCTAATAATTCCAGCGTCTATAGTTCCTTAGGGAAATTGTCTATTGTCTTTTAATTTGTCCTGTATGTAGGCCAGATTTTCTGTCTTTGCATGTCTGCACATTTTAAATGATAATGTGGCAACTGTGGAAATTAAGGATCCCATGTCCTGGGTTTTATGTTATTGTTGTTGTCAATTGTTTGTTTAATAAATTCCATGAACAACTTCTGTAATTGAGAGGTGAGGCCAGCTGGACTTCCTGGGCCAAGTGGGGACTTGGGGAACTTTCCTTACAAGAGGATTGTAAAACACACCAATCAGCACTCTGTAAATTGCACTAATCAGCACTCTGTAAAACACACCAATCAGCAGGATTCTAAAAGTAACTAATCACGAGAAGGAATGAAAAAAAAGGCACTCTGATAGGACAAAAATGGAATATGGGTGGGGACAAAAAGCGAATGAAAGCTGGCCGCGCCAGCCAGCAGCTGCAACCCTCTCTGTTCTCCTTCCAGCTGCGGTAGCTTTGTCCTTTCACTCTTCACAATAAGCCTTGCTACTGCCCACTCTTTGGGTCAGTGCCATCTTTAAGAGCTGTAACAGTCACCTTGAAGGTCCATGGCTTCATTCTTGAAGTCAGCGAGACCACCAACCCACCGGCAGGAACCAGCTCCGGACACATGACTGTATTCATTATTGCATGTGGCCACTGAAATCTCTTTTTGATTAGCTTAGTGGCCTGCTAATGACTTGACAGAGATTTCTTAAATAACCTGGAGCAGTTTCTCACACCCTTTGCTGGAGCGCTGTGTGTGTTTGTTGGGACATGCTTTGAATGATCAAGGAGTTTACAAGGCTCTCTTAGCCTTCACTTTCTGTTTTTACAGAGGCCTCAAGCTCGGACAGAAGTGAGAAACTGGTGCCCTCTCAGGTCTTTCCACACATGTATCTTGGGTAAGTATTTTTGTCTGCCTCTTTTCTCCCAGGGATATTACCACCTCAGATAATATGTTCAGCTGCAATGCTGAACAATTGTTATGAACATTTTTCAACAAAATCCCTGGGGATAGGGCTTTCCTCACTGAGCAAATCCTCAGGTCAAATGAAAGGAAGAAGTAAGAACAGGAATTTTCCAGGTAGCTGCTAGACAAGTCAAGCTATTATAATTCCCTTAGGTTTGGGCATGGAGGGATCTCCAAACCCAGTCAGTTTTCTCCAGGTGATGTTAGGTTTTCTTTTCTTTTTTTCTTTTTCTTTTTCTTTTTTTTTTTTTTTGGTAGAGACAGGGTTTCGCCACATTGGCCAGGCTAGTCTCGCCATTCCAAAGTGCTGTGATTACAGGCGTGAGCCACTATGTCCGGCCAGTTCGTGTTTATTTTTTTGTTTTTTTTTTTTTTTTTTTTTGGTAGGGACAGGGTTTCGCCACATTGGCCAGGCTGGTCTTGAACCCCTGACCTCAAGTCATTTGCCCGCCTCAGCCTCTCAAAGTGCTGGGATTACAGCCATGAGCCTCTGCGCCTGGCCAGGCTTTTTTTTTTAAATGAGATCCCAAGAAAAAAATCAAAAATGAGAAGTTCAGGAAAACACACTCTCTAGATTGATTTTATGGGTTACTATTATCAAAAACTATTATCAAAGAGGTAGGTGACGACCTATGGAAGTTATCAGTGAATGACTTACTTATGAATTTCATGAAATATTTTGAATTTTATTTTCTGTTAAAACAATTTATAGAAACCTTAAAATCAAATTTTGTATACATTAAAAAATAGAGAAAATTTATGTTTCGAGGGCTTATTTCTTGTATGGAAAAATTTTAAACTTCATTATATCTTTACAAATTAAATATTTGGAATTGGCTGGTGATAAATGATTCAATATTAATTGTTAAAACAGACTTCCTTTCATTGTCGATAAATTACATTAAATCTTTTTAATTTTTAAATTACAATCTCATCAACATACATGTGTAAAAATGATTTCTCCTCACTGAATGCTATTAAAACAAAACGTGGAAACAGTTTAGCTACACGTCATCCCTTGTGGATACCACTGTTATCAATCTGTCCAAGATTAGATAATGAGCAAGAAGCAAGTTCATTTATTATATTACAATACTTTAAGTATATATACACGCAGTGTTTGTTCAAAGTATATGTATATCTTTGTTGTTCAAAGTATCTATATATATATAAGTATATATGTGTGTATATATACATGCATATACATGTATACACATGTGTATATGTTTATACATGTGTATATACATGTATGTATACGTGTATATATACACGTGTGTGTGTGTGTATATCGATACACACAAATTCGAGGAAATCATTATTTCACTTATAATTGTTGTTTCATTATAATGGCAGAATGACAACCTTTCAAGTATAATGGTGGTTTGCCACATTACCTATCTTTGTGTTCTTGTGCAGCCTTTGTGTTCTTTCAGTGAATGTTATTTGCAGGTTTCTGTTACATGTTACTGATTATATTTACTACAATGCAATTTTCTTTGTAGACTCCTATAATTTAAAATGTGCTTGGCTGGGCGCGGTGGCTCACACCTGTAATCCCAACACTTTGGGAGGCCGAGGTGGGTGGATCACGAGGTCAGGAGATCGAGACCATCCTGGCTAACACGGTGAAACCCCATCTCCACTAAAAAAAATACAAAAAATTAGCTGGGTGTGGTGGTGGGTGCCTGTAATCCCAGCACTTTGGGAGACTGAGGCGGGCGGATCACGAGGTCAGGAGATCGAGACCATCCTGGCTAACACGGTCAAACCCTGTCTCTACTAAAAATATT
>NW_012120709.1:4380806-4386050 GCF_000951035.1 Colobus angolensis palliatus
AAAAGAAAAGAAATGAAAAATGTGCTTATAATTTGTATATCTGTGGTTTTTCAACTTATTTGATTCTGGTAATACTTTTGTATTACTAGAACTACTAGTATTATTTTGATAATAAAAATAAAACTGATTGGAAATGTAAACACATTTGTTAAATAGCTGCTTATCACAGATGCTTAAACAGTAATGCATAAGAGGTCTCCTGGTCTGTTCCTTCTCTTTCCAATGTCTTTCTTGGAAAATAAGAAAGCAAGAAAGCACCTGCAACCAACCACTCTCCTCTGCTAAACAGAGCTCCTGGGAACTGATACCCTTGATTTTCTATCAAAAAATTCTCAGACCATTTCTGGGGCCTCTACAAGCCTCCTTCCTAGATATGACTTCATGTGGGCAAATCATACTCCTGATTTGTGTACCCCTTACCTAACAGTGATCAAACGGTAGACGTTTCAGGGAGTGTTAACAGAGCAACTATTTATGAACTAGGCCAACTATATTGTTCAATGTAGCTGTGTATCTCTGGCACTCCTGGACATCCAGGTCACTTAAAAAAATACAGTTGTTTAGGGGAGAAAAATGTAATTTGTTTTATTTAACAGCTTCTTAGCTTTCTTATAATTTTAATATATTAATACATATGGAATGTGTGCTTCCATTATACTCTCCTGCCTTTGTCCCAGGAAATGGTTGGGGTGGATTTGACTATCACCATTATGGTCAATATTCATTGATTGATTCATTCATTCATTCATTCAGTAAATATTTATTTAATTCCTACCATGTGTCAAGCACTTTATTTGATGTTGATAATACAGCAGTAAAACACCAGAGTCCTATACCTCACTGACTTCATATTTCTGAGGGAAAAAAGTGAAATATTTTAATTTGAATATTTCCTTATTAAATGGCACAGCAGTTCCCATTTCTAGGGATATCTCCAGATAATGTCTTACATCTTTACATGAAAATATGCAAAAACATGTTTGTATCAAAAAATGGAAATAACCCAAAATCCATTTGCAAGAGATTTATTGTATACTGTGCTATATCTATAAGTGCAATACTATAAAGCACTGTAAACCCCCACAGGAACTAAGTCTATGTGTATAAGTAAGGATTGTATTTTTTAATTTTTAAATAAAATTAGTGACATAATTTTAGACTATGTATTTATTATAATATTTGGACAGCATTTTAAAACATGCACAGCTCTTAGGATAGACATAAATGGAATTTATAAATAATAGATATAAATGGGATTTACAAAATCATGGAAAAATAAGCCTCCATTCTAGTGACTGTTTATTCCAGCAGGTAGGTGCTGTAATAAGATTAGATAGAAGATTGCACTAAAGGGTCTAAATATTTTGATTTCATGTTAATTTTTAAACTGTATATTGGTTATATGGGTGCTCATTATATTATTCTTTACATCTCTTCACCGGTCTCAAAGTTTTTTACAATAAGTTAGAAAAGAATTAATATTGTCAAGCAGTGATATATTGGCTTCCATCATTGTGGACTGTGGACTTACTCCAACAGGGCATGTTAGTTCATATATTTAAACAGATGATTATGATGATTAGATTTATGAAGCCATAATGTTTTTCTTTTTCCAAGGGTGAAATAACAGTGGTGGCACAATTCTGTTCTGATGAGGGCAAGGCCATGTTGATGGTCCTGAAAGTGTGGATGAAATGTAGTTGAGTAATTTTAAAGAAGAATGCTAGAGGCCAGATGGATTTCTGCTTGCTATTCCTAGTTGTCTCTTTCTCTTTCTCTCTCTTACTCTCTCTCTCTGTCTTTGTCGTTCTCTATCTCGTTTCTATACATATTTCCTTCCAACTCATTCTGTTTTAGAAAGATAAAGGAATAATCTTTTGGAAGAAAAATGATACCAACTTTTGAGCAGCACCTATAGCAAATACAAAGTAGTAAATCTAAAAACAAAGGGAAGTTTCCGTGAAATAAATCATTCAGTAACAAGTTAGAAGATGTTTGATTATTTGTTTAGAATAGCATAAAGTTCCAACAGGCACTGGAAAAATTTAGATGGGCAGAAGTCAATGCTGGGGAGGGTACATGTCAGGGAACAGAAGCTTGAGCTTCCTTCTGCAAGAATTTTGGAAAAGGTATGCACTTTTTAACAATATACACCATAGAGACTTACAACATATTGTTTATAAGATTTTTGGTGTTCAAAAGACTTTGTTCCCTAGGTGGAGAATAGAGATGTGTCTTAAATACCTATTATAACCTCTATGGTTCATGCTATGTCATCTTGCAGCAAATGTTCAGTAATTTGTATTTCAGAAGTACATAACTGTGGAATGTTTTAATGAAATACATTGGAAAGACCACTCTTTGTTAAAGAGCACTAAGGTGTATAAAAGGCAGTAATAAATTATAGTTTCAAAATATTCCACAGGGGTTGGAGAGTTCTGCCATTCAACCCAGCAATCCCATTAGTGAGTATATACCCAAAGGAAAATAAATTGTTCTATGAAAAAGACACTTGCACTGTACATTCATTGCAGCACTATTCATAATAGCAAATATATGGAATCAACCTAGGTGCCCATCAATGATGTATTGGAGAAAGAAAATATGGTACACATACAACATGGAATATTACACAACCATAAAACAGAATGAAATCATGTTCTTTGCAGCAACATGGATGAGGGTAGAGGCTATTATTTTAAACAAATACTTGCAGAAACAGACAACCAAATACCATATATTCTCACAATGGGAGCTAAACATTGGGTGCACATAGATACCAAGATGGGAACAATAGACACTGGGATTCCAAAAGGGGAGGGAGGGCAGGCATTGCAAAACTACATCTCAGCTACTCTGTTTACTACTTGGATGATGGCATCATTAGAAACTCAAATGTCAGCACTATGCAGTATACCCATGACACAAACCTGCACGTGTACTCCTTGAATCTAAAACTAAAAGGAAAAATTTTACAGGGCTATGATTCTATCCCAATGTTAATTAATATAAAGTCTACCCTGTTTCCAAAAAGAAAAACCCAAAATAAAACAAAATAATAAAAATCACTTGAGATCTTATCAGGTCTATAAGCCAAGATACAGGTCATCAATATCTCAAATGAAAAAGTTGTAGTTGAATGATTCATGTCTTCATTCCATCAATATTTTTACAAACATATTTATTAAGTATTCTATGTATGATAATAAATACATTTTTTAAAGATTTAAACATATTTGACAAAGAGGTGAGAGGAGGTAAGAGACCAAATTACCAAGTTTCTTAGTCTTCAACTCTGTGAGATTTCATAGATGATTGTTTTTGTTTATATTTATTTTATTTCTATAGCACTATTCCATAATATGGTTAAATCCATTATACATAGGATATACAAAAATGAATTTTTAGCATTTTTTATGTTATAACATATAAGTGCTCAAGGAGTTCCTTTCTGATATTATAAACATGTCTTTGTCTTTAACTATAGCCCCCATGATAATGCTGAACCAGCGCCCCAATCCACTTTTATTTATTCACAAAGTATCAATCTAAGTTTGCTTTCTGATGAGAATTGTTCACATAAAATTTTTATTTCAATTCTTCACAATAATCTGACATCTTTATTCCTTATTCATTATGTGTCACATAGCTTGTTTTCTGACATTCTTCTTGTTCTCTTTTGTCTAGAGTAAACACATTTTAAAATTACATTTCAGATTCATTGAGGTCAGTTGCTTTTGGCAGAAAGGTTTCCTTACTTTGGTTTACAAAACTCACTCAGTGGTTTTTAACATAATTTTCCTTTATTGTCCTTCCACAAAATTTTTCATTCTTTGTACTACAAGCCATGTGCTTTTTGAAAATTTCAGAGTTTGTTTTGAACCTACCTTATATTTATCAAGGTTTATGATTGAATTATCCTGAATATTTATAACTAGGTATGTGGTCAAATTGCATTACCACGTTAGAAGACATTATTTTCCTGACCACAAAGAATATTCACATACACATATACAAAAACATATGAATTCAAACTATTTCTATCAGCATCCCAATAAAATTAATGCACTGTATTCATTCTATGTGATTTTGTTCAGTGCATTTCAGTCTTGACGATTTACTACTATGTGCAAAAAAGCCTACTTTGGCACTGTTAGATTGTGGTATTTATGTCAAGCTACTTTCCAAAAACAAATGCATATGAGAACTCCAGATGAAAATCTTTTTGTTTATCTGCTGTACTACTGAGATATCATAGTACGAAAAATGTGGATAGACTTTAGAAGTCATCAGGACCACATTGTTATTTCTGCCTAAATCATCCTGGCGACATTGTGCCTATCCTGTAGTCATTCATTTTTCATTTGAATCTATTTAGGTTAGAGAATCTATTACTTTCTCAAAGCAGAATGTTACATTTCTGGACAGCGCTGCTATTAAGCCAGGTCATGAACTTCTTAAACCCATTAATTTGTCCTAATATAAGAACTATTTGATATTTTATTTCTCCATGAGAGCTATGCGAATTCCTGAAGCCCTTGGTCTTACCATCCTTTGTATCTATTCTGGGTCACACGTACCCATTTTAAGTCATTTTTCAAACTTTAGTCACGTTATTTCTGTCAGCACTCCTTAGATTCTTCTATATCATTTGTTTTATACCCAAGATAAGTGTCTCTCATGTTGCTAACTATCTTGGAATGAAAAATAAATGGAAAACTTGTTATAATAATACTTATGTTCCATGTGTCCATTTTAGTTTCCATCAGCCCTCTATACCCTCACTCTTCTATGTAATTATGTTTTATCTTGTCTCTTTTTTCCTGTAATATTGTAAATACCCTTGAAGATAAGCACTCTGAGTGATTTGTGTTTGTATTCCCCATGTATCAGAAATTGTGCTTTGCAAATCTGAGATACTCCATGCATGCCCCTGAAGTAACATTGATAAGTGCACCTACAGTTTCCAAAAGAGTGAGGTGATAGCATACTACTAAGCTTTGAGTTATTGGTCAGAGCTCATGAAATAATTTGATAATTTTGTAATAGAAAATTTTGTAAGATTAAAAGAAAACATTTTACACTTTCTGGGTCTCTGTTATGATAGACTTTTTAAAGTAAACTTGTGTTTAATATTAGCCTGAGGTACTGAATCACACTGGTTGCCAGAAACTATCAGTCTATTCTCATAAAATAATTGAGTATGCATTTATAACTTCAATTTGTAAACAATATGTTTCTAGT